>NC_092357.1:29430300-29794908 GCF_963676685.1 Mytilus edulis | reverse complement strand
TGAAATAACATAATTATACAGTTTAACAAACGTAGTCATATTGTTTACCGTGCCAGAAATTAAGAAACGATCCGGGTGAACTTATCTATCTTTTAAATACACTTATTCTAAAAGGCTTCCAATTCAACACTGTAATTAAATCTTTGATCATTTATTTTGTTATCAGTAAATTAAAAGCAAACTAAATATTATTGTTATATACATAATTTTTTATACAAATTTATGGATCTGCAATCTCTCGATACCTGTATCTTGGCATTGCACAAGGTCATGTATTTCTATGACGTCTAAATACTAAATCCATTTGAAGTTGGATGTTTACTGATTGATCATTTAGTCTTAGATGCATGATTTTTATATCAGTTGTAAGTGGCTAACTAAACTAGCTGTCAGTAACGGCGAGTTCTCTCAGATCTGTACTTAGTGTGTTTTCGCTGTTGGGATATACAAGTACCCGACCACGTCCACTCTATGTAGTATTTCTATTTGTATCCATCTGATGAGTGCAGCCTTTTCAACTGTTTTTTATAGTTTTTGTCGAGCCTGCAACTTTTGTTGCAGAAAGCTCGACATAGGGATAGTGATCCGGCGGCGGCGGCGGCGGCTACGGCGGCGGCGTTAGCTAACTTTTTAAAAGTTTATATTTTAGAGGGTGGAAGACCTGGATGCTTCATACTTTGTATATAGATGCCTCATGTTACGAAGTTTCCGTCAGTCACATGTCAAATGTCCTTGACCTCATTTTCATGGTTCAGTGACCACTTCAAAAAAAAGTTCAGATTTTTTGTAATGTTGAATTCTCTCTTAGTATTAGTAATAGGATAATTATATTTGGTATGTGCGTACCTTGCAAGGTCCTCATGCCCGTCAGACAGTTTTTACTTGACCTCGACCTTATTTCATGGATCAGTGAACAAGGTTAAGTTTTGGTGGTCAAGTCCATATCTCAGATACTATATGCAATAGGTCTAGTATATCATGTATATTCGGTGTATGGAAGGACTGTAAGGTGTACATGTCCAACTGGCAGGTGTCATCTGACCTTGACCTCATTTTCATGGTTCAGTGGTTATAGTTAAGTTTTTGTGTTTTGGTCTGTTTTTCTCATACTTTATGCAATAGATCTACTATATTTGTTGTATGAAATGATTGTAAGGTGTACATGTCTAGCGGGCAGATGTCATCTGACCTTGATCTTATTTTCATGGTTGAGTGGTCAAAGTTAAGTTTTTGAGTTTTGGTCTTTTTATCTAATACTATATGCCATAGGTCAACTATATTTGGTGTATGGAGATATTTTATGATCTATATGTCAGTCGCGCAGGTTTTATTTGACCTCGACCTCATTTTCACGGTTCATTGCTCAGTGTTAAGTTTTTGTGTTTTGGTCTATTTTTCTTAAACTATAAGTAATAGGTCAACTATATTTGTTGTATGGAAGCATTGTTAGCTGTACATGTCTGCCTCGCATGGTTCATCTGACCTTGACCTCATTTTCATGGGTCATTGGTCTTTGTTTAGTTATCTTGGTTAATGTTAAGTTTATGTGACAGTTTTTAATAAAGCTTTATACTTAGGACTATCAACATAATATCAATGATTAGTAAAGAAGGCGAGACATTTCAGCGTGTGCACTCTTGTTCTTATGTTGTACTAATACACCACTGTCCCAGGTTTTGGTGGAGGATTGGGATCCCGCTAACATGTTTAGCACCGCCACACACTGTATGGGGGTGTCTGTCCAAAGTCAGGAGACTGTAGTTCAGTGGTTGTCGTTTGTTGATGTGTTGCTTATTTGTATATCGTTCATTTAGTGTACATAAATTAGGCCGTCAGTTTTCTCGTTTGAATTGTTTTACCGTTGTCATTCGGGGACGTTTATAGCTGACTATGCGGTATGGACTTTGGTATTTGTTGAAGACCGTACGGTGACCTATAGTTGTTAATTTCTGTGTCATTTGGTCTCTTGTGAAGAAATGTCTCATGGACATTCATACCTCATTGGCATTCATACGAAGTTTATATAAACAGATTTAATGCAGAAACTACATACATTCTTCACACTATCCCGTAAAGGAGAATAGAAAAGTTTAGAAAAAATGTCGTAGTTTGCATATACTTGTTCAGTACATATATAAAGAGATGATATATTGAATTTGGCATTCCCTAAAACATAAAAATTGCAAAACATGTGTTCAAATGCGAAAGATGCGAATCGACGTGAATGTTAAAAAAATATATTTATTGTATTATGGTATGATAACAGTGAATGATGCATTGTGTAATGATGTATATGGACTGCATTATATCAGCTCTCATGATCTGCCTATTGTAAATTTTCTTTGCATTGTCTATTTCAGCCGATGCCATTACCGCCGTGGACTTTTAACGCAACTTACACTTTATTTTGATGTTCAACGTGACGTTGCTCATCGTAGCGATCTGGTTTATTCCCTGGTTAATAGCAGGTTTGTTTGGTAAAATACAGGAATAGGAAAACTTGGGGATATTAAATAAATTACGCCGAGAAAATGCCATTTGTGAAGTTCAGACTTTCGTTTCAAACACCCTAAAAAAATACATCCTATGAAAATCGCTTGAATTAGTCAACTTGTAGCTGAGTCTTGTTAAAAAAAACTCGCCTGTAACTTGTAGTTAACCGATTCCAATTAGGCAGAGACAACACATGTCATACACGAAGATAGTGTCATATTTTGAGACACCTTGATTTATGGCGACACAATATCACGTTTGATAAGGTTCTTTCACGCGAAAGTATGTTTGTAGTGATTTGGTCTTAGTAATCGTTGAATAGATCGTTGCATAGCAGATCACTATGACAATCGTTTCAACTCGTCATATTGTAAAAAGAACATCTGACAACGAAATAATAAGCAGCCAAATTGAAGTAAAATGAAAAATCTTACTAGGTAAAGCGTACTAAACAAAAACTGTGATAGGCAAAACTATGCATTATTGATTACTCTGATTGCATGCTAGGTAACGATAACATGTATACAAGCAATCTTATGCCCCAAAAGAAGATAAATCCAGTGATGAATAACTTCTATTACTTTTCATCAAATGAAAATGACTTTATATTGACAAATAATTCTAGCGACATGATTTTACAGTCTATGAATACTTGTTGATTGACGACCCTGGTGATTAATACAACATTAGCATTGGCTATACACGGCCCCATGATGTGAGTGCGTCGAGTTACTGTCAGTTGTACAGAACAGACGATAGTATTTGACCCATTAACCAAGTTTGGTAACCACAACCAACTTATTTACTTGAAATTGAATATATATTGTTACAACAAACGTTTGGTCACCTTCATAATCTAACAACACTTGAAAATTAACTTGATGCTATTAATGTAACAAGTGTGATATTTTTTGATATGACAACATTACAGTAGTCCTTAGTTACGAATTATATACCTCTTGTTATTGGTTATTACTAGATTTTTTTCACTAGACTGGGCGGAGTTTAAGAAGTACGCTCATTTAAGACCAGTCCATCTATAGACAGGAGTTTTGGGATAAGCTCATCAATGAAGTGTCCGGTTATTCGTCCCATATCATACACTCAGTTCTTTTGTATATGCGTATAACATTGGTAATACGAGATATTAAAATAGCTATTAGAGTAGTCGCAATTTTATACTCAATAAAAATGAAAATACGTATTGTATAATCAGACAATTGGTTAAAAACACACATTTGCCAGATATTTCGTATTTTCAGACATTTCGTTATTAGCAATTTTGTTTTCAGTCGCTCTTCATTGTCAACTTCTAGATGAAAGTCCAGATATTACTGCGTTTACTGTACAAGTTGAATTCTTAATTTCAAAGTCTATGAGATAGATGCGTTCAAATTTTTCTTTATTTTAGTGAGAGATTTTCATCTATATAGCGAAAATTAAAACGAGTAATGAGTAAAGCTTAATTTTTTTTTGTGTGTGAATACTAATTACAGTGTAAATTGTTTTTTTAAATAAGATTGAGTTTTCCGTAAGAATTTATTCGATAAAAAAATTTCGAATTCAAATTTCCAATCTTCCCACCTCTTTTATGACTTTTCATTGAATGCAACTTACGTTTATAGTTCAACGAAAGGTTGGACTATACTTATATTTAAGTTATTATATACCCTATGTTCATGAATATGAAAGCATTGGTTTATTCAAGAAACATTTGTTTTGTATTTGCAATAACACTAAAATTCCGTGACTATATATTAATGCATTTTCACAAATCTATTTCACAAATAACAACATACATTGTAGGTACTTTATTTTTTTTAACAAATATATGTTGATATAACGAAGGATTTAACCTTTTCATATTTGTTAATTCTATATAGTATTTTCTTATTAGGAGAAATAAAATGGACTCTACAAGAAAAACCAGCAATTTTTGGGCATGATATTCATTTAGTTTGCCATTTGCCAAATGATACAGCATGTTGTGATGATTATAGAAAATGGAATGTTGGTAACCAGTACATATTGATAATAACAAATGGCTTGTCGTACAACACATCTAAATATAAAGAAAAATTGATTGTAAAAGACAGAATTTCTGTTTTGACAATCTTTTCCTTTAGTGAACATGACGTTAATATACCATATGAATGTGTTTACGGATTTCATTCGTACAGAGATGTTCTTGATCTGACGGAAGATGTATTTGAATGTATGTAATAAATTTAGTTTATGATAATATAATTTGAATAATACAAAATATACTAAACTGATTATGGTTATAGATATGATGATAGATATTAAACTGAATAAGATTTGTTTTCTGTTAGATTTTTATAAACATGTAATATAAAGAAGTCCACATCATTGGAAATAAATGTTGTTGTTGAAGAAAGGATGTTTTTATATAAAAGTTATCTGAGGATCAAATATATCTGTTATGATATTTTTTTTTATCTAAAACAATCTATGAATTTGATCAAGGTGATCTTCCATAGTTTGCTGATCATTTTTATTAACTTCCAGTTCATCCGACAGAAAAGATACCAGTAATACCAACAGTAACCTGGGACAAGCGGTACAATGTCACCTTTAATATATCGTTTCAAAAAGTGTTCCCAATACCTGTTTGCCAAGCAAAATTAGGATTAAGTATTCACTTACTAATGATGGTGGACGTTTCGTCCCCGAGGGTATCACCAGCCCAGTAGTCAGCACTTCGGTGTTGACATGAATATCAATTATATGGTCATTTTTATAAATTTTCTGTCTACAAAACTTTGAATTTTTCGAAAAACTAAGGATTTGGGTCCTCAATGCTCTTCAACTTTGTATGTATTTTGCTTTTTTAACTATTTTGATCTGAGCGTCACTGATGAGTCTTATGTAGACGAAACGCGCGTCTGGCGTATAAAATTATAATCCTGGTACTTTTGATAACTAATTACTAAAATTGATATATAATTCAATTTTTTTTTAAGAATTACTTCTATGGCAAACTAACAATGACAGTTTACACAAAAGACGCGTAATTGTTACACGTGAACTTTATTAATATAGAAACTGTTTTGGTTCAATTTCAAAATAAAATAACTAAAATATTGAAATTGAAGGAAGTTTTCAAAAAGAAAGTACTATATTCAAATTAAAAGCACATACACATAAAAAAAACCAACTGCCATATTCCCTACTTTGTACATTTGTTTATGTATTGATAATCGGGATTAACTTTTGTCATATATTGATATGTAGTGTATGGTTTTGGAAACTGTTAGTTTTGAGTGCACCCATTGCTTATTCGTACGTTTTTGTACATACATTTAAAAAGAAAAAAAAAGACAGATATAATGCATTTTATCTAATTTTGTGGTATTACATTGTACACAAAGGGACATTTATTGGGGGGTTGGGACCGGTGCAATTCATTTTTCTCCCTTCAAAAAAGTTTCTGTCCTACCCTTTGAATATGCAAAAAAAAATTCTGTCCTATATGAAATATCTACTAAATAAGTATATGTCCTACCTAATCTTTGAATAAATCAAACAGACCATTGACCTATAATGGTTTACTTTTATAAATTGTCATTTGGATGGAGAGTTGTGTCATTGGCACTCACACCACATCTTCCTATATCTATGCAACTTCCTTTTTATCAGATTAACATAGATCAAATATAGTAGTCTTTGAATTTGTCTGGAAATTTTAACTGATCTACTCCTTGAAGAAGAAAAACAAGGTTTCTTTTCAATTTCACTTTTTCAGTTTCACGAAGAGTAATAAACTACAATAGTTTATGAACAATTTGTATTATCTGTTTTTATGCCCCATTCTATAAACGACGCTGGAATACAGATATTGATCTTAAGATGAACATGTGCTGAAAAATCAAATAAGTGATCTAAAAAGAATGAGACAGCGAACCCGAAACATACGAAATATATATATATATATATATATAGAGTCTATAAGAATCTACCAACCAATATATATATTTGTTTGCTTTTTCCAATAATATGTTAATATGTAAATTGAATTGAATCTATAAAAAGACAATAAATTGAGGTTAAGACTTTCGTTCTTTGAAATGATATTGTTTGGTACCACATGCTATAGATAAGAACATTTCCCATTCTAAAAGAGCTACCAAAGATGTATATATGTTACAGTAAATAGGTGAAATTAGGAATTACACGTAATTACTAAATATTTCAGTAAATACCTGTAATTACTAGCGAATTAAGTAATTACATGTATTTACTAGTTGTTTCAGTGATTGCTGGTATTCACTGGTTTTTTTTTCTCATTTTTACAGCTATTTTCTTTATATTATTGTTTTACAATTAAAGATATCATTCAAGATACAAAATAAGAAAGTAAAGGGTAGGTATTTTAGGTCCTACTTAATTAGGGATTAACTTTAAGTAATATAAGGCGCATCAAAAGTGTATACTCTTTAGTGTTTGTGAATTGAAACTGGAAAATTATGTTTTAAAAGTTTAAAACCCTAAAAATCATTTTCGGCATGCAAGCAAATGATATCAATCCAAAATTGAAAATTTTGTTAGAAAGTTTATAGGCAACTTAGCCACCTCTTTTTGATGATAGACATTCGATAATGCCAAATTTGGTTGAATAGTCTTGATAATTCTTAAAATCTCATAATTTATTTAAATTAAAATATCCATCAGGCATACTTTGTATATAAACTTGCCCGTAACATAAGATAAATTCCTTTTATATAATAGTTTTTTTTCGACTTCTTTTGTCAAACTGTTAATAACAATGAAGCGGACATTTTCCACAAACAAATGCATACAACTTGATGGTGTTCAGACAAGGCTCCGTGTTGAAGGCATTCATACCCCATCTTCCTATATTTATTAAGAGTCATATTTTATATTTCTGTGTTTCTCTTTTTTATGAGTTTTTCAAGACCTCCAAACTAAAGTTAAATACCTGCAACAAAATTTTATCACGTTTCATATCATATCATATACTAGAATACGTTGTACTATATCACATTATTTTAGATACATTAAACGCATGGTATTCTAAATATTGTTTAAAATGCAGTTGATTTCTCGTCTTTTTTTAAGACCAAAAACTTAACACCATTTGTCTCTGTGACTGCCAGAAAAAAAGATATGTTTTATCAGGCATCTTTAACATGTACTTACTCAAGTTCTGCAACGGCATGTACAGAGTCACTGACAGTTTTATGTACGGTTGGCAAAACAGAACTGACAGTGGTTGATTACGAAGCATGTCCCTGTAAGTTGAACTAAACGTACGATACCAATCTTCATCATCCTTTAGTCTACTGCTCAAAGACAATAACTGTTTTGAGGTGGCTGTAATAAGATCTTAAAGATTTTTTTTCTAATCTTTACATACATAAAATATGCATACGGCTTCAGAATACATCGGAAAATTCAATAAAAGTTAAAGATAACAGTTTTAGATTTTAATATACAATTTGTTTAATTCACAACGAGATTTTTCATCAAAATAAAATAGGTAGTTTGGATTATATGAAGATTGACAGATATTTCTACTTAATCAATATTTTCATACGAATCAGTCAACATTCATCCCCATATCACATGTTTTACTTTTAAGATAAAAGACGAAGAACATAATTGTACAAATAAAGTTCTAATCAACAGTCCTAGTTTTGAGCTTCTTAAATATGCATTGATGTGAAAGTATAATCTTACCCGATAATATGAAATTTGTAAGGTGATTGTATTGACTTCGACACAAGTTATAACATTATACACATGACGGTACTGTCGTATGAAAAGCTTACGCGTGTTATTGGCATTCATTTTAAATATTGCAAATGACCAAGAGAAAATAACTTATATGCTTATTAATTAAACAATCTAAAATATGTATGCATAATGTTACACTAATCTGTGACATATCCTGTTTACTGTACACTAACCTTAAAAAACATGAAATCGAAAAAACCTAAATAGAGCAGACATAATTTTCGAAAGGGCAACATTTAAGTCAAATATTTTTTTTTTGAATTGTATTTGACACACACTTATTACAAATCATAGAATTTGTTCAGATAACGACCTCAATGTCAAACATTAAGTTCATATTCACATTATTAGTTACAAATTACCAACGAATGGTAGGTGTATCGTTATGGCATTGTTTACTTGTCACATTCAACGAAAGCAATATTTTCCAAAGCAGAAAGAGCTCAGAACTGAAAGAAAACTTATTTTATATATTACCATTGACTCCAAGTTTGGAGAGAATGTGTCCTTTTTAACAATGACGTTTGATATAATGCACAACCTGAAATACAGCTTATTGATATAATACAGGTTAAATTGCTATCAATCTTTCAGTATCATTATGGTTACTTGCATTATGAGATAGTTGAGCATTTAAAATGAGATACGGGCCATACAATAATGATGTTTGCCTTAAAATAAAATAAAAATAAAAGACATATAATCGTGGGCTCTAAGTCTTTGATGTGTATCCATTTGTTTAATCCTAATTATCTGAAATGACCTTTGCCTCTTTCGATTTTTGTTTGTTTTCAATTTAGAATCGGAATTCTTCTTCAGAGTGAATATACAAACATTTACAAATGTATAGTCATGTGAACCGCATCTTAAAGCTTAATTGACAGTAAACCATACGAAACAATATATACAATTACAGAATATAAAATCAACATGTTTACTCGATTCTTGCAGATAGACGTGAAGATACAATTTGGGTCATAACTGTAATAGTTGTGCTTGTTATTGTTGTGACAATTCTGATTATACGTGTCATAATTATCGAAGCTGTTAGAGTCGTACGATGGGTGCGAAGAGGTAATTAATATTTTTTACATCTAAAAAATTGCTATTTTATCCTTAATAATAACCAAATTAAATGGAAAATACTAACATATATATTTTGTATTTGTACCTAGTCTAGTACACTCAGTTAAAAAGTAAAACCATTGAGTTGTTTAATCGCAACGCAATCAACTCAAACATTCAATTCAGTATTTCACTATTGTTAACGCAAAAATAAGCTAATGCAAAGCTAACTTACATGGCAATGATTCATTCCTATAGTTTGTTTTCTAGCCAATGCCGAATTACGGGCTTGAACAAATACATTACGACAAAACATTTCATACAACGTTGCTTTAAAAAAAAATAGCATGCTATATCTGTACGGTGATGCATGGATATGAACCAGCACTCAACGAAATACAGCTTATATAACATCGGAAATTGTTTAGTTCCTGAACTTTTGATAAACATGATGCAAAATGAGTGTCAAAAGATATTATATTCATTCTTCTATGTACACAAAGGCTGATACCAACAATTGAATAATCACGTTATTTGTATTTTTAAGTTATATCAATTTACTATTTCAGTAAAACCATGTCGCTCTTATCAAGGCGATGGGATTGAAGAGACACAAATGATTTAAAAAAGATTGAGACAAACATCGGCATGGCCAATATTGCTTGTTTTAGAACTATATCTTGTTTTATTTTGACTAATACCTTATATTGCCCGAACTGAATCACCGAATACAGCACACTGTTAAAACCCAAAATAACATAACATCATAACAAAATAAATTTGTTGAAAGCATGTCTTATATATTTATGGTTTGATTTTGAACTTGTCTTCAATGCTTCTTGTACTGCCTAAATCATTTTCATCTCCAACCTGCCGATATAGGACAGACATGCTGCTCGTTCTGACAAGTCATCATCTGCATTGTGTATTCTAAAGTGTGAATTGACCTATAGTACCATTCTTCTGTTTAAAATATTTATGCATCCGAAGCCTTGTTTCGATTTTAAGGTATATTGATGCTATGTTTCATTTATATTTATGTAAATGTCCAATATAATAAATCTGGTTAAATTTGAATTGATGACGTCATGACGGCACTCATAACAACCATTGAGGTAGCAGCAGACGAAAAGAAATTTGCAAGTTTATCAGAGATATCAAGAATTAAATGTAAAATGAAAATGCTAGGAATACAAGAAAAGAATATTGATATTATCAATAACGTGTTAAAAGGTCTAGCAAAATACAGATTAAAAATACACAATCGAACGTTAAACGCCATTTTCCTGATACGTTATTATTTATATATACATTTTATATTGCACTCAGTCAAAACGTTATATATGAACCTGAGGGAGTATATTGACACTCAACTTCGTCCTCGGTCAATATACTCTGACAGGTTCATATGATTACAACGTATTGACCTTGTCAAAAGTCCATAATTGATATTTTTTGTACTCGACTGTACTAATTGTTAATCGACCAGCCTAAATAGGGTTGAATTTTAATTAATATTATTCAACCCGAAACTTGCACCCCGTTTCTATTGTTATACCTCATAGTTTCTATTTAAGTGTAAATTGAATAGATCTACTGTTACGAAAAACAATGGATCATGACCACAGGATGAGAAGAGAAAGGTTTCTAGAATCCTTTCTTTCTACATTCCAAAAAAAAAAGTCCAGTGTTATTCATAACAATAGAAATTGATAATTTTTCTAATAGCACGAACATCAGAAATTACTTATAGAGGCCACTACGAGCGAGTTGTTTCAAGATACATGAAAAAACATTTCAGAAAATTCCAAGAGCAAACAAAAGATTTCAGCATCTTTTTTTTTTAATTTAATAAATCCTTTAAATAACCTCCTGATTTCACTCCCGGATTTTAGTGGAGTTCGTGTTGTTTCTTATTTATTATTTATAACTGTTGATGTATATGTCCTTTGGTTTTGTGAGTCTCTGTTTACTCCTTGGTTTTGATTGTTATTGTCTCTTTAGCTTGGTTATAAAATTTTGATCCCAGTAATGTACCTGTCTTTATTCTAAACCATGATACTTAAAAATCAAAAGCGGGGATTGTAACTCCCGGATCCCCCTCCCTTTGTAGTGGCGGATCCAAAAATTTTTAGACGTAGATACCAACTGGCTTCCGTAGAGAGGGCCTTCTCCGGACATGCTTCAGTTCAATGATTCTATATCTAATCAACCAAGTTTTTCGCACAAAGGCGTTGGGGGGTATATTCATAGATATAACATTGTTTGGTTGATGTTTAGACGAGTTATATATATATATAAAAGAAAAAAAGAATAATAAAACCAAAAACAGACATTTTAGACGTAGACCTCAAGTCCTCAGCAACAAGATCAATACCGTTGTTAATCTTTCCAGCAAACAACTTACTGAGGACGAAACGTCATTACTATCCAGAGGCCTAAACTTTTGTCCAGTCCCAGGTCCAGTGAATGATACTAAATTGTCTGAGGAACTGGATTATTTTGCCAGGAGCCTCCGCATCAAGGAACATTTTGCATCGAAAGAGGACGATAGCACCACCTCAGATAGTGACTCTGATGACTCCAATGAATATAGATTTAGAAAGAAAAGCAACTGGGTCCCTAAACCAAGCAAAAATACCACCTTCGAATAATTTATAGACAATGTTAAAACGGATATACTTACAAATGTAAAAATAAACAATCAGACCTATGATAATTTAACACCTGATGAACGTGTGGCTTTGACAAATTTGAAAGATAATGACGACATTGTTATTAAACCTGCAGACAAAGGGAGTGCAGTTGTCGTCATGGACAAATCTAACTATGTCCAAGAGGCCATTCGCCAATTAGATGATGACCGGTTTTACAAAAAACTTAATTCGGACCCCACCCTCCAATTCAGCGAGGAAATAACAGAATGTTTAAAGGAAATGTGTGACAATAACATCATTGATATAGATACTTTCAAATATTTAAAACCTGAAAATTCAAAACCTGGGCGATTCTACCTGCTCCCTAAAATTCATAAACCTGGTAACCCAGGTAGACCAATCGTCTCAGCTAATGGTCATCCCACCGAAAAAATATCCGAATTCGTTGATTACTATCTTCGACCACATGTAGAAAACTTGCCATCTTTTATTAAAGATTCTACAGATTACTTACTAAAGATGCAGGATTTAAACCCTCTACCTGCCAATACTACTCTTGTCACTATGGATGTCACCTCTCTCTATACGAATATTCCCCATGCGGATGGTATTGAAGCATGTAGAGAAGTTTGGGAATCTCGATCTCCTAAAATTCCACCTACTGATTGCTTAGTTGAAATGCTTACTATGGTATTGAAAAAGAACAACTTCACATTCCAAGGAGAACACTATTTACAGACAAATGGCACTGCTATGGGTACAAAAATGGCTCCATCTTATGCCAATATATTCATGGGTAAATTTGAAAAGCAACTGCTGGAGTGCTCCATCGAAAAACCGCTTTCCTGGTATCGATTTATTGATGACGTTGACATGAAATGGGACAAGGGAGACCAAAAATTACAAACTTTTATAACAAATGCTAACAATCAACACCCTACCATCAAATTCACCCATGAAACATCTAATTCCACCATAAACTTCCTTGATACATCTAGCACCTCTCTGTAGGTATAATAAACACAGATATATACTCTAAACCTACAGATACTCATCAATACTTGTAGCCTGAAAGTTGCCATCCTCCACACTGCACGAAGAGCATTCCATACAGCCAAGCTCTCAGAATAAGGCGAATCTGCTCCTCTGAAGACACTGCAAAACAACGTCTAGGGCAGCTTAAAGGACATTTAAAAAGAAGGGGATATAAACACAAAAACATCAAAAATAGTTTTCGAAAAGCGGAATCCATCCCCAGAAGCAGTCTGCTAACTTACAAAGATAAACTTAAAAGTAAAAGAATCCCATGTGTGCTCACCTACCATCCATGCCTGTGAAATAGTTTCAAGACCATTCGTGATCATTGGACAGCAATCGAGAAACATTCGAAGTTATCCAAAATCTTTCCTGAGCCTCCCATGATTGCCTTCAAACAACCTAACAGCCTGAGAAATATACTTGTCCGTGCTGACCTTTCCAAACCTAGCCATACTGTAGGTAATTGTCAGCCTTGTGGGGACAAGCGCTGCAAATGTTGCAACCAATTGCAGCATTCATCAACATTTCACAGTAAGACCACAGAAAAGACATACAAGATCTTTTGCAATGTCAACTGCAAAAGCTCAAACGTGATTTACGTTCTTGAGTGTCCTAGATGTGGTCTCCAATATGTTGGTGAATCTATGCAGCCATTTCACAAACGCCTCAATGGACACAGGAGTGACCTCACAAAAAAACCGTATATTCCTGTCAGCCAACATTTCAGGTTACCAGATCACAATCTGAAAGATTTTGATCACATGAAGATCCTTGTGATCGAACAGGATTGTACATGGCAAAATAGGCAAAGAGAAAATCGGGAGAGGTTTTGGATAAAAACACTGGGTGTCCTCCATCCAGATGGAATCAATAGAAAGAAATAATTTAATTTACAGTCTAGTGTTTATATTATTATGTTCAGGATTTTGGATTAAAATCAATCGACCAAAACTTACCTGTATTATTAGTGATCTATGTTTACACCTTATACATTATATCTCATTATTGTTAAAACTTTTGTCACCGAAGAAGGCCATTTGTTGAGCCGAAATATTTGCAATTATTGTATAATTTATATCATCTGTTCAGTTTTTCCATCTTTGTGCAATGATATTCAACACTTTTTAGTGTTTTGTTTTCCATCTATTTATCGGTATTGTTACACAATCTGTCAGACTCATATATATATATATATATATATATATATATATATAATTATTTTCTGTGACTGTATCTTACATTCATTTGTAGGATCCTTTACTATAGATAATTTAGCTGATCTGTAACAATAACATCTTCATGCCTTATATATCATGTACTGCAGTACGCCGCTAGATTAATACTGACGTGGAAAGGTAACACACGGCCAGCGAAAGCTCTTTTTTTGAGAGCCCAGGTGGTCGTGTGGTCTAGCGGGACGGCTGCAGTGCAGGCGATTTGGTGTCACGATATCACAGTAGCATGGGTTCGAATCCCGGCGAGGGAAGAACCAAAAATTTGCGAAAGCAAATTTACAGATCTAACATTGTTGGGTTGATGTTTAGACGAGTTGTATATACTCGTCTAAACATCATATATATATATATGCAAGAATATTCGGCATGAGAGCCAATTAGACAACTCTCGATTAAAGTCATAATTTGTAAAAGATTATAGATCAAAGTAAGGTCATTCACACGGAGCCTTGTCTTACAATGAACAGTAAGCTTTAAAGGCAATCCAAAAATGACAAGTGCAAAATCATTCAAACGTGAAACCCAACGGTCTAATCTATATAAAAACGAGAAACAAAAAACGCTTATCCCAAACGAACGGTTCAGGTGCAAATAAAGGCAACGGGTTTTAACGTTTTGATAGGTTTACACCTTAACCGTTATCCGAAACAACAATAGTGTATCATCACAACAGAGAAAGAAACACTATCAAATATCTGTTGAAATGGCTTAACGCAATCAAAAGCATGTTTATCTTGTCTCATTTGGGTATACAGAAATGGTTGTATCTGATCATTGGCTTGCTCAAGTGCGGTATCTTGTAATCAGTCTTATTTGCTAATAAAATTTTTCTTCAAGAATATAGTAAAATATCTTTCAGAATTGTCTACAATTGCTCTAAATGAACTAAAAGAGAAGGTTAGCAGTTCAACGTGTACGTGTACGTTTAGGGGTGCAATACACTTACATATACGCAAAAACATACACCTTCATCTCTTATAGATGCTGCACATTGTACTAGTACATGTAAAAGCAATTTAACAGAGATTTCGATTGGGCACGTCGATTGGGCACGATCATCGAATCAGAGAATATTATCTATCTGCAAGATGACCAATTTTCGACTGCTAGCTGCAATGGATGAGCAAAAAAAGTTATTGCATCTTTCGTTTTATGAATTTATGTATAGCCTTGGGTAACGCAGATTCTTTTGTATGTCACAACCGAACGTTGTGTTCCGGTCTAGAAGGTCTAGAAGGCGTACATCTTACATTACGTAGATAAGCTTATCCTAGTCGCTTTTCAGACCTTAACGTTCTGACACTGCTATGTCTATAATCACTTATACAGTATTGAAGTTTGTCTACGATGCTCAGAAGCATCAGACATTTACAGGAATACGCTAACGCCGTTGCAGTTTGAGATGCACCTATTCTTAATTATTGTGGTTTCATTGATGGGGCCGGGCCGTTCGACTCTTTTGTATACTAACACAAATCAGCGCATTCTGTTTAATGGTAAAAAAAAAGTCAACGCTGTAGAATGTCAAAGCATAGTTGTTCCTAAAGGACTTGTAGCAAACATTGTCGAGGATAGAAAGTGCTAACTTAGAAGAAGTGTGTTCTTTTAAAATAATGACTATTATTGCATAGCAATACAATATTTCCCACAGAAAGTAACAAAAAGTAGGCGTGCAATAAATTCTAATATTGCACTAGTGCAATAAATCGTCAAAATTTTTGACGTCATCAACGACAAAATCTTAGTTTAAATCAATTTTTACTTTCAAATATTATATTGTTGTACAAGAAAAGGGTTATTGCATGCATATTGGGGATTCTAAAGCAATTTGTATGTAACAATTTTTTTCATTGGCTAAAAGTTGTCGCAAATCCACAGTTGACCAGGCGTAACTAAGGAGGGACAACCATTTTGAAATGATTGAATCATCAAATGTTTGATTACTACTATATCATTCAAAATAAAACAACACCTACCTCGAATTCGCCGTTTTAAAGTTATTTTATCCGAATTTGAAGCGTAAAGGTAACGTAATAACCTCTAGTTTGTAAGTTTTCAGTCGTATGACGTCATGTTTACCCATGACGTCTTTGCGCCAAAAAGTTTCGCGGATTTTTTTTTATTTGTCAAATTTAAACATTTTTCCAAGTTTTATCGTATTATTTCTTTTTGAAATGCATTAGAATCGGAATAACAGTACTGTAGTTGAAGAGTTGCCACCGTCGCCAGTAAACTGCATTTGCGACCGTCAAATCTACAATTGACGGTGACAACTCTTCAACTGCAGTACTGTTATTCCTTAAATATTGTACCTCGTAGAACATATATTGCACTCGCAAGCTCGTACTAGGGACAATATTCCCCAATATTCATGCAATAACCCTATAATACTTTAAACAATTAACAATTATATAACTACAAATTTACAATTGTATATACTGATAAATGTTCGAATTACACTGCTCACTCTGTAAACTGAAATGCTGAGGAGAATAAATATTTCTGGTCATCAAAACTAGCCAAACATTGACGTCTATGGACATACTAAAAGGTATTAGAAAAACAATCACACATGAAATACTGACCATGTTCTCCTGTCTTGGAACAGGTAAACGTCAAATATGATGGGGTAAAACTAAATTGTGGCATCGTATTTCAAGAAGAACACGAGTCAACAACCGACATCAACAAAATTAAACCAAGCATTTTTACATCTCATTAACAAATCGCACAATATAACAGATCATGATAAAACATTACAACAAATCTAGAGTAAGCAATATTTTGTATAAAACCAGATCAATTCATTTTTCAATTTACAAACATTCGAGATGCCAATGTTAACCAAGTACGCTCCACTTTTCGTTTCTATTTGTTTTTGTATTCACAGAAGACTGACATCATACAATAGGTTCTGAGAAAAAATGAAAGTAGCTAACATTTTCATTTATCAATCCACTCATAGATGTTGTCCGAAAGAATTCAAAGTTTGTAACGATTTTGAACGCATTTACCTGAATTAAAGAATACACCAGACACCGTCAAGTCTTCAGGACATCCTGAAATTTAAAGTAAGGGTAACATAGGAAAATATCTCAGATACAAGGAATGTTATCACCCCTAGTTTTTGGTGGGGTTCGTGTTGTTTATCCTTTAGTTTTCCTATGTTGTGTGATGTGTACTATTGTTTGTCTGTTTGTCTTTTTCATGTTTAGCCATGGCGTTGACAGTTTATTTTCGATTTATGAGTTTGAGTGTCCCTTTGATATCTTTCGTCCCTCTCTTATCTAAAAGTATCTGCCAAACTGAAATTGAAAAAACGAAAAAGAAACAAGAAAAACTAAATTTCTTTATTCCCTTTTACGTTTAAACTATGAACATTACATAGAACGAATGTAAACAGAGACTACAATGGATTCAACCAAATATCACAGGCTATGTATTGGTGTTTTAGATCGGATATTAAATTGACTTCTAAAGCATAATCATCACATTGGATTTAAACAAAATGTGCGAAAATGAAGAAGAGATAATCAATAACCATTGGTAAATAGTTGGTAAAATCAATCTGATTTCTGAAAATATAAACAATAACATTATTGTCCCCATAAAGTTCATTTCCTGTCAAAAACTAGAATACAGGAAATTTAATATAAAAACTAGAATACAGGAAACTTTATATAAAAACTAGAATACAGGAAACCTATATGCATATGCTATATGTAGATATATAGAATTGTTAAGCCACAGACAGTTCTCAATCTATAGCATTAAAATAACTGTGAACAGGTAATATTCTATTTTATTAAGGAACTGATTCATTCTACTATTATCCTATGTGTTTGAAGCATGTACACAGAAAACGTAAAAAAAGTAAATCTTTCTCATGTTTATAGGTGTCGATAATAATCAAAGACAAAAAAAAAATGAAATCACGGAATATGATAAAGAATAAAGTCAGATATTTTATCTAATCTGCCCTGCATGAAAATAAACAATTACTCCTACTTAAAAGTATGTACCATGATTTATTTGTGAAAATTGTTGGTTTTTTTTTATTGTAGAGTATTTCATATTCAAAATTTGAAATGAAGATCTTATGCCTTACGATTTTGATGAAGATCAATTTAGTGATGTGTGCCTTAGGTAATCTATCAAACAAGCTTACAAGCAACACCGTATTTGATGTTCACGAAAGAAATCTCTGT
The DNA here is from genome assembly GCF_963676685.1 of Mytilus edulis. Taxonomy (NCBI): domain Eukaryota; kingdom Metazoa; phylum Mollusca; class Bivalvia; order Mytilida; family Mytilidae; genus Mytilus; species Mytilus edulis. The sequence continues at coordinate 29,776,434 of NC_092357.1, read as the reverse complement.
ATTACGGAAAAACATATTTCACCAGGGTTTTCAATATCACAAACTAGTCAAAGCATTTACTTAATTTTATCATCGATACAAGTACATCAATTTTACATATACTTCAAGTATTTCACATCAAACCTTGTACGATAATACTCTTTAAATATCACAAAAACATTCACATCCACATAAAAAAATAGCTAAACTTTTAAACACACTTATTCAGAAGGAATGTAGCTATTATACTGCTGTCAGAGCATTAAAGATGACGTATTTTGATATCAATATTGATTCACTCATATGGTATTTGCTGCCGGAAAAAAATATTCTAAAGCCAGATGTTTGCTTTACATGTTCTTCTCGTATATTTGATGAAGGTCTGATACTAAACTCCTTCTGGGATAGTTGAGATTTAACCCCGTCATTAATTAACGTCTTTCCCAAGTCAGGAGAATCTGGCCTTTCTTAATCTTGTATATATTTTTTTAAATTTTAGTTCATTTATATGTTTCGGAATCTAGAATGATGTAAATTTTCACTTAACAAGTACTAAACAAGTACACATTTTTTCTTTATAAAAGTATATCGACAAATTATACATTTTTTGTTGAGTTGTTGTTACAAGCGAAGTTCAAACCTATAACAAGACCTTAACGTTCGACATTGATCTAAGTTTTCGGCCTAAACTCCAATGTCCTGATATCATGTAACCAACTGCAAGCCATCTTGTTTCAAAACAGATTATTTTAAGGCAGTATCGAACATCAAAATTGTATACGATTAAAAATACTTATATGGGAAAGTGTTTGTTTAAAGGATGTGAATTTAAAAAAGGACAGAATTAACTATCGGATACAGTAAAATCATATACGTTATCACCATGTAGCCCCACAAATGCAACATTCAGTAACTAAAGTGGTGTATAAAATAGATCATTATCATAAAATCTTAGTGACTATACAAACATAACATATAGTCCCATTTGTTTATTATTTTTTTCGGAAATCGTTTCATATGTTCTTAATATTCAGAAATAAAGAATGTGGACTATACCTATTTTACAACTGGTGAAGATATTACCCTTAAATGCCATTGCCGAGTTTCGTACTGGAGTGGACCTGCAATTGGAAAAAAGGATATTGTTGTAAATCAAATTGAGATTATTGATATATATGACAAACTGAAAATGTGGAATATATCAATCTATTCAAAAGGGAATACAATTGCTGACACATTGCCTCCGAATCTTTTCAATAGACTAAATTTAAAAGGCGATAACTTTGATCTTCATATAACACATTTATCTCCAAGAGACGAAGGTCTTTACATCTGTGATTCGGCCGTAAAGTGTAGCGTTCCACAAAGTTGGTACCTACTTCAAAACAAATGTGAGTAGATGTTTGGTATGAGGTATGAAAATAAAAGAAAACATGCCGTTCTCAATTATAAAATAGGTTATCATTGTCTTTGCTTTTTTTTTTTTTTTTTATCTTATACTAACCCGAGGTGAATATTCTGATATATTTACATATCACTGTATTAAATGCAATGTACATACGGGCACCATAATGTCCTCTACTTGTATTCGGATTAAATAAAGTAACTATAAAAACAAACCATTTATAAGTGAATCCTTTTGGTTAAATTCAAAGTGCTAGTAAGTCAAACCATAAACTAAGGTGAGCTTCGTTTAAACCGAAACATTTAAAAACACACATTTTATCTGTTTTCTCACTGTCAGTGTCTCTGTGCGAAGCTCTTCGCTTAATTTGCATATCACAGTTTGGGACGTTAAATGCGTTGACGTTGTCTAACTGACTTCTACCCATACATATTATCGACTTAATACTTAATGAACCGACGTTGATAAATTTGACTTGAACTTATCATGTTTTGCTGGCGAAACAAATTTATTTTTTGTTTAGATCGTTGCAATCCAATAAATCGTTAAAACTCGGTCCCTGGATTTACTCGCCGAAAAAACTATATTAAAATTTAATATGCATGCCAATTTCATTTAAGATCAGTTGCGAAAAGAGAAGTGTAGCGTATCACAACATCGAATTTATTTTTAGTGTATGCAGACAACAAGACAATCGGTACTTAATCGTTTCAACCTCCCGTATATTTATCCCTATTATCATTTTATGTAAGTGTGCAGTTACAGAAGATGAATATTTCAAATGATCAAAAGGCTATTATTTCATCTTAATATTAGTTTTATTATGGAATTTGCATTATATCAAGTGGATGGAATCTTTTAATAAATTCCATGTTTATTCTATATCATAATGTTAGGCACTTTCCATACATTTTTTTGGGGTATAAATAGTGATATGTGCGGCACAGTGCATTTTATTGAAAATGTGCTATTTTGTTTGTAATAGGTAGTGTTGTGCGCCGCAGGAAACATTACAATACAGAATAAACATGGAATTTATTGAAAATTTCAAGTTCAAGAAATTATGCAAATTCCGTAATTAAAAATAATTCCAAGTTGAAATAATAATCTGTTATGAGGAGATTTAACACTTATATGTTGATGTTGAGCAACATTACAGTTGTTAAAGATAAAAAAAAACTAGTGTTCTAACATTAGTATTCATTGAAAGACAAGCGTCTTTATCATATGTCAATATCTAAATTGAGTTCCATTTAGATAATTTGTGATTAGATAAATAATGATTATTTAACACTGTATATTAAAGAAGGATCATACACTCATTAAAACATGTGATCAAATCTTAGGTAGTATTTCTGTTAAGTTAATGGTTAAACACTCCGAAAAAAAGTATAGACATTTTATGGACAGAAGTTTTGGTGAGGTAATGAAGATAACAACAGTACAAGAAGACTAGTGACATTTTTTCTAAAAGAAAAAGTCAATCAGCTTTTTACACAAATTTAGTATCAAAAATTCAAAAATTGACCTAGGATTTTAACACCATAGCCAGAGGGGAGAAGGTCATAGGGTTTGGATGAACTCTAGATCTCCCCTTAAAACTAAAATACTATCAAAATCAAAGATCAAAATCAGAAATTGATGATCCAAAAAAAACTCCTCTCAGAGACACCAGCTCTGACAAAAAAATATTGATATGATAAAACAAAATTATACATAACGAATCTATTGCTTTAAATATATCACAGAGACTTATCAACAGAATATATATGGTGTATATGATAACAAGTGTATGGATAACTGTAAACAATCAGAACTTCTCAATTATGTTGGTATTAAATGATGTCTTTATAGAAAGTCTTTGAAGAACTAAGCTTTTCATTTTCATACAGCATGACAATTAGTTTTACTCAGCTTAAAACTTTTGAACTTTTCATATGGACATATACAAACGTCTTTATTCTTTGGCTTAAAGAGTTTTTAATACTTATATTTGTCAATGTCACAAACATTCTAACCTTGACTTTCTTATTATTGTAGAAAATTTACACCTATTATTCACATACCATTATAAACCACGTTTATTTCTATAGACAATAACAATCAAAACCAAGGAGTAAACAAAGACTCACAAAACAAAAGGACATTTACATCAACAGTTATAAATAATAATTAAAAACCAATTGTTCAGAGAACCATTGATGGTCTTTCCACCAGTAATGATTTTTTTTATATGAAAATATTTAAATTTGGTTTTAAATGTCAATTTCAACGTCAAATGACAAATTATTGTACGCTGATTCAAAAAATATAAGGTTTCTACACAAGAAGATATAAATAAGGGAGATAATTTTCTACTTCCGGTTCAAAATATGTTACTTCCGGTATTGTCTTATAGTTTACTTGACGCTGATTCCAAAAATATATGGTTTTACATACTTTTACAACAATTTATTACAAAAATTAGCTACTTCCGGTTGACAAAAGGTCACTTCCGGTTAGCTTTTTCAACGTCATATTGCTTGCAACCTAATGCAAAAAGTCTGATAGCTTTAACATGAATACATATGAGGTAAAAGCAAAGGTCAAAATCTAGAACGTTAAATTAACATATGACCTTGAGCTCAATTTCAAGGTCATAAACCAAGGACCTCAAATCAAAAGACTCTGGGTATTTACTTTATATTGTTTATGAGTTATATTACCATACAACCGATATTAGATATAAAAGGGGGGAAAACTCGCATCAAACATCTACTTATCCTTTCGACTAAAATTTATGTGTAACTACATGTCGCGACTAACTATTGTGTAAAAATATTTTGTCGATATCTTATAAGATTTCTAAAAATGAGAGATAACAAGCCAAATTCAAAATTTTGAACATGACCTTGACCTTTGACCTTGACCTAATTTTCATTTTTTTGAACCAAGGACCTCAAATCAAAAGACCCTAGGCCTCTATCACTTATGGTTTACCAGTTAGAAATGCATATTCTAATATCAAACATAAAAGGGGGGAAAACTCTCATATGGAATCTATATACGGCTTCGGTCAAAATAAAACAGAACATCCTGAGGATGTAACGAGCAATTTGGAAAAATAAATTTGTCGGTTTCTTATACGGTTGCGAAGCCTTAGAGATAACAAGAAAAACAGTGTTCGGGGAGATAACTCTTATATGGTAAAGTATTCGGTTTAGCAGAGTTGGTTTCAAAAGCGTATAAACTGTTCGATATCATATTCCAAATTTCTAAGCGACATCTTGCAAAACAAAAAAACAGCGAAGGAAAAAAATTAGGCGGAAGAAAAAAAAAAAAATAATAATCAGAAGAAAAGCAATAGGTCTTTCCACGGAAAAGTGGAAAGACCTAATTAAGAAACAACACGAACTCCACTAAAAACCGGGTGTGAAATCAGGTGCTCCGGAAGGGTTAGCATTTCCTGCACCGTATACGGCACCCGTTGTGTTATTTCTTTGTTCAGGTCGGTAATGATGGACGGTTATTATGACTGAGGAGGAATTTGATGTGCTTTAACGTCACTGTTATTTGACAAATAACTTAAAAGATTTTATATTATATAATGATATGATCAGGCTTGGATTTCATTATTATATACTTTTTTAAATTAAAAAAAAATAAAGCTTTGCTGGTCTATCTTTACCACACAGTATTCATAACAATGTGTAATTGTAGATCTACTGACAAATTTAATATATTAGTGGATTTTTATAGCACACATGGCTTTAACTATGCTAGAAGGGCCCATGGCAATAGTTATGTAGAAATTTCTGAAGAATCCAATAAAAAGATATAGAATGTTTATTTATGCACAATATGATGCTATTCAATGTAATTGATACCCTGTATTTGTATGCTTGTTCATACATTGTAAGTATAACCCCGCTTTAAAAACGTATACTGTTTTACATCTGTCTGTCCGTCCATCCAATAAATATTTTTCTTCGCATCTTTCTCGGGAGCTACATCAAAGGATTTCTGAAATTTATATTCAGGGTTTCTATTAGTCAGCAATACTGTGTGATATATTTTCAGATTCATCTTTGAACAATTTGCTGCGCGGGCAGGGGTATCATCAATGAGCAGTAACTCGAAGCAAAGAATAAACTACCGAGAGACCCCTTCATAAATCATTGAATTCTATATCATTCTATCGCAGGGCAAATCATATGCACCCAATCAGGCTTACACCCTTGTTGGTTTATCTCATACAAAAAGTAGTAGGTACATGTATGATAAGGGCTATTAGAAACCAATGATCTCAGATACTTTTATTTCACAGTAAATTTTTTCGAGCTTGTTTTACAGAATACACTTTGGTAAGTTTATAATTCATCGGTTTATTTATATTTATGTCCTAATGCCAAAGATGAAAACCATTAAATAAAAAATTATATCCATAAAATGATATCATCATAGTATAATAAACTCATCATATTTTTTAATCCAGTGGGCATTCTGTCTATATAAGACTAACCAATGATGATCCAATTAATTCTGAAAAATATTGCCAAATACCTGAGCATAATTGATACAAATCCGTAGATTTGTAGTAATACATGTAGGTAACTTGAGTATTGAACAATATGACTAACATAATGCCGACTTTAACCAAGCTATTAAATATGGATTCTATGTTTTGTGATATCTAACATCATTTTCTTGTGTGTGCCTAGAACCACTAATCTCATGTTAAGAAAACATTTTCCTCAAAATTTGGTTATTATAAGCATTTCATTTTGTCCAATTTTAAGGCAAAGGAGGCATCTTTGGAAATAATTTATACATTTTTACAGAGTTGAAGTTTATATACAGCTTTAACAATGTACAGTTTATATAAACAGTTTTACAGATGTTCAGTTTATAAACAGACTTACAGATGTACATTTGATATGCATCTTTAGAACTGTACGTCAAAATTACTTGTACTAAAGAAGCTATGTAGGACGAGTTAAATTTGCTTAGTTAGGATGATAGGTTTTTCAACGAATTAAAGTTTTTGCTTAGAATTGGTTGATATCAAACAATTGAAAACTTGAAATAATGCGTTATTTATTGAATACTTTTACGTAAATGTAAGATATATCAATTATGGATTGTTAGATGTAGTTATTTACATATTTTAACAGTCATTTTACCTAAACTATTTCCTAATCAGTTATTACGTTTTAAGACCTTTATGTTTGCCACGTGATCATTTCTACATTGCTTCATATTAAAACATATCTTACTGTATCAATGTTAAGGAAGTGTCAATAGAACCCAAATATGCTGTACCTGTAAATGTTTCATTGAAAGCATCGTGTACTTACAAATGACATTTCAAATGTCCTTTATATGAAAGCATAAAATTCAAGTTAAATGCAATGCAATTCTTATACTATAGTCGCTATTTAAAAGTTGAACAGTAATTAAATCTTAAAACTCTGTGTGAAAAAAAATCGTGAAAAAAACCTTTAATACAGATATTTCTATTTCAGTGCTTCCATCAACATTGGAAATCGAAAACATAACACATGGTGATATTATAAATGGAAAAGAAAATGTTCAACTGAATCTTATCTGTATGGTGAAAAGTGGTAAACCACCCGAGGAACTTCGATGGAAAAAGAATGGGAAATTTATTAAAAAAGGAGGACCAAGTAAACTGGAATTTTTATTTGTTCCAAATAAGCATGATCATAAATCTGTGTTTACGTGCGAAGCACAAAATTCAATTATGGACACACCGCTTACAAAAACGATTCATCTCGATATCAAATGTGAGCATACTATTTAACAAATTGTTCAAGTTATAATGCACATATTTCATTCAGATATACCAATTATAGATTTCATTATTTTGTTTCGTTACATTATTTCAAATTTGGCTTATTCAACACAGTAGTGTTGTGCTGTTGATATGCTTCGAATACTTTAAGGTGTTTTCCCCTCTTTACTATTTTAGATCATTTGCTAGATGCATGTACGCATCGATGAAATATTATATTAATCTTTATAAAATCAATTTGAACATGTTGAACAATAATACTGTGCTTAAAACGTCTAGTAATTGTCCTACATGACGAAAACTATTCATTTTTCATTAATAAAATGTAACAAGAATTTTACTACAATGTACATGTGGCAGTTTCGTATCAAATTACATTTCTTAAAGAGATGTTGTATTTGAAGTTTACAATTTTAAAGGTGCGGCCCAAACTATATGATAAAGGTAGACGGGGGTCTACATTAAAACCTATATCAATTTTTTTTAATAATTTGTCAAAATGTAGTTTATATCATGCTTTTTTTCAAATATATAATTAAAAGTATGGGTCACCGGGCTTTTTTACAGCTACGGGTTGTGCAAAAATATCAGATAATGCATGGAAAATCAAATTGTGTGTAATAAAGAAATACTACACCTTATAATTTTAAGATAAAATATGAGGAGATATCTCTAGTAAGGAATTATGGTCAATTAAAACTGCAATATATTCAAAGTGACTTTGGAGTGTTTAATTATTTTTTTAATAACAAATATTATTTGTTACCAAACAGAAAGTTTACAAAACCACAACATTTTATTTGCAATGCAATATCAAAACATTTCAACTTAAAAACTTGAAAAAAAATCAATTGCACAGGCTTGATTTTGTTACTTATTCAATGCTGATCCTATTGCCTGGCACCATTCATAGTTAACTATTAAACATCTCAATGAACGAATTGTTGTGAGAAAGTTTAAAAAAATAGCAAATGCTTTAGAATTCGAAAAGTCTGTTTCGTACCTACAAATGATCTTAATGCTGAATTGATATGATAATTTGAACTAAAGCACAGTGGCAAACAACGAAAATATTTTTCATTTCAAAATATAATCAAATGTATAAACGACTAAAATGAGCTGTTAAGTGTACACTTCGCCCTTACTGCAGTCAATGTGTATTCATATCCAACCTGTTTTATTTATTGTTTTAGTTTTAGGTATGAACGAAGCCTACACCAAACACACATAAAATGCATATGTATCTGGATGACATAGATATTATTAAACTACTCCGTCCACTAACATAACATATTTGAAAATTACAACAAAATAGCTGAGATTGGACACTAGACGATTATCTAGCATCAGATGATATATTTTCATTATTTTAAGAACTGAGGATCTGCTAGTGATATAAATGGTCATTCATTAATAGTGGAAAGCTTATAGAATTTTAAAGCTGTATCTATGAGAAATGGTTTCGTAAATATGTATGCAGACGTGTAAGATAGTAATTGAAATGCTCATTGAAAAAAAAACTTGACTGATTGTACAATCAACAATTCCGAACACAACATTAATAATATATCGTCAAGGTTATACAATATTATAGTATATATTTCAGACAAACCACTGGTCAAAATAAATGCTAGTGATCCATTCATTGTCACTGAAGGTGAAACGTCACGTTTTTGTTGTATCTCGAATAGTAATCCACAACCTTTATCCACATCATGGTTTAAAAAGGACAACAAAATAGTTTCAACAGGAAAAGGACTTTCATTGTGCTATGAGATCAATAACGTGAGTCGACAAGACACTGGCAACTACACATGTCGTTCCCAAAACGAGATTGGAAACGCATCTATTGAGATGTCGCTTATCATTTCATGTAAGATAATAATTTAAATAAAGGCAACAGTAGTATACCGCTGTTCAAAACTCATAATTCCATGAACAAAAAACAAAATCGGGGTGACAAACTAAAACCGAGGGAAACGCATTAAATATAAGAGGAGAACAACGACACAACACTAAAATGTAACACACAGAAACGGACCAAGCATCAGACAAAATCCTACGAGGATTATCGTATATTTTTTCAAATGCCCCAAACAGTGATAAAATTCACAAACTGCTGAATTGAACCAATTAAAAAGTACGTTATACCTTGATATGTCTCGTGTAATACCTGACCTATAGCAAGTAGGTATTTAAAAAGTCGTTTGGATCTACAAAGTACCATCATCAGGAAATCTTAAAGCCAAACATTTAAATAAAAATAAGCATGCATTTGAAGTCTTACCGATTCTTTGAACTTTATTTTGTTTATTCTTCTAATTTTTACAGATCCTCCTGTTGTTAGTGTACGGTATAGTAATTTGACTGATGACACTGCGAATAAAGAAATTTGGTGTATGGCGGAAGGAGAACCAAATAGTTATTTTTATTTTTCATGGGAACATCGATCCCTTTTTAACGAGAGTATAAGACATTTAAGCGCGACAAGAAATGGAGGCATTCAACTTCCAGAGGTTGATGTATCATTTAGATATCAGAATACTGGGATTTATATTTGTAATGTTTCTAACGGCGTTCCTGATACAAAGGGCAATATTTTTCAGCAAGGAAGTGCATACTTGGTATCCCATGGTAAATATATTAGTAATATATATGCTTTTTAAATACTGATAAGTTCTTAATTAATTCAACGCAATGTTTAAGCCAGGATTTGAAAAGAGCAGAGTGCTAGTCAGAAAAAGGGCAAATTATGCGTAAATGTCATTGAAAAAAGGGCAATTATTTAAGTCTCATAATTAATAAGCATATAACACAGGCGCTATGGTAAAATCAAGTTTCAGTTAAAGTAGTGTAATAAAATTCCAATCTTTTGGCTAATTTTTTTATGTTAAACTTTCAAATTCTCATGTCTAGTTTTTCCACAACAGGTCTATAAGGTTAAGAAAAAAATATACGGTGAAAACCATACTGGGAACATAACTACAGAGACAAAACATATGATAACAGATGACGACATGTTTAGTTCTCCAAAGCACATATGTTGCAAAAGAGTATACATACAATTGTTTGGGTACACAAAATTCTTGATTCTGAAATTGGGGGGGGGGATCTAATATGTAATGTCCGGGTGCTGAAATCTCTTCACAATAAGTTTAATATAACAAAAAAGAGACAGTATTAGTTTTTTCTACGTTTATAACACTTCTTAAATTATCAAAACAAAAGGGAATACGATGCGCCAGTCTGACTCAAAAGTAGGCATGGCTGGTTCCGGTAACCACAAGGTAAAATAGGGAATATGACACAGTCAATATATTTACAGAACAGATAAATATTCTAGTGTTTGAAAATTTAGTAAACTCACAACTCATCAGTAAAGACGTCATTCGAACGTTTTGGAAAGCTAGTTTTAAAACCGAACACATCACTTACCATTGTCAGGCTAATACATTAGCACGCCAAAATTGTTGTTTTGGCTTCCGAGTGATGAAAATAAGAAGGAAGTTGGAAGCCCTAGACAATACAAGCCGTCTTGGAATAGTAATTTCGTCGGATAGAAAATAATTTAGTTTTGAGAAAGCCTGTGTAAGGCTTTATTTTATTATTTTAAATCGGTCTTAAAAGATTTCTTTGAGCTCGGAACAAAGCCCTTCTAATGCCGGCTAAATTTCAACATCGTACGATAATTCATGCGGAATGTTAGTACCGTAACATGGAACGATGGCTTGATAAAAACTGACATCGCTTAGTTTGTCACATATCCTAGTTAAATATCATTCTTTGGTTTTAATTTTTAGAAAAATATTCAGATGTGGAGACAACCCTAATGCAATAATATAAATAATAAACAAAGCGAAACAGCATAAGCGCGTCATACAATATATATATGCATCTCCGTTAAAACCGAGACATCGTTCTCAAATGTTGTTCCAGTTTAACCTCAAGGCACATACTAGCGTCAATTGTCAATACTTATTTGCAGTTGTTATTATTCTTTAGTGGGCTTAAATATATTCTAATACATGTTTGGTAGATTACTGCCAAACGTCAATTATCTAAGTTGTGTCATATGTATTATTATTAGTCTGTTTGTTTTTTTTTTAAATTTTTAGCCAAGGCGTTGTCAGTTTATTTTCAATTTATGAGTTTGAATAGCCCTCTGGTATCTTTCGTCCCTCTTCTAGTAGCAAATAAAAATACATAGGTAGGAAGAGAACATTTTAATGTAATATTTTTTCAAATTACATAATATGTACATCTATACCATGTTGTAGGTCCACCTGTATTCACTCAAAGCAACACAAAGGTACAATTCGGCACATTGAACTATCCAATTGATTTGGCAGTATATGTCTATAGTCTTTCAAACATAACATGTTCTGTTGTGTCAAACTCGTATGGATATCCATTTTCATATACTGTACGAATGTTACCTATAATCACCAGGGACAGTTTTTATAGTCAAACAATTCGTGTACACGGACTGAAAGTAGTATTCAGCTTCCCTTTATCAAGTAAAATTCAATTTCAACTGTATTTTATAACATTATGCAATATATATGGAAACAATAGCTTTCAAGTTGAGATAAAACCTAAAGGTATGTACTTATTTCTTTCGATATGACAGTGTATTATTTTTAAGAGAATAAAACTACCGATTATATTTATCTAGAATTATGTTTAAGAACTATAACCTTCTATACGAAACCTAACATCAAATTAAATGTCGCATCCAGCTACAAATCATATAACCAGATTCGTCTCTGGTCAATGTATCAGGCAGTGTTGCTTTATAGATACAAATGTATACACATATAGTCTTTGCAAGTTGAAGGTTGTACGTTGTAATATAGACTGTCCGTAGATGCTCTTGGCTATCTGTAGTGTTCATTTACTGTTTAAATCTTAAATATCTCCTATTATAACTATAACTAATCTAACAAACAGACACAGAGACGTCTGTGAAATTGTTAACGTTGATAGTATATTAAACAGAAGTTCAAATTGTATAAATCAATAATGAAAATAAATCAAAGTGACGAACACAAATTGAGGGAATAGTATATTTTATAAAAGGAACAAGACTGTCTGTGTCAACAGGGCCGGTAACTTTACATGCATTACTAGTAAAGTAACATGATTTAACCATTATCACGTGGAAGTGCTTGTGGTATGAAATAAGTTTATTGATTATGTATATGCAGATACGATACGTGTTATCCATGAAGCAACCACACGACATAACAAACCAGAATAATATACTTAACTTCCGAATTTGTAAAAAAATGTGAAGCTGGTCTTACTTTACAAAACAAACCATATCAAGAGTAAAGTATGGTTTTCTAGAGTAATCCATTGTAAATTGTTCAATCTCAATCAATTTATTATTGATTACTGCACCTTTGTTGTCCTTTTTCACAATTAACATCCAGAACTTTTCGGAGCACCTGTGATTTTTAATGGTTTTCAGTGGATATCGTGTTGCTAAGTATTTCGTTTGGTATGTTGTGTTGTAGACAGTTGTTTGTTTTTCGTTATTTTGCTATGGTATTGTTAATTTGCTTTCGACTTATGAGTTAAAATATCACTTTGCTATCTTCAACCTTTCTTAAACACAAATCACACATCTATAATGTATTTATTCATTTAACCATAAGTCCTTAATCAAATGGCAAAATAAATTGATAAACAAATCAACCGAATGGACACCAACTGTGATATTTCCGACTTGATACAGACATTATGAAATGAAGAAAATGGTGGATTGAACCTAGTTTTCGAGCGCTAAATCTCTCACTTGTATGACAGTCGCATCAAATTCCATTATATTTTCAACGATGAGTGAACAAAACAGACGTAGTAGGTTAAATAGTCAAGATAGAAAGGTACAGTTTGGTGTTCATGTATGTTTCATTTATATTCAGACAATTACTCTGCAAAAGAAACAATACTATCTTCCCAAGGGATCGTCATCGTAGTTTTACTGATTATAATTGCAGCACTTGTTGCTGGGATTGTAATATATTTTCGTAAGTACAAAGTGTATGTTTCATATTCAGGAATGACAATAGCGATTCATCTGACCAGGTTTAATTTTAAAAAACCAAAAAAAATATTAAAAATAACAATATACAGTACATTTAAACGCATATCAAAATTTCATACTTGATTATAAATCTACAATGAGGCACCTAATTCTACAAAATGTTGACTCTCTATAACACTATTACACATTTAATTCAATCTCGAAGTGAAACTATTTAAAAAAAATGCTGTATTGAAATAGAAAACTTTATAAGTAAAACATAAACTAATCTATCAGACCGAGTTTATTGAAATTCAAACAACAATACAATCACTATTTTTTTCAACTCCTTGTTTGCATAGGTATTTTTATAAGACATGAATTAATAGACAGCATCATTTTCCCACCATTAAGATAGAAATACATTAACCATCGTTACCTACTGGTCATATTTTACTACTAGTATATGTATAGTTCTACAATTACATTGATAGGATTATCCATGCTTTATTCAATTAAATTGTTTTCGAACTTTTGGCATATGATTGCAAAAGTTCGTTTTCCACTGGATAGACGGACATACTTTTAACCCTGATGTCTATAAAAATGTATATGTACTAATTTGAAGTACATTTTATTATGATTTCCGGTATTAAACACGTTTCATATGATGCAATAAATAAAACAAAATAACAAGAATCTCGAAAAAAAACTCAACAACAGCCACCAGCACCCCAATCCACCAAGGAAACAAAGACAGAGAACATATTAACGTCAATCAAGACAGCTTTACATGATACATCATAAACTAATTCGAGCGTCAATTAGCTTTACATGAATACAAATCTCCAAATTTTCATATTTAGATCAAGCATTGTAAGACTAAAACACATGCTATCTACCTCTTAAATACTTGTTTCAATTCAGGTTATCTTAAACAGCAGCACAGAAAAAGGTGAGTATCCGCGTTAACATGGTTAACAAAAGTAAAATACAAATACTTTGTTCGTTGTTCGTTGCATAATATGTTTGTATTGTTGTTCTTCAGTGTACTTGTTATGCTTATTTCACAATGTTTGCCTAGCATTACAATATATATACCGCGTTGCTCATTGTTAATTATTCTATGTTACGTTTTGTATACCCAGTTTATCTTTTTTTTTACGATGTCGTTGTCAATTCATTTTTGACTTACAAGTGTAAATGTTTCTTTGGCATCATTCTCCTTTTTTCCCCAATAATATAAAATTATATTATAGAAAACTTTGAAATTCATTTATTTAACAATAAGAGGAATATGTAAATGATTATGTCAATCAAGAAAACTTTGAAGTAGATTTGTTGTAAGTCGGTAAGACTCAATGTACATTTATCAAAATTACCAGTTTTCTTAGAAAAGTAAATATTCTGTTCGCTTGACAATCATTATTCATAGTAAATTTTTCTAATCAATATATGGAATACAATAAATAATAAATGTAACGCGTTTTTCTACAAGACTTAGTATATACTTCCTTTATTGTGTTTGTACATTTTATGAAATAGTTTTCTACACTTATTTCCCAAAGTTTCTAAACAGTGTTTTGCATCAGTGAAGTTTAAATTTTGTCCAATTATAACAGTTTCACAGATGATATCGGATATGATCCTTATGTCGTTACTACAATACCCTTCCCTTTTTATGAATGTGACCGACCGAATTAGGCTATTTAAACGGATTTGTATTTAACATAACAACACGACGGGTGCCACATGTAGAGCAGGATATGCTTACCCTTCAGGAGCACATGATATCATCCCCAGTTTTTGGTGAGGTTAGTGTTGTTAGTTGTTAGTTTTTAGTTTCTATTTTGTGTTTTCTGTACTATTATGTGTCTGTTTGTCTTTTTATTTTCAGCCATGGCGTTGTCAGTTTATTTCCTATCTCCCTCTGGTATCTTTTGTCCCTTTTTTAATTGTCGTACACAATTTGTAATGTAACTTTGCATGTATTCAGAATTGACTTAATGACTAGTATTATGTAATTGTGTTTATAAATGTAACAATTGTAGGATTAATACTGCAGTTAATATCGAGACATCTGGAGGGAATGGTGATGAAATTGTTCATTATATGGATATTATTGAAGTTGACAATGTAGTAACCCAATCACAAGGTATGGCATACGTCCATATTGATAAGCAAAAGAAATCGTTTAAACATTAAAATCAAAGTATGTATTTAACATGCACCATGAAATGTTTAAATAAAGCTTTTTTTTGTTGATCTGTTCGTTTGCAAGACCGGTAAAATATAATCAGTCAGTTATTCAAACCTCAATGAGAGGGAACAAAAGTGGTTGGTTAAACAGCTTTCATGTGAGAAAAAAACATTATAAACGCAACATTGCAGCTGTTGTATCCCAATTAAAAATTTAAAAAGCTATTCTCCTTACAGCATGATACACCTCTGACAGTAACTAAGTCAATAACAATCAAAACCAAGGAGTAAACAAAGACTCACAAAACCAAAGGACAATTACATCAACAGCTATAAATAATAATTAAGAAACAACACGAACTCCACTAAAAACCGGGAGTGAAATCAGGTGCTCCGGAAAGGTAAGCATTTCCTGCACCATATACGGCACCATTCGTGTTATTTCTTTATTCAGTTCGGTAATGATTGAAGGTTATTATGACTGAGGAAGAATATCAGATATGATTTCTGACACACTTTTGTCATAATGGCCAATCAGCTCATGATGGTGACCGTAGAATTTTTTGAATGATGACCTTAATTTGATGGATTCATAGTCCTGTCTTAGCAACTTTTGAGAAAGCAGTATTCCTCGTTCAACAAAATCAACGTACTTTGAGCTAGCTCTAGAGTACCGTACCAATTGAGACACATATACTCCAAATTCTGGTGCCGCTGGGATGTTGCTACACATAAATGGTGTGCCGTATACGGTGCAGGAAATGCTTACCCTTCCGGATCACCTGATTTCACTCCCGGATTTTAGTGGAGTTCGTATTGTTCCCTAAATATAACATGCATTTATAACTGTTGATGTAAATGTCCTTTAGTTTTGTGAGTCTTTGTTTACTCCTTGGTTTAGATTGTTATTGTCTCTGATCCAGTACTCTTCTCTTTGTCTGCGAAAATGTGTACTTTATGTTGGATTATTGGTGCGGTGATAATTTTTTTCTAAAATGCGAACTTTTATGGTATTTCCTGAATGGTCAATTTGGTTTAAATATTGGTAAACGATTTGTTGGTTATGAATATCGTTCATACTTGACCTATGTCCATTCATTCGGGTGTTTAATCTGCTCTTTGTTTCGTCTACATATATCAATCCACACAAAGTACACTCAATTCCGTAAATAAGATTAGAGGACTAGCAATCCAAATCATCTTGACTACGTGTATTATAAGTTTTATTAGTTAAACTACTGGTAAAACACGTGTCTGTTATTAACATGTCGCACGTTTAACAAATATATCTAGAAATACATCTGACGTTACCGTGTCCGGAGCAACGCAAGTTCCTGAGCTTTTTAAAGTGGGCGACCCCAGGGCCACTGTAGAATTCCTTTTTTATTTAGATTTCATGTTTGGTAACAAACTACTTTGCGATCAGTATCCTTGGGACAAATTGTCCACCAGCAGAGATACCAACCCAGTGGGAAAAAGACAATAACAATCAAAATCAAAATCAAAATCAAGGAGTAAACAAAGGCTCCCAAAACCAAAGTCACTGATGAGTCTTATGTAGACGAAACGCGCGTCTGGCGTACTAAATTATAATCCTGGTACCTTTGATAAATATTTACAGTTATAAATAATTATTAAGAAACAACACGAACTGCACTAAAAACCGGGAGTGAAATCAGGTGCTCCGGAAAGGTCAGCATTTCCTGAACCGTATACTAAGTTTGAAACATTTCTTCAGTGCTTTTATCAAGTCTTGTGTCCAATAAAAATCAGCATGTTATCATTAGAGGGCATTAAAAGAAAATTGGAATGTTGACGACAAATAAAAAACGATTGATATGTTTATTCTTTAAGAAAAGAAGAAAAAACCTGTTCTACTTCTCTTCTTGAAGTATCTCTTTTCCATTTATTGATAAAAGTGCGGGAGGTCAAGGTTCGAATCTTACCTCTTCCCCATTTCCATTCACAATTTTACTTACTTACTTACTTAGTCCTTGCTATGCCTTATAGCACATAGTGCAAGGACAAGTTTCCTCTACTCTTCTTGTTTTTTTTTTTTTGCTTTTCTTTTCACTGTGCCCCAGGTATATCCTCTTTCCTTTAGCACATTTTCTATGGTGCGTCTCTATGTTGTTTTAGGTCGGCCTCTTTTTCTCTTCCCCTCTGGTGTCCATCTAAGGGCTACCTTGGTCAAGTAATCAGATGGTTTGGGTATAACATGACCAAAAAAAGTAAAATCACAAAAATACTGAACTCAGAGAAAGTATAGGAATAACAGCTTGTTACCATATTTTATGGAATACTTGATGTAAAGTTTCCTCTGCTAGCACTGGATCTATCTTAAAAAGTTCAGCATTTAGTTGGTTTGTGACAGGCACCTTTTTGTTTTTCCATCTTTTAATGGCTTTCTGTATGTTTTGTTTTGAAGGTGGATCTGTGTCTATTTCAAGGTCTTAGGGTGCCTCGGGAATAATTACTAGATTATCTGGATCTTTTCGATTAGGAACCTCTTGAAAATGTTCCTTCCATCTCAAGTATTTATCTCGTTTTGTTGTTAGCATATTATTGTTTTTGTCTTTAATTAGCATATTAATCTTTGCTTTTTTACCACTTAGTTGTTTCGTTACTTGATAAATCTGTCCCATTCTCTGATTTGAAGCTGCTCTTTCTGCTTCTCTTTCTAGGTCTTCCATAAAATCTCTCTTGTTCTTTTTTGTTGCTGTTTTTACCTTCTTGTTGCATTCTGTATACTTTGTTCTTAGCTTTTCCTTAATTCTCTCAGAATGAGTTTGACACATTTTGTTGTTCACTTCTTTTTTTTTCATCTATCAATTTCCAAGTTTCAGGTGTTATCCTTTAGTTTCATACCTGTCTTTTGAATCCTAGTACCTTTTTACTGGCCTCTGTGTATATTTCATGTATTTGTTGCCATTCATCATTGCCTGATATTGTGGTTGTGTCGTCAGTTGTGAGGTTGTCTAAAAGCTGAAACCTGTTCTTTATTTCCAGTTTAAACTCTTGCTGGACGTTTACATAAGTAGACAGTTTTTTAAGTTTTAGTTTAATGTTTGCAATTACTAGATGGTGGTTACTAGCAACATCTTCACCCCTCATAACGCGTACATCTTATAGCGATCTTTTCCACTTTCCATTGATGATGATATGGTCTATTTTTTTTGTCTCATTTAGAGAAATCCATGTCAGCTTATGTATATCTCTATGAGGGAAGATAGTACCCCCTATTACTTACCACATAAGTACACAAAACGTTCTCCATTGTCGTTGATTTTGCCACATCCATATTGTCCCCTTTCTCTTTCATTCCCGGTGTTATCATTTCCAACTTTGGCGTTCAAATCACCCATCACTATTGTAACATCATGTTTTGTACTTTTTCTATCTCAGATTGTAGCGCTGAATATAAATCTGTTTTCACTTCATCCTCTGCTTCATTTGTTGGAGCATATCATTGAATGATGGTTAGTTTGCCTTGCCTTGCTTGGAAACGAGCTCTAATTATTCTTTATTTTACAGGGGCATACTCTATCATGGCCTTTGTTACGTTTTTGCTCATTACAATTGCTACTCCTGCATGCTTGATGTTTTTGTCGTTTCTACCCGAATACAAATTTTTTTCACCTGTACTTGTAATTCTTTTACCAAATCCAGTCCATCTTCATACACTAATATACTTTTCATGTTGTCAGCTTCCGTTAGGCTTTCACTGACATCATTCATACTTGCAGATGCCTGCTGGTACTCTAATCTTAATTAATGAGACGAGTTAAGTTTTTTCTTGTCCTCGTTTCCGCAACTACATTGCTTTTCATGAGACGAGATAGTTGGTCTTGTGCTCAACCCCCAACCTGGAGGGCCATTGAATTTCTAGTTAAGGTTCCAGTCCTCTAGATCACTTGCCAACCAAGGCTTACGAGTCATGATCTCTCCGGTTTTTGTTCGAGTTGTCTCTCTTAGATAGGTTGCCTTGTTGAGCTTATGGGGTTCGAATCTTGGTCGGTTTAAATAAAAGGATGGATAATTGGTTGCTGCTGAACTTGTGAACCATAACCTAGTATACCTGCTCGTTATAAAATACTATATATGCATTTCATTTGCTGCTGAACGTTGAACAGTTACCATCCGCGGCAGTGTCCTACTTCTTCTCCTGCTCCTCAACTAGTTCATCATCATCATCATCATGGAGGCGTCGATAATAAAGAGCTTTGGAGTTTGAGAATAGTCAAACTACAGCTTTCTATTTGTTCATTATAATTGAAATATATTTGGCTATGGTGTCTATATTTGGCAAACCAATAATTTGCTCAATAACTTGTTTTAAAGTAGAAAGATGGCTCCTATATTTTTATTGCTTGAAGAAATATTACATTCTGACACACTGTCATAAGTATAAAAAAAATGTTCTTATTATATTATTGACATGAATACGAAATAAGTAAAAGTATTGATTTCAGAAACAAGCACCCAGTTTATTTCTACGCTTGAAAGAAGTCTTTCTGAAAACAGAGTTGCAGTCCTTGAATCTGCCGAACTTTTATCGGCATCATCTGCCAATGATAGCAACGCTTCTGAGATTTCGTCAGAGTCATCACACAATGACAGGAATATTTTGAGAAATTTTGACGATGGATATGAACAGCCATATACGACACTTGTGGCCAATAATCAATCTGAAGATGAACATGTGTATCTTTCAACACCACAGGTGTCCAACAACGAAAATCCTGCAGTTCGTTCTGAGAATGATTTGCTAGGAGATTCGTTTGCTTTTACCGAAGTGAAATCCGACCTGTGTAAAACAAAACAAACGTATTCGAAAGACAGCCAGGATAACGATACCTATGATAATGACGGGAACAACTTGATAGACAAAGATAATAGTTGTCATCGGTTAAAAATAAGTGTACAAAGAAAAGATGTGGAATATGTAAACCTGTCTCTTCACCAATAACAAAACTATGATCACAATAATTGGAGTTATCAGTAAAATTGATCAACGTAACATAAACGTATTCTCAATTTATTCAACGTCGTATTGGTCAAATTAATTTTAAAATGAGGAGAATGCTTAAATGCATTCAAAAGAATGCTATTGTCCTAAAATCTAAGACTTTTTAGGTTGATATCATTTGCATTCAACGTTATTTATCGGATATCTTTATTTACTATGAATGTTGAACCTCAAAGTCTTATCGATAGTTGCTTTTATCTTGTAGCAAGTTCCCAACGAATTATTGTGCGTACTTTGAATAGTCATTTTAAAACAGTTTAAGTTATACTTATAGCATTATTAAAATATGAAATATAATTTATTATCCTATTAAATTATTAAAGTCTACCCTACTTTGTAAAACGTGTTAAACTGTTAGTGAGCAAGCCAATCATCAATTATTTCTTCACAATTACTAGGTGGCCATAAATCCGTCATAATTATTATAAATTGTAAAAACGAATATGTTGTCCTGTTAATAACAAAAATCTATTAAAATGAAGTAGATATTACAAAAAATAAAGGAGGAGAGGTGATTACTTGGTAACAAGAATTTCAGAAATTGTATGGCTGTTGGTATTCTCAAAGTTTCATGTAGGGGCTTTTAAAGCCAAAAAAAAAACCGATGCGTTATTTATAGTCGAAGACTGTGCAATTGTCTGTAAGGGCTTACATAAACTTCTGAACGTGGATAGAAAAATACTGTGTCATTGCAAATCATATCACATCTCCTTTAATTTTTATAAGGTATGAACAAAAAGTAATCAATATTTCAATTGCAGCCACCAAGGATTTGCATATCCTTCAAGCGATGCATGTTTTTATATTAAAAAAAAATTTGGAATGTTTTCATGTTGGTGTCGATTACTCTTATGTAAATTCCCGCTTTGCTGATATAACAAACGGTAAGTAGAAAACAGAATTCGTAATTTTATGTACTGGGACGAGCAGTACAGTATACCTCAGTTGAAAACTTGTCCGTTTAGCTGTGCGGGATGTATAAATACGCAGTCTCGTTTTGATATAATGGGAAGTTGTTTTGATACATCATGGAAAGAGAATATCACAATACCTGAACGTTTAGAACCCCCTACAACAAGATTGGTTGTTGCAATGCAAATGTCTGTCCCTATGCAATGTGTCATTTTCCAGGATCAATAAAAATTTGCCAGACCTGCATTCAAGATGACCATACTTTATAACAGAACCTGCCAATTTTATTATCACTATGAAATGGGTATCTATTCTTTTTCTCAACATGAATGACCCATTTGACACTTGCCGCTTAGCTACCAACAATAAATCATCCAGTGTTGCACAAGGCCTACTTTTTATGATACTATTAAATTCGTTCTCCTAGAGGATTCCTAAAAATAAAGAATTGGTTCATTTTCCAAAGTAGACTCCTAGGTTGGAGTGTAAAACTTCCCGGAACTTGTGTGCTATGTACATGATGTACATATGGACTTAATTAAAATTAATATAAAAAGGAAACATAGTAAACAATAATATATATACATTATGTACAGTGGCTTGGTAGTTTAATGAGTTATTGTGGGTCCCTCAAATGTTAGAGTTGATCTACCACGTTTAAAGGATTCCAGGGTGTCAGACATACCTATTGTTTCAGGAAGTGAATTCCAATCAAATATAGTGTGAGGATGTAAAAAACATTTGTATCAATTTTTCTTTGTTGCTATTTGCCTAAATTTATGTTTCCCCCTCCCCTAGTACGTCTATCAAATATTGTTAAAATGTCCTTTGGAACTTCAAATAACCCCTAATTAATTTTATATAGCATAGTTAATTTAGCCTTTTCTCTTCTTATTTATAAACTTTCCAATTCTAAACAATTTATCAAGTTGGAGACTGCTCCAGGTGTTCTGTCTTTATTATTTTTCTTTAAATTTTGATTCCTAATATCGTACAAATCTATTTGATAACCATTTTCCAATGATTTTTCTAGGTCTTTTAAATTGATAATAAGTTGGGTCTCGCAAGACTTTTAACAGTCGAAGTTAAGCTTTTTTGTGTACTGGCTAGCCGGACCAGGGGACTGAAAATCTACTGGTCCTGCAAAAATGATATTCATTTGAAAAACACTAATATAAATGTAAATATTTATTGCTATTTTCTTGCTTTCTTATATCATATAGTATTCCAGTAAATGTGCTGTGCTGTTCTGATTGATCATGAACAATCTAGATATAAACTGTAGAAATTATTCCATACAGAATAAAAAATATTACTGCAACTGCATGAAGTAAGACACAATGAAATTGTTACCATACGATGTATGAAAAATACAAGACACTTTATAAGTAAATTTATTGTACCAACTTAGTTTATTGAAAAGAGCGGGAGACTGTGTTTTTTCTCTCTATTTGTTATTACATTTCTATCTCGGAAAAATGATTATATTTTTTAAACAATTTGAATTGAATCGAAAGAAATATTCAGAATGATTTTCTTTTGAATAGCAATACATTCTTTTAACATATACTAAGGATATAATTATATACCCAACCCGACCTTATTGTGAGGTATGTGAATGTTAATTCAATATAATATAAGAATATCATTTGATAGAGTAAAAGGTATAAATACAATTGAAAATGGAAATGGGGAATGTGTCAAAGAGACAATAGAGCAGACAACAACCGAAGGCCACCAACGGGTCATCAATGCAGCGAGAAACTCCCGCACCCGGAGGAATCATTCAGCTGGCCCTTATATCAGTATGTAACGAAATCGTAATAAATGTACATGTAACAAGAAAATGAATAGCAATACATGTAGGTCAATGTATGATTTCCTTTCCAGTGTGAATCAACAAGATTTTCAAAATCTTACAACGAATATGATAAATCTGGCTTTTTTAAAGTGTTATCAAAGTTTTACATTAAAATTCATCTCATATCTATGAATATTTTTTTTCATGTTTTTCATTCGTTTTTCTCTTTTCTTTCCTTGTGTATTGTCTATTGCAATTATTTGAAATAAAAAATAAATGTACTGACTGTGCCCATAATTGGTCCCCTATTGGAAATAAAAATGTATCTTATCTTATTGTATATGATTAGGTCTCTGTAAAGAAGCGACAAATTAACAAAACTTCTTAAAATTAAAAGCGGACAATGACGTGTTTTTTTTAACACCAAATCGGCAACAAAAAACTACCAGAAGCATATAACTATGAAGTAAATTATAGTTTGCCTTTTTATGAAGGAAAACGATGACCTCACACAGGCCACTAATTTATGCCTTGTAGCATATTTTATTGAAACATGGTATCTTCCGGGTTGATTCTTCGAAAGAGTGACATATCGTTCTGAAAGAAAATAACTCCATATAGGTATATAAGTCTATTCAACTCGTCCTATACTTTGGCTGCATTTCTTTCTATAAATCAAAATTTTGTAAACGTTGTGTGGCGTTTGTTGGTGTTTTCTAAACGCTACGAAAATAGAAACAAATACAACGTTTAATAAGTCTTTACTGACCCTGTTTGAAATTTCAATTATGCATGCACATGGTGTTGGTAAACAGATTTTTTACAAACGTAGAAAAAATATATCGTTTTATCAAGTTCAAGTTAGAAACAAATGTAGCGTTTGTACTAACAAGCGACGAACGGCAAACTGTAGACGCATCTTTAGCGGTTGCATAGTTTGTGTTTATATAAACTTTGCAAACGTATGTTAGAAACAAATGATCAAAACATGTGCGTGCTTAGTCGTTTGCATCGTTTGTGTTAGAAACAAATGCACCCTTTATATCGGTAACTGTACTGTCATGAATTTATAGGAGTATGTATACTGACAGCAACTTAATAACCAGTACATGTAGGATAGGAGGATATTTTAAATGCAAGTTTTATCTAAAATTCAATTCATGTGTATTATACAAAAGGGAAATAAGTACTGTATAATATCTTCACCGGTTGTGAAATACGTATAATCCACATTCTTCATGTCTGCATGATAAGAAAAAAAATGTCTTTATAGCAACAAAAATGTATTCAACAAATGATAAGGATGTTGATATATTCTATAAATAAAGTATTTCTATATTTTCAATGGATAGGTATAATCAAGGAGGTTATCTCATATAACCTCCTTGGTATAATGATTTATTTGAAATATGTGTTTGTCCACCATTTTTTTGTTACTGAAATGTGGCTTTTTGGATTGCAACAAAACGTCATGTACTAATAATGTTAATGTATTTTGTATATGATATAGGACAGTTATTTCGACTTTGAAACTAACCTTCTTTAATACAACCATTGATTATTTAACAGATATTTCTCTCTTTTATTCTATACGTTTCTTTTAAGAATAAAAGTTAAGAGCTTAATTTCATATCCCTAAATGTGTTTATATCTCCTACATTAGGTGGCTGGATTACATGTTATAGATC
This sequence comes from Mytilus edulis, assembly GCF_963676685.1. NCBI lineage: Eukaryota > Metazoa > Mollusca > Bivalvia > Mytilida > Mytilidae > Mytilus > Mytilus edulis. Next base: position 29,751,599 of record NC_092357.1, on the reverse strand, counting down.
ACTCGTTTATAAATAAGAAATTGAGTTCAGTGTCAAAAGTCCAGTTAATGCTTTGAACTTTAGTTTTTTTTGTTACCCAGAAAAGGTAAAATTTCGACATCAGTTATCGGTCAACTTGTGAGTTATTAATTCAGTTTTATCTCCTTAAATATTAAAACATAATCTGTTTACTAGAATTTCTCCTCGACTTTTTATACATGGGTTTCCAGTGGTGAAGATAATATTATGTCTTTGTAAATTTAACGCACGTCGTCATGAGTTGTGTCACAGCTGATGATGGGCATGTTCAATTAATCGTTAACACAATTCCTTTCATTTTTTCCGCAGGTGAGTGATCTACCGAACTAGACTTATCACCGCATTTGTACTTAAATGAACAACACGACGGATGCCACATATATACCAGAATGACCTTTCCCTTCCAGAGCATCTGGTATGTATCAATCCCGGTTTTTGGTTGGGTTCGTGTTGCTCAGTTTCTCTGAATTTTGTTGTGTATAGTTATTTGTCTCGCGGTCATTTTCTAGTTGTTTTTTTTTTTTTTTTTTTTAGCTCATCTGGCCCTTTCTCATCACTTGGCGTCCGTCGCCCGTCGTCCTGCGTCGTCCGTCGTCCGGCGTGGTCCGTGTTCGTCCGTCGTCGTTAACTTTTTACATTTTGAACTTCTTCTAGAGAACCACTGAATGGAATAGAACCAAACATGACATGAATGTTCCTTATGAGGTGTTGACCATGTGTTGTTACTTTGTAGCCGATCCATCATCCAAGATGGCCGCCAGCGGGGGGACTTATTTAAACATAGGACCCTATGGGAAATGCATACAGATGGCTTCTTTTAGAGAACCACTGAATGGAATGAAACCAAACATGACATGAATGTTTCTTATAAGGTGCTGACCAAGTGTTGTAACTTTGTAGCCGATCCATGATCCAAGATGGCCGACAGCGGGGGACTTAGTTTAACATAGGACCCTACGGGTATTTTATACAAATGACTTCTTTTAGAGAACCACTGAATGGAATGAGGTCAAACATAGCATGAATGTTCCTTATGACATGCTGACCAAGTGTTGTTACTTTGTAGTCGATCCATGATCCAAGATGACCGCCAGCGGTGGACATAGTTTTACATAGGACCCTACGGGTATTTTAAACAAATGTCTTCTGTTAGAGAACCACTAAATGGAATGAAGTCAAACATAGCATGAATGTTCCTTGTGACATGCTGACCAAGTGTTGTTATTTTGTAGCCAATCCATCATCCAATGTGGCTTCCAGCAGGGGACTTGGTTTCACATTGGACCCTACGGGAAATACAAACAAATGTCTTCTTTTAGAGAACCACTGAATTGAATGAAAGTAAACATATCATTAATGTTCCTTTCTTAATGCGGTGCTGGTCAAGTGTTGTTACTTTGTAGCCAAATTTTATCTTTTTATATGATTTCAAAAACCCAAGTAGAATCAAGTGAGCGATACAGGCTCTTGAGAGCCTCTAGTGTTTTTTTGCAAGGTTTTTATTTTTTGACTTGTTAGTTTGAAGATCCATTTGCCATCGTTGGCTTTTCGCTGAAGAAATAAAGTCTTTTATATCAGATATATGATAAGCGAGCGCCGATTTGAGAAAAAAGCCTCTCGTTAAGGTTTTTAATTCACCTATATAACACACAGCTAATGTTGGTATCAATTGAAAGAAAAACGTCTAGAGCATACGATTTGGGTGGTCGTAAAAGTTCCCTATGGTCACGTTTCTTGCAAATCTCACAAGAACAAAGACATGGCGAAATACTTTGGATTATACGGTGACATTTAACATTGAATATATCGGCATTGTTCTAAATATATACTAGGCAAAAAAAGAAACGTTACATGCTTGTATGATCATTTGAATTTTTTATAACAAAAAACTGATAACAATAAGTTAATGGAATAGTTAGTTAACACAATTTTGAAGAGAACAATAACACGTTTTCTCTATTGAAAACAATATTGCACATATTCGGACAATTCTAACAGGACGAGTACATAATTCAGGTTAACATGTCAATACCTTGCATTGTATGACCACCTCTCTCGACCGCCTGACATCTCCGTCGCATGGAATCAATAAGATGTCGTATAAAGTTTTGAGGGATGTTGTTCCGTTCCTTGAAAAGTGCTGTTCGGAGCTGGGCGAGCGTTTCCGGTGGATTTTGGCCATTTTTGATACGTTGTCCAAGTTCGTCCCAAAGATGTTCAATTGGCGATAAATCTGGAGATATTGCTAGCCAAGGCAACAAACGAATATGATTATTCTCTAAAAAAAGGCCATCAAAATGTGTGCCACGTGACAACGGGTGTTGACCTGCTGAAAAACGTGGAGAAACTGAGAACAACTGGAGCAATAATTTCGTCACTATACCTCTGTTTTCTGCACGCACGCATAAGAAAATGGTTCATTGCGCCTCCGGTAGACCCTGGCTCTGCAATCGCTAAATTTCAAGTTGAATTTAGAATTATCGGTAAAAGGAACCTGTCTCAATATTTGCCTATTCCATCGAATCCGTACCCGAGTCCATCGAATTCGCGCCATCCTGTGACGCTGCGTAAGGATATGTCCCTTCAATGGACGACGAGCTCTTAGACCAACTTCACGCTATTGATTACGAACTGTTTGAGCAAATACTCTGTTGTTATGTCTTCCGTGGGTTTGTCTTGCAGATTGTATGATGCGGATGTGCCTGTCTTGATGTAACGTCGTTTCACGTGGCCTGCCACTACGGGAGCGATCATTTGTTGTGTCAGTATCTCTAAGACGAGCATTAAGCCTTGCAATAGTCATTCAAGAGACATTACAATGATTAGCAACCTGCACTTGAGTCATTCCTGCTGCCAACATCCCAATAGCTCGTTCTCTCTCATTTGGACGGAGAGGGGTCATTGACTGACGTGTAACTTATTCAATTTTTTGATGCGACCTTTTGTTAACAATCGTGTTCGTCACAATAATTGACCGAAAAGACAACTCGATTCCATATCTATGCAGGTAAATTTTTGAAAAAATGGTTATGTCACGTCATTTCAGATATTTTTTTATAAATGAGTAAATTTGATAAATAAATCATTCTGGTTACTAGTTTTAATCATGAAAATATTTGAAATTAATAAATGTGATATTTTCTAATAAAAAACCAATATAACGTTTCTTTTTTTGCCTAGTACATGTATATTATTCATATTTATATAAGATAGCTTTGTACTACATTCTAAAAACACATCGAATACAACAAAAATATGAAAAATTTGTTAATTCAGAGGCATCTGTCAGACCAACCCTAAAATGTAAAAAAAACCCATATTTTTGCACAGCACGAGATGACCCAATAACCCGAACGACGTAGGAGTTCGGGTTATTGGGTCATCTCGTGCTGTGCAGATTAAATTACATATACCGATTTGATTGGCCAATAACTGTTTTAACACATGACGCAATCAATTTACGTGAACGTTTTAGAAATGTGGACGTTATTCCGCAATCCACTGATCCTAGGAAAGTTTCTTGATGGGGAAATACGACTTTGGTAAGTTTAAAATTAATAAAAAAAAATATATTTAGACTCATTCTAAAATTGCGATTTAATGGTATATTTATTTTTATCGTTTCCGTTAAATTTATTCCCAATTTTTATTTAATTGGTGACGATTAAGACTTTGACAAATTGTGTACTTTCAAATTGGTGTATGAAAAGAAAAATAACTGCAAGGGTTATTGAGTTTAAATTAGATTAATTGCTTTTGAATTTCTTTCCCTCAATGATATGTTTAGAGAAAAAAAAACCCGAGGAAGATGTTATATCACCTAAATTTTAAATGTTAAATAAACAGAAAATACATTTCTCTTTTAAAACCTTTACCCCCCCCCCCCCTCACTTTCCAGCTAATCCCCGTTTTTAAACTAACTTAAATATGATCCTCATTAAATTCGATCCAAAAATAGTCCTTTTATAGGAATAGCTATCCAAAAAGTCGTTATAATTCCATTGAGTCTGAAACTAATCCAAACCAGATTTCTTTTATTCGGATATTCTTAGATACATTTCTTTTTTGGCAGAAATTACCAAAAATTGTTTTAACTATCTTTCTAACTTTAAAACACTGATTTAGATTTACGTTGTACATAAAATATAATTAAATAGTTTATGTCCCAGCTTAGATAAAAAAAAAAAAAAGGAATGAGAAACCTTTCGTTTTCCTATTTTAAACTACGATGTTTGTACGAAGTTCAACTTTGTCGTAATTTCAAGGCATATGGCGGATTCGGGGGTGGGGGCGAACAGGTCTTCAACCCTTGGATTGGACAAACTTAAGTATCGTGTTTTAGCTTAAAATAGTCAATTTTGTCTTTAGTCTCGCTACACTCGGTGATATTTTTTTTTAATTTGATAGAATGACGCCCCTTTTAAAATTCAGGAACCGCCCCTAAGATAAAAATAGATTTGAACTGTGCAGTATATCTGAGGTAGTTAATGCACACCTTTGCTGTGCATTATCCAGATTATAACACAGTAAGAACAAAGAGATTTTACTCTTGCCATGTGTTAATGACTTATTAAAACTCTTAAATGTTTTGTTTTTTATAAATTCCATATAGTGGCCTACTTTATACATGCACTGGTACGGTTCCATTGTACAATATGATGTGACATACTTTTATCGAGTGGCAGTGCACATTACATAATCTTTTTCATGGTAGACACGCCTGTCAGCAATTGAGTGGCATTGATGATAAAGAAATAAATGTGATAAAAATAGAACAGTATAAAATAGCTTTATACTGCACTCGTTCTATTTGAGCAGTCAAAATGCGTTGACCGTATATTTCTATGTCATATACAGTCACTGACCTGATATCACTTTTCCTCATGAATATTTAAATAGAAATTGTCGAAATTATGTTTAATTATTCATACGACCTCTTCAACCTGTTATTGTTTTCAATGTAAACAACGATGCGTTTAACGACTCTAACTTGTTTCTTTTGCAATTTTCGGGAAAACATATTTCACTTTTTAATATTTTTTTTGTTTTCAACCTATAAATCATTATGTTTGATGTTTATTGTTGATATTTTAGTCTGCAACCAATTCGTTCACCATTGATTGCGGTAATGTACATTTCATCGTGTTTTATATTTCTCCGTCTGTGTGATATGAGGCCTTTTTAAAGGGGGATTTTTCCCAATATTTAAATTAAAAAAAAATAACATTAACACAATAAACAACAATTGAAAATGTTTTATTTTTAGATTGCAGTATAAAGACAATATTAGTGCATTGACTTGACATATCAACGATATAAGGATTCGGCCCGAAACGGGGAAAATGCTCGGCACAGCCTCGCATTTCCCCGTTTCTAAGCCTCATCCTTATTCGTTGATATGTCAAGTCAATGCACTATTATTGTCTATATACCAATGACTGAACTTGAATTTGAGGTTTGGTATTAATCTATTACATCATAACTAGTTTATAACTTATTGGTTCATCAATTATAATGAAAACATGTTAATTTGTCAATAGGTATTCGGTCCCCAAGCCATATAGCGTAAACATCGACAACACGTTTATTGTTCTGATTTTTATTCATGTTATTTCAAATGAATATCAACCTTCAAGACTTGCTTGTGCAAACATGCACTCTATATATCCTAAGCATAATAATAGCCGAATTAAGTTTTTTTTCTAATCATAGATATGCGAAGATGTGGTATAGGTTCCAACAAGACAACTCTCCATCCAAGTCACAATTTGTAAAAGTGAACCATTGTCGGTCAAAGTACGGTCTTCAACAGGGAGTCTTGACTCACACCAAACAACAAGCTATAAGGAGCCCCAAAAATGAGTAGGTTAAAACGATTTCAACTAAGTAATGTCTATTTTGTCATCTTGTCTCTGTGAATTTTGGTAAATCGTCAAGTATCAAACTTTTAACAAGTGTAATGGGAATAGTAATACCACCAGTTCATAATACGTCACAACCGGTTGCATACGAAAAAGGATAAAACAAAATATTACATTGAATTTGACAGTTGTAGGAAATTTATCCTACATTTCATTGCATTAAACAAAACTTTTTAGACGGGTGCCACATGTAGAGCATGATCTGCTTACCCTTCCGGAGCACCTGAGATCACCCCTTGTTTTTTTATGGGGTTCGTGTTGCTTATTCTTTTGTTTTCTATGTTGTGTGAACTGTTGTTTGTCTGTTTGTCTTTTTTCATTGTTATACGCCCGTCGTCTTTTAGACTGGACGTATTATGCTATACCGTTGTCCGTCCGTCCGTCCGTCCGTCTGTCCGTCCGTCCGTCTGTCCGTCCGTCCGTCTGTCCGTCCGTCCGTCTGTCGTTCCGTCCGTCTGTCTGTCTGTCCGTCCGTCCGTCTGTCTGTCCGTCCGTCCGTCCGTCTGTCCGTCTATCCGTCTGTCCGTCTGTCTGTCTGTTCGTCCGTCGTCCACACTTCGGACAATAACTCAAAAACACTTTCACCAATTTCCATGAAACTTTAGTGAATTGTTTATAAGTAAGTAAATTATTTATTATAGTGACATGTGTTTTTCACAAAATATTATATAATACAGTGAGATATAAAAACAATAATTAGAACACCTGACCCTTTGGGTCTATAAGTCACTTTAAACATAAATTTCAATGGTACGACGAACAAAAATAAATAAAATGTTATCGAAAATTTTCATATAAAAAGTTTTTTTTTTACTGAAAGCTTGCAATAGATATTTAGCAGTTTTTCTCGGATGTTGACATAGTAAATATTTAAACTGTTCTTCATTTGATAGTATACAAAAATTGTCTATTTGTGAGAAATGTTGCAGTCGCAGATTGTTATAAAAGTTACAGTTTATAAGGAAATGAAATTCGTTTTCCACACAGTTATCGCTACACATTTTACACAAACGGTCACATTCGTCTTCACCTACAAAACGACCAGTTTCTAACCTGAGAACAAGAATGCCACACCTGAGTTGCGCTATTATGGATCTTTCAGTACGATTAAGATTAAGTTCAATGTATTGTTCACAGCAGTAATCAGATTTTATGAGCTTGTATGTTCGTAGTTTCGGAAAGTTTATTAAACCTTTCTGCCAATCTGCGCAGCATTTATCTTTGAGCAATGTTTTACACATCAGTGAATCGCATGTGTTTTTTGTAATAAAATTGCTCTCTAGTCCTATAACTGACATAATGTTTTTCACTTCGGATGACCAGTTGTTCATGCATTTTTCGTAGTCCCAATTGAAGACGCGTTTACATATACGAGTGTCGTCCATTGATATAAGTTTGTTCCAATACCTTATCGTCGTTCCTTTGAGCTCATCCAACCAACTTCACCGTTTATTGCCAATGTCGGTGCAAATTTATGGACGCCAAGAAAATAACGAATTGCTTTGTTCTGGATTTGATTCAAGCAAGCAAAGTCTTTGTATCCCCAGACCGAAGAGCTGTAGTCAAGCACTTGTACTACACAAGAGGTAAAAAGCTCTACCTCCAGCTTCTGATAGTCTATTTGCATTATCTCTAAAGTCCTTTAGGTCGTGAAAAGTTACACCGAGGTATTTGTATGTGTCAGTTATTTGAAGTAGATTGTCACCGATTTTGAACTGGAATTCACTTCTTTTAGATCGAGACGGACGAAAATGCATAACTTTTGATTTCTCTGTATTTATCAAAACACGCCATCGCTTGCACCACTCATGAACTTTATCAAGCATGCATTGCATGTCAGTTTCGGATGATGCCAATAAGACTATGTCGTCCGCATATAAAAGTAATTAAAGCGTTGAGTCGCCAATATTTACACCAAGTCCGAGACTGTTTACTTCCTCTACCAGATCGTTGATAAAAATCGAAAATAACGTCGGGGATAAATTATCCCCTTGTTTAACACCAGAAGTGCATACAAACCACTGTGAAAGTCTGTTGTTCACACGAACACAAGCAGAGGTACTAAGGTAAATGTTTTTAATCGAGTTGTAAATTTTCCCATCAATGTTATTTAACAAAAGCTTATATAACAGCAAATCTCGGTCAACAAAATCGAACGCTTTCTTAAGATCAATAAAAGTTGCAAATGAAGTCTTCAGGTTTCTCGATACAGCATTAAGAGTAAATACATGATCCTCACACGATCGATCGGAGCGAAAACCATTTTGTTCGTCTGCTAAAATATCGTTGGACTCTAAATATGATGATAATCGACTGTTTATGAATGCACTGTACAGTTTTGATATACAAGAAAGTAAACTAATTCCTCGGTAATTGAGAGGTACACGTGGATCTGAAGATTTGTCTTTTAGAATTGGACAAAGTATAGCCTGTCTCCAAACAGACGGAATTATACCGGTTTCAAAAATCAGTTGGAACAATGAATGAATTACGGCCACTATAGGTTCATACTTCAGTACTTCGTATGGAATACTATCTATACCACAACTTTTGCCGTTTTTTGTTTTGTACACAAGCCGTCTAACTTTTTCGATGGTTATAGTCGTATTTATTTCTTGATTTTCATTATACAGCGGGTCAAGCATTTTGTCCTCTAATGACGATTTGTGTGTTGAAACTTGCCTATAAAATTCATCGTCGAAATTTGAAGCGGCAATGTCCGTATTGTATATATTCTGAAATTCCGTTTTCCATTTATTCAATATAGTTTCATCGTCCGTGAGAATCGTTCCATCTTCGCCATATACCTCCATATATCTATTGACGTAAGCTCCCTTTCGTTTTTTTAATTTCAGATTTTAAGTTTTGGATTTATGGGGCTTTATTCATAAAAAAGGGGGGATTTTCAACACTTCGGACAATAACTCAAAAAGGCTATCACCAATGTCCATGAAACTTTGGTGAATTGTTTATATCTATTGATGTAAGTTCCCTTTCAATTTTTATAAATTTCAGATTTTAAGTTTTGGATTTATGGGGCTTTATTCATAAAAAAAGGGGGGATTTTCAACACTTCGGACAATAACTCAAAAAGGCTTTCACCAATGTCCATAAAACTTTGGTGAATTGTTTATATCTATTGATGTAAGTTTTCTTTTAAATTTTTATAAATTTCAGATTTTAAGTTTTGGATTTATGGGGCTTTATTCATAAAAAAGGGGGATTTTCAACACTTCGGACAATAACTCAAAAAGGCTATCACCAATGTCCATGAAACTTTAGTGAATTGTTTATATCTATTGATGTAAGCTCCCTTTCAATTTTTATAAATTTCAGATTTTAAGTTTTGGATTTATGGGGCTTTATTCATAAAAAAAAAGGGGATTTTCAACACTTCGGACAATAACTTAAAATTAAGGCTTTCACCAATGTCCATGAAACTTTGGTGAATTGTTCATATCTATTGATGTAAGCTCTCTTTCAATTTTTATAAATTTCAGATTTTACATTTCCGTGTTATGAATTTTTATGCTTAAAAAAGGGAGGATTTTCCAATTTTGGGACAATAACTAACACTTTCACAAAATTTTATGCAACTTTGATAAATTATTTATATCTATTGACATAAGCTCCCTTTCCATTTTTATAAATTTTAGATTTTACGTTTTCTTAAGTAATGAATTTTTATACTTAAAAAAGGGGGATTTTATGAAACTTTGGTGAATATATAAATGTAACATCCCTTTTGATTTGTATATATATTTCTAGTTGATCATATAAATTCATTTAAAGCATAAAAGACAAGTTAAAAGAGCAACAGGCGTATCATGCGCTAAAGCGCAGCCCTTTATTAGCCTTGGTGTTGTCAGTTTATTTTCGATTTATGAGTTTGGCTGTCCTTTTGGTATACAAAAAGAAAGAGGGTGAACATTTGATTGTTTCACTTCCAGTGATCATGGTGATAGTAGTTTCTTATACTCAATGAAATTTATGTCAAATTTTGTCTATGGTACGTATACTAGACAGGATTATAAAAATAAAATATGTTGTGGTTTGATCGCCAATGAAAATACTCTTCACAAGAGACCAAATGACACAGAAATAAATTACTATAGCCTTCAGTGATGAGCAATGTGGTATATTTGTATACTGCTAAATGAGTAATTGGCGATTAATGAAAGTTGATTATGGTTGTAATAAAACAATCCGTTCTGTTGTTTTGTTGATGTATTGCATGTTTTACCACGCGTTCAAGATACTTGATTTATCACCTAAGGCACACATCACTAAATTGATCCTCATTAAATAAGTTAGGCATGTTAACTTATCTTCTTTTCAAATTTTAAATGTGAAATATTTTACAATGCAAAACAAAAATATAAATATTTACAAAGAATGCTCTAAACTTACATGTATAAGTTTAGTATAACTTTAGATATATTTATATCCAACGCAATCATAGGCATAGGTTTGCACGTTGTTCATACTGTTCTGCTCTATGGTCGGGTTGTCGCTTTGACACATTCCCCATTTCCTTTCTCAATTTTATGTTTTAAATTTAGACCTGTTTATATTTATTACGTCTGAGCTTGTATTGATTCTTTAAAATTCAAGAGACTATCCTAAATTGAGGTAAATTAAATGGCCTTCCAAAAACTTTTTGATCCCTAACATCACTGAAGAGACATTACATGTCGAAATCTGGATAATTTTATGATGTAACAAAAATTAGCACCTCTTGTTGTGGTTTACCATTATGTCGCAAGTTTGTTGTTTTCTATTGGAAATTAACTTAATATAAAGATCCATTTTGTTACACCTTATGATCAACTTTTTTGGCAATCATCAATGTCAGCCAGCAGGTTTAAAGAATATTAGTAGTTCGACCTGATAGTCAAATGTGTTTTTTTAAATATATTTTTTTCACTCTTTAAGTCTTTTGGAAAATGTTGTTTGTGTTGTATTTAGACCCATCTACAACGAATTTTTTACATGAACACGTATAAAAAATGCGGTTTTTGTCCAACCCAATCATAAGTTGAACGTTGTTTTCAAGTTAGACTTGGTCTGAACAGCTATCTGACTACTTCATTTTATTAATTATGGCACCCTCAACGGAGTTGGGGTGACATATTGTTATTGTTCGTTTCTTTTTTTCTTATTAGGTCTTTCCACTTTTCTGTGGAAAGACCTATTGTTTTTCTTCTGATTATTTTTTTTTTTTTTTTTTTTTCTTCCGCCTAATTTTGTTCTTGCGATAAACATTTGTTTCGCAATATGTCGCTTTGATATTTGGTATATGATATCGAACAGTTTATGCGCTTTTGAAATTTACCCTGCGTAACCGAATACTTTTCTTTGTAGGAGTTATATCCCCAAACACTGTTTTCCTTGTGCTCACAACTCCTTCGCAACCGTACAAGATAACGACAAATTTATTTTACAAAATTGCTCGTTATATCCTTTGCATGATTTGTCCTATTTTGACCGAAGCAATATGACCGCTCCATATGAGAGTTATTTCCCCTTATGCATCTGATATAAGTGATATGCATTTCTATCTTATAAACCATAAGTGATAGAGACCTAGGATCTTTTGATTTGAGGTCCTTGGTCCAAAAAAATGAAAATTAGGTCAAGGTCAAAGGTCAAGGTCATATTCTAATATTTGAATTTGGCTTATTTTCACTTATATCCGAAGACCGTATAAGATATCAACAAATTATTTTTACTAAATTGTTAGTTGCGACATGTCGTAACACATAAATTTTTATTGCAAGGGCACGTTGAACGTAAAAGGGAGTTTTCTCCCCTCTTGTATTTAAAAATACGTGTTTAGTGATATAAGTCATTAACAAAATATAATTAAGACCTATGGTCTTTTGATTTGAGGTCCTTAGTTCATGACCTTGAAATTGATCTCAAGGTCATAGCTTTATTTGACGTTCTAGATTTTGACCTTTGCTTTTATTTTATATGTATACATGATAAAGCTATGAAAATTTTGGAAAAAGGTATCAAACCATTTAACCTTGAAAGAAACAAGCGGAAGTGACCTTTTGTAAACCGGAAGTAGCTATTTTTTGTACTTTATTAATATAAAAGTATATAGAACCAGATATTTTTGGAATCAGTGTCAAGTAAATATTGAAATATAATCGTAAGTAACATTTTTCAAACCGGAAGTAACAAATTATCTCCCTTATTTAAAAAAAATGTATGGAAACCAAATATTTTTGGAATCAGCGTACTAGAAGCTATCATTTGACGATTGAAATGACATTTTAAACTTAGTTTCACAACTTTCATACCAAAATACATTGTTTTGATGGAAAGACCTTTAATTGTTCTCTGAACAATTGGTTTTTAATTATTATATTTATTCTTCCACACTTTTTTGTCCATACTTTTTCTCAGAATTGGCTTGAACAATATTGATGGAACTATACCATAATGTTGACCACCACATTAAATAGTGCAGTGGGGTAAAGCATCGTCAAGATGGCTGCCGTTGCAATGGAAACGAAACAAATGTGAAAAAATCCAGTTTTTTGTTTTGGTGAACTGTTTCGATATGCTCGAACTCAGAAACATTATATTTTAATACAATGTAGGTGCCCACTATATACAGGTGTTGGATGATTTTGACACTCATTGGAACTACTATGTTGCCATGGAAACTACACCAAAAATGTCAAAAATATCAAAATGCTCCAAACTTAACGAAACTTCACAGTAACGATGAGCAACATTAGAAGATGTGGAATTTGGCGTTGGAATTTCAAAAATGTCTGTTGTTACCATGGAAACAATGCAAAAAGGTCAAAACTTTCAAAAAAATTAAAAATGCTGCAAACTGGATGAAACTTTACAGAAATGGTCACTGGCATAAACAGAGTTGACTTTTGTTGGAATTTTTAAAATGGCCACCGTAACCATGGAAACAACAAAATTGTTTAAAATATCAAAATGCTCCAAACTTAACGAAACTTTACAAAAATGATAATTTGCATGAGTAGATTCAGTCTTTGACTTTGGAATTTTCTAAATGGCTGCCGCTCGCCTGGCAATGGGGGAAGGGTGCCATCCGCTATTGCTTGCAATCGCAAATCTAGTTTATATTGTCGTTGTATTCGATTGTTTTATTTATAAACAAGATTTATAAAGACTCATCGTATTTCACGTATTTATGTTGTACAAACATGTTAGAAATATGTCTGGAAAAATTATATAATTGATTTTTAAATAAAAATGTACATTTATTTCTATTTTATAATATTTGATTGCGACGGTCTGCGTCTAAAACAATTTCATTTATCCATGTAAATGATTTCCTGCTTGTTAGTTTTTTGTCGGGAAGTGACAATTTTTGGGATAATTATGTTATTGTTAATTTTCTGAAATCAGTCTGAGTTTATCAACTATTTATAGGTTATTGATATCGTATTATTTATATATTTCTGATAACATCATAATAATTTGTTATAAAAGTTAACTCTTTGTCCAATGTTGAAGACCATGTAGAGGATATATTTGATAGGTTTTACAATTTTGGCGCGCAATAGTCTACCTAAGGACCTCTCAATTGCTCGTAAAGAGCAGAGAACGTGAAAGTTCCTTTACGCGCGATATTAGAGATACCGTCCTGAGTCTAACTCTGGAAGTGTCTTATTTGACTGAATTTACCGCCAACAAAAACGTCTTTGTTTAGATTTTTAGATGCCGTTCGGATCGATCGTCCCTTCAACTTCGTTCAGGCATGTCAAGATAAAGAAGATGGAGAGTGGAAGCTCACGATTTAGATCTGTTAAGACTGTTTCACACGAAATAACAACATGGATACTGATCTAATATATTCAAGTACAAAATGAAGTTGATGTAAGCATTTATAGACCGTGTGACATTTCGGAATGAGAGAAAAATTACGTATAGTCTGCAGTTAAGTTTAATTTACGACACCACTAGATCAGAGTTGGTAGTTGCACAATAATGTACAAGCTCGGCTTTTATTGTTGATTAAATTGAAAATAAATAATTAAAAATAAGGTTGATGGACAAGTTGGAAATCCAAGCAATATACTAGTGTTTATAATGAGAAAGAGGGTCGACCAAAAGGATATAACAACGTAAATCAAAATGTAAATCGAAAAAAAGACTGATATCACAATGCCAAAAAAAAAAGGTCTTGAACCAAACAAAAGTATACAATACACAACATAGATAATTAAATACCAAACAAAGAGACTCGTCACCCCCTCCCCGAAAGAAAACCTTTACACTATAGAAATATATGATGGTTTTCTCATGCTAATAAGTTAAACCATGGCCTTTCTCAACACCTATCTTTAATACAGGTGTAACATTGTCTCAAAATTGACACACGAAAACAGACATGTTCAAATTTGATTTAGATCGTTTAATTTTTTTTTAATATTAGTGTGCCTCTATAGCAATCGTATGACTGCAAGGTTAGATTTTAGGCTCCGGAAGCAACTTCCTAGTAGGAAGCAGAATGCGTGTCATGTTATAAACGTTCCAAAGACCTTGCAAGGAAATGGCTGTATCAAAAAAAGGAGAGGAAGAAAAGTCCTCAAATTAAAAGCACTACAAAATGAGCTAAATATATATGATGAGAAGGTCTTCTTCGACTGCACAGGCAATCTCATAGGTCATCCGCCAGTGGACCGCCATGCTGGGCTGTTTGAGAAGAAGTGATAATTCCCACACTGATGTGGTGTTATTGATGGCAAGCATGTGGCGGTTACTGACTCTAAACATGCTAAATACAACAAGAGTGAGCACGTTGAAATGTCTCGCCTACGATACCGAATATTTATTCAATATTAATAGTCTTGAATATAAAGTGTGACTATATCTGTATATATGGTATCACATTCACTTTTATGATTTAGAAAAAATGAGGTCAAAGATAAACCAAGCCAGAAATACATGGAATACAATAAATCCATATATCAAATATAGATGATGTATTGCTTAGAAAATAAATGGAACAGATCAAACCATGGACATTTTATATTGAACAATGAACCTTGTAAATGAGGTCAAGGTCAGACAGACAAGTACACCTTAAACATAAATGCTACACATATTGTTGACATAGTGCGTATAGTTTATAAGAAAGAAAAAAAACATGAAAATTGAGCATTGACCAATGAACCATCAACATGAGTCAAAGATTGGATGAGTCCTGCCAGACAGACATATATATTTCTTACCATCATTCTATACACTAAATATATAATTGACGTATTGCTAAATTTAAAAAAAAAAGACCAAAACACCAAACTTAACATTGAGCAATGAACCATGAAAATGAGACGTAAAAAAACCTTCCAGACTGACAGGTACATCGTAAAATAGTTCCTCACACCAAATAAAGTTGTCCTATTGCATACAGTTTTAAAAAAAAAATTCAACAAACTGAACCATGAAAATGAGTTCAAGGTCAGATGAAATCTGTCAGTTTGACCTGTACAACGTACAATCATTTCATACACTTTATACAGTAGACTAACTTATTGCTTAAAGTATCTGAAATATGAATTTGACCACGAAAATTTGACCTTGTTCACTTATCCGTGAAATGAGGTTAAGTGAAAACTGACTGCAGGCTTTAGGACCTTGCAAAGTACGCTCATACCAAATAAAGATAACCTATTACTCATTAAAAGAGAGAAATTAACATTATAACAAAACTTGTTTTCAAGTAGTCGCTAAACCATAAAACTGGGATCAAGGACAATGGATATATAACAGACGAACACGTCATGTCACAAGGCATCTATATACAAAGTATGAAGCATACGTCATATCTTCTACCTTCTGAAATATTAAACTTTTAAGAAATTAGTTCAAGTTTTTGCCGCCGGCTTATCACTTTTCGTATGTCGAGCTTTCTTCGACAAAGTCTAAAAGGACTGCTTCTTTGTTGTTCACATGGCCCTGGTCGACGCAGGCTCAATTCAAATTATTCTGGATTGCTGTCGGCTAATATAGTTCTTGCAATGATGCTAGTATCTACAAAAGGTCAGAACTGAAGAAGGTCCAGTAAAGTTCCAACAATATATTAAATCCATATATCTGGTGATTATTTACCTATCCCATATTACATAGTAGTGCTTTCAGGATCAACAAGAGCCTGATTAACCCTGTTTCCATCCGACACATAAAGCACTATGAGAGAATATTTAAATACAAACTGTTTATAAAAAGGCATGGAGATTGTGTTTGGTATCCTGGCACAACTTTTTTTCTAAGGGTAATGAACCAGAGGCCAGAGAAATGCATATTTATCACCACTGGTGTGATCCTTCTAATACTCCCAGGCTGACATATCTTGCTATGAGAAAAAAAGAAAAGACTAGGATAAACAGAATCATAATGCTATCCCAGTAGTTCTGAGTGTTTATCAAGTAAGGACACGAACCACTGGATCCCAGGAGAGGAGGCAAATTAGAAGATACATACTGTACATCAAAGACTGTTTGACTGGTTTGGATAGACAATACTGTGGCCGGTATTAGAACACAAACACAAACAAAGCTTTGTACGCAATCATGGAAAATATACATACATAAGAAGGGTACAGAGTCTCTCTTTTTTTGCCAGACGAGTATTCAAGGTAAATTGTAAAATAAGTAAAATATAAGAATTTATTAAAAAACGATAGCATAAAAGTAATGTTTTATGAAAGAGCTTAGTTGGCTTAGAGGCCATAATACACTATGCTGCTGTTGACTTGTAAGCAGAATTTCTGTCCGATGACAGCCATTAAGGGGTGGCAGTATCATTGACAGTTACCCAAAAGCGGAAGTGAAAAAGATTTCCACTAAAAAACATGAACTTTGTACATTCAAATGATATTCAGAAGCATGCAACACTCATCCTTCTAATATTTTTTCTTTGAATTTTTTGTTTAGATTAAAGAAAACCAAAAATTACATTGTACAGTACAAATCTGAGTAGAATTGGATACAAACACTTAATTATATATATGTATATATAATCAGCATTGTTTTTAAATTGATTCTTATTTATATTTTATAAATATTTCATATTGAATCGTGGAAAAATGTACATACCAACGTTTTCTCAAGGTTTAACAGGTTTCAACGGTTGTTTTAGTAATGACTTTTAAAGCTAAACAATTTAAAAATTCAAATATTGGAATAAAAAGAAACACGGTTAGCATAACATTTAGGTTCTAGGAAAAACAACTTCGTCCTCATAACAAAATAACTATTTTTTTCAGTTGGTTAAGAAGACTTAACAATGTTGATGTGGTGTTATCATGTCAGTCCCATACATATCCGATGACAGCTACACGTAATATTGACAATATTATATAAATCAAAAGCAGTAGTGAACATGATTTCCAATAACAGAAAATGCAGTTTTTTTTACAAATAATATCACAAAACATGCAACATCCTTTCGTTTTATCTGTTTTCAAGACTTTTAAGTTCTACAGTTTCTTCGTTGTGTCCATTGGAACATTCGTGCCGATTATCTTTAGCTGAAAATTGAAACGAAAAAACATACAGGAACACGAAGAATAACATGTGTACAATTGTACATGAAATATTTAAAACACAGTTTAACAGCTTGCATGTATGTATCTTAGGCTAATCTCCCTTTCTAGCTGATATTAGTAAAGATTCAAACAATATAAAGTTTGTGAACACTTTTTGGTTAGTCGATCAAATATCATATCAATATTAAATGAGACTAAAAGACTCTTTTTAACATTTGAACTATTTTCTCTCTCGTTTCACTCCTCCGAAAATAAAGTTTTTCTTAACTAGATATCGCAAAAAAAGAAGCAGTATAGGGTCATACGTTCAACAAAAGATCGCCTTTAATTTAATATGTTCAATATAAATGTATACAATCAGCCATACATCATTGTAGCAATCTTCACCCTACACAAGTTGATAAGAAAAATTAAGGTTACATAGAAGATATGTAAATGGAATGGGAAGATGGGTAATATTTAACCAAACTAACCTAGTCCTTATCATCTTGCGTCACTGATGAGTCTTTTGTAGACGAAACGCGCGTCTGGGGTATATACAAAATTTAGTCCTGGCATCTATGATGAGTTTATTGTAACGAATATCGCTTTGGTCAAAACACATCTTAAATTTTCTGTATATACTGACTGAAGAAATCGTCAGTGCAGAAAAGCATTTAATGTGTTTTACCATAACTCATTAAAATATAAATAGGCCGTTATATATAAAACATACGACCATTAAGAAACGTAACTGTCCATAAATAGTCTTAACTTATACTATATTAAACGCAGCCATTTGCATATAGCGAAATGATTATTCTTATTTACAAATTCTTATTTTAAATCAACTGAATGTGTTTATCAAAAAATCATCAAGTAACAAATATATGTACAAAAACCGGTAGATAATTTGAAGCAAACGTCAATTACATCAGTAGTTAATAAAGGTATAGACAATGATAATCCTTCAACACGAGACTGTGAAACATCTACGTGTAGAAAAAATTTGGCAATAGTATCACCCCCCGTTTTTGGTGGGGTTCGTGTTGCTTAGTCGTTAGTTGTCCATGTTGTGTCTTTTGTACTATAACTTGTCTGTATGCATGTCTTTAGTTATATTTGGCAATGACTTTGTCAGTTTCTTTTCTATTTATGAGTATGACTGTCCCACTGGTATCTGTCCCTATCTTTAAATACAGAAGATGTATACATACATGATGAGTTTCCAAAAGAATGTAAATACGTAGTTCTGCAATCAAGCAATTTATGTAATGTTATTTACACACAGACATTTTGTTTTAAGGTGCTTTATTGATGGTGGCAACATCATGCTTGTCGTGGAGAATGACAGATGCTAAGCATCATTGGGGTATCTGGAGATCGATGTAGAATAGAGATTTGTGAATATACTGTGTATCGACGATCTCACAGACTTAACCCATTTGTAATGAGTATCTAGGTCTTATATAGAGGACCTCAACCATAAATTGTCCAGGGGGACCAGTCATTTTCAAAATGGGGATACTAACCAACGACCAAAAATGGGGGGAGGGGAACCAACTATTTGTCCCCATTCAAATGCATTAAACGTCTATCAAAAACGGAGATTCTAATCCCCGCACAAAACCCCACCCCTCCTCAGTTGATCATAAGGTCGCACGTGTACGTTGCCAATGAAACTAACAACTTCGTCATAGGTACAATAGCGTTAAACTCTATTTGTATCCATACTTTTGCAATACTTGCTCAAGCGAGAAAATAAGACTCGTTGAGATGGTCAAAGATACGTGAAATCTATGAATATATCTTTGCATTTCACAAAGTCATATTTTCTTAAAAGTTTATGACGTGTTCAAAGTCATATCAATGGTGGCTCATTTAGTTATTAAAGGTACCAGGATTATAATTTAATACGCCAGACGTGCGTTTCGTCTGCATAAGACTCATCAGTGACCCTCAGATCAAAATAGTTATAAATCCAAACACATACAAAGTTGAAGAGCATTAAGGACCAAAATTCCAAAAAAGTTCTGTCAAATACGGCTAAGGTAATCTATTCCTGGGATAAGAAAATCCTTAGTTTATCGAAAAATTTAAAGTTTTGAAAAAGAAAATTTATTAAAATTACCACGTAATTGATTTTCAAGTCAACACCGAAGTGCTGACTACTGGGCTGGTAAAACCTTCAGGGACGAAACGTCCAACAGCAGTGGCATCGACCCAGTGGTGTTAATAGTACCAGGATCATGATTTGATACGCTAAAACATAACCATTCCTCTACTAACATATATTATTTATTTATTAGCAATAATCTGATGAGGACTAGGAATGCGTTTTTCGGCAAGTTATTATTTCTAAATGAGTAATGACAGTATACTAGTCTTCAAAACTTTAATTGTTTTTTTTTATTTATTTCATCATCAAAAAAATACAACATTACTAGTGCAATGTATCTCCTTTATTATTACGGAAATTATAGAAATTTCTAGCGATATATATGCGACACATTCATAAATAACATACCTTTCATCCTACAGTATATGAATATCACCACGGATGTTATAGCAACAGTTACTGACACACTAATTAAAACCACATCTCGGTCCTTCAGATTTATATCTTTAGCTGAAACTGTTAATTACAAAAACATTGTCATATTTGCTATGTATTTTTTTCTTTAAATCGTATGGTAAACTTCAATATCATTAAGTCTGGAACATTTTGTAATCAATTCTTGAAGCCCGATAGAGACGTTGATCCACTAAGACACCGGTTGTTGTCTTTTCACCTATTTCACATAGAATTCTTTGAAGTCCGAAATTCGGAACATGACAGTTATTATATATTATTCGAAGCATTATCAAACTCAATCAAGCTCAGGGGCGGATCCAGCCATTTTAAAAAGTGGGTTCCTAACCCAGGACAAAGGGGGGGGGGGGGGGGTTCCAATTACATGTCCCCATTCAAATGCATTGATCGTTCAGAAAAAAGGGGATTTCCAACCCCCGGAACCCCCCCCCCCCCCCCCTTCTGGATCCGCGCCTGAAGCTAATAAACTTTGGTCTTTATAATTACCTTTGTATTGCATATCTACGCTGTATTAATAAAAACTTGTCTATAAATGAAATAACATTGGGGCAACTTAAAGTGTATATGTTACAGGGAATTTGTAAAATCAGTGATTTTGTCAAATCACTGGACTAGTCAGTGATTTTGTAAAATCACTAAAAGTTTCAGTGGTTTTGTAAAATCCCTGAAATTTTAGGGATTTTACAAAATCACTGAAAATAGAGCTAGGGATTTTGTAAAATCACTGATTTCAATTAAGTATAACTTGCTATTCGAAATGTGTTTTCTCTTATCAAGATAATGATAGACTAATGATCACTAATGATTTTGAAATATATTTGTTTATTAAACACTATGAGCTAGAACTAGTGTATAATGCTAATGGCTAAAAGGCATGTAAACGGATATTTTGCCCACTGATAATTTACTTATTTTTGCATGGCAAGTTTGGGTGACATCTACTGTTACATAATTGCCCTGCTTTTCAATGCATGTATGTATCAAATCAACCTGTACTAGGAAAATTGAACTCTTTGTTTATCATAGACTTAACAACAATACCTTTACTGTAGCAGCTCTAAGTTTTTTTAGTTGGTATTCCTCTCAAAGTTTCTTGTAAAGTTCTAAAGCTTTGAATGAAACATTTGCGTACTTTTAATACCATTCTGTCCCTACCACCATGACCTATTGATATGTGAATTTTCTGAACTATGCTGTACATGTCTTCAAGACATACATAACATTTTTAATACATCTTCATCTGATGAATACCTCTTTTAACGATTTTTTCAAATTTCCAAATTGAAGAACTTCATACTTACATATTAAATAAAATATTTACTTTACTTGGATTAAAAGAGTTGAGAAAGTTAAGAAACTTATTCAAAGTTATATCACTTTGTGATAGAATACATTTATCTGATATATGACCAAAGTAAGTAAAACTTTTTTTTATTTTTGCTTGGTTAGAACTTTATATACATGCAAGTACAAAAAAAGTATTCTTACCTATATTTTCTGTTGTCTTTTTTCATTATTATTTTGTGAATTTTAATGTTATTTTGTAGGTAAATTTATATCACCCCTAGTTTTTTGGTGGGGTTCGTGTTGTTTATTCTTTAGTTTTCTATGTTGTGTCGTGTGTGCTCTTGTTTGTTTGTCCTTTTCATTTTTAGCCATGACGTTGTCAGTTTGTTTTAGATTGATGAGTTTGACTGTCCCTTTGGTATCTTTCGTCCCTCTTTTATACATGTAATAGTACAACACGTATTTGCTTTTTATCTATCAATTTGCATGCAGCAATAAGATGCTCGTGCTCTAATATGCATGTAATATTTGCCACTGGATCACATACCCTACCCCACTCAATGTCTTATACCTTACATATGTGTTTTCTTCTCTAATGACAGCAATCAACTTATGTTCCGTTTTTATATTTGATTTTAAAAATTTGATATAATTGGTTTTATTTTATACAGTAATTACAGAAAAAAAAACTATAATAAATAGTAGCTTTCTTACAAACAAGGTAGTGATAAGACAATGTAAGAGCTTGTTTTGTCTGGAACTCTTCTTTCTGTGGCTCATTGACATCATGTTCCAAAATTTCATCATATTTTCCCCGGTTCTTTAAGTTGCACTTTAATTTTCCCTCAATTATTTGAAGTAACTTTTGTGTTTGTGTGTGTTCTTGATTTAAAGACATCTGTGCCTGAGCCATTGTTCTGCAGTATATCAGTTGTGTAGTGAATTAAAACTGTTCACTTGATATTAAAATAAAACTTCAAACATATTGAGTGTTACTGTTGTAGGCTTTTTTCACAGAAATACTTGAATGAATTTATTTTACAAATTCCCTGAATTTAATCAGTGAATCTGTAAAAAAGATCTTAATTATTTCAGGGATTTTGTAAAATCACTAGTCAAAATCAGGGATTTTATAAAATCACTTATCAGTTCAGTGATTTTACAAATTCCCTGAAATTTCAGTGATTTTACAAAATCCCTGATTTCACAAATTCCCTGTAACATATACATGTAGTTGTAAAACAAAAACAAACAGAAATATTTGACGAAGATGATAATGATGGAAGTCATTTTAACGTACATTGACATTATACTTGCATGTCGGAACAGACACTTGAAGTTGACAATAGACAAAAACAATCAAAACCAAGGAGTAATCAAAGACTCACAAAACCAAAGGACATTCACATCAACAGTTATAAATAATAAATAAGAAACAACACGAACTCCACTTAAATCCGGGATTGAAATCAGGTGCTCCGGAAGGATAAGCATTACTAATATTAAATAAATCTCTTCAACAATGTAAGTATCCTTCTAGCTGAAAGATTGCAAATGTTATTGCTATTTTAAAAAAAAGGTGATTCGTCATTACCTTCAAACTATAGATTAATTTCGTTAATAAGCTGTGTAGGTAAAATCATGGAACGAATTGTTTTTAAACATGTATATAATCATTTACATATGAATAAACTAATTTATGAATATCAGTCTGGATTTTTGCCAAAAAATTCAACTGTACATCAGCTATTAGAAATGTATAATTGTATTCTTAACTCACTAGAAAAGAAGGAAATAAATTGTTTTGTCTTTTGTGATTTTTCGAGAGCTTTTGACAAGGTTTGGCATAGAGTACTCTTGCATAAAATGAAAGCTTACGGAATACATGGTAATTTACTTAATTGTACAGAGCACAACTGCATATCCCATGAGAAATGGCAATGACATCATTGTTCCTTTTTGTAGATTATCTCTTACTAAAGAATCTTTTATATCATCAACTATTAACCTATGGAATCATACCGATTTGTCCCTTCGAAAATCATACTCTATATCAAAGTTTAAAATCCAAATAAAAAGGTTAAATACCACAAATAAAGATGTACCTAAGCACTATCTATATGGACCGAGGAAACAAAAATATGATTCTAACACAATTCAGATGCTACTCATCTTTCTTGAACTATGACTTGTTTAGAGTCAATATAATTGCTGATCCATCTTGCTTTTGTGGATGTAACATTGAGACTGTACACCATTTCCTTTTCGACTGCTCTTTATATACACACCAGAGAGAAATTCTGATGAACAATCAAAGATGGCTTCCTGATGACCTTATACTGAATGTTAAGTTACTTACATCTGGTAATCCGAAACTCTCGTATGAACAAAACGTGAACATATTCAAACACGTATTCGATTTTATCAAAAGGTCTGAGAGATTTCTTGTTATGTAGAAATGTATTTACGGCAATTCACGTCATCATTATCATCATCATCATCGTTTTCAATGTTTACATGTATTTCTGTTTCATTTTTTTTCTCAATTGATAGACTCGTAAATTATTGTTTATTTTGATATTGCATGCTCATATTAATATTGTATTGTAAATTATTGTCATTCGGAGCGGACTTCATAAGTATGGCTTACTTGTGTCCAATCCATTTTACTTTGAGTAAATAAAGTATGTTTAAACTATAAGCATTACTGCACCGTATACGGCACCCGTCGTGTTCTGTTCTGTTCATTACTTGTAATCATTTTGTCTCCCAAATGAATCGATATTCCCGGGCTTGTGTATCCTATCATGATTTTCTTGGAGATGATTGCTTCTCAGAAGGAAGATAGTAAACCAGGAGTTCCAAATGGTGAAGTTGAGATCATCGTAAATTTTTCGAACGCCATCAGAAGTTTGTTGACCGTTATGGGATAACCGTTTCACATCTAATATGATATGTTACTTATGTCGACACTACAATACCTTTATCCTTACGGAGGACCTGATATCTACCCCAGTTGTGGTATCTTATTTAGGAGAATAACACTTAATGAAGTTGCGTTTTTCTTCGAACTGAACATAATATTTGTTTTGCAGATTATCTCTTTATAGTCCAGCCAAACTAAGGTTAAACCTCAAACAAATTGTAACAGAAAATGTTTTAGTTATTATATATAGCATTAAACCCAAAATATACACAGGAAAAAGTCCCATAAAATATATCTTAAATAAAACTCAAAATCAACCCTTTTAATTTCGAAATTAACATCGGAAAAGGAAGCTAACTCCGAACAAATGAGTCTTTTTTTCTCAGTTTTTGGTTGATTTTCTTAAAATTCATGTAAAGGATAATACTTTGATGGGGCTACATTTTTTTCCAAGTCTTCCTCGAGTTACATTTCGTTGGAATTTTTCTATGTATATTTGGGGTATAATGCTAAAGATTAATATGGTTAGGGTCAAATTAATTCTAGATTGACTGGACTATTAAGCATGTTAATATTTAAAGAAACAAATGTTACTTGATTTGAATTTCTTTTATCTAAACTCTGTTTTATATCATTTAAAAAGAAATGTTTAACAATATGGGGCTCAATGTATCCCCCTGATTGACCTCTGTTGAAAAAAAATGTCCTTTCTATTTATTCCAAGAGTCCCTATTTTATGATATAATATTCAATTAGTTGTATACTGCTCTTTTGAAAGTTGATAAAAGGTATCCATAATCCCACACCTGTGTTAAATATTTTATACGAAAGAGAAATTTTTCACACAGAATCTTAGGCTGTTCATAGGTGAACAAAACAAAAGAATTTTTATAGAAAAGACTGATAGATTTAGGAACGACATCAAAAGTTCAATGTAGGATAAAAAAAAACTTAATTCACATAGTTTTTTCACTGACAGCCGCCCCCCCCCCCCCCCCCCCCCCCCTTCCACCCCCTCTTACCTTAATTTTGAAAAAAATGATTTACAAATAGGGATATATGTAAAAATCGATTTTAGATATACAAAACCTGCAAAATTTTACCCACCCCCTACTCCTCCCACCCCCAATCCCCAAACTATTTGATTTAGTTTTTTGTTTATCCTACATCGATCTTTTGATGTCGTCCCTTATTGGAAACCAAACTGATTTTTCTGAGTTGCTTGGCTTTATTTTTTTTTATCAATCTGTTATTTAAACTTGTAATAAAAGTTTGGAAGACAATGACTTAAAGAATTGAGTTTGTAATCATCGGGATCATTTGGGTTTTCAGATGTATTTAAAAAGTTCAACATAAGACTTTCACTTAATAAATATTTAACAATTTCATTTAAAATTTTGTCTGATCCTGCTGGTTATCCTGTTTATTTTTTGGAAATTTCTTGTTTATTTTCTGTAAATGTAATCGATTTATTTGATTCATTTACATTCTTTCTCTTATTTATCTCTTTTAAATAATTTTTAATATTTTCTAATATTCAATTACGTCTTCGTCTATTTCATTTCATAATAAGACATTTATCATTTTTAAAATTGTTTACAGAATAAAAATATGTTTGCCTTAAGAAATTTTTTCTGGTCAATTTGTTGTTCTATTTTGTGTATTTTCTTTTAATCTGAAAGATTACGCAATTTATTTCATCTAATACTTTGTTTTTATGAAAATATAATAAGCACCTCTATTAGAAAAAAAGGATATTGGGTTTTTATGCATTACACAAAATCAGCACACACACAGCAAAAAAAAAATACATAAACCCACACATAGAGCACAGCTTCTACTTTATTCCGTTATATTATATCTGTTTTATATAATTGACCTGAAAACAGTTATTATAATTCGCTTGTTTGAATTATGTTTTCTTCTTCGACTATACGTTGATGAGTGAAATACATTCATTTAGTTTATTAGCACCAAATAAACGCCACTGCAGTGTCTACATACATGTACGTAATTAACTAGAGTAAATTATGCTATAATAAGTCATGCGTTTCCTGCAACTGCTATGTCTGTGTTCTCAATGCATCCCAATCTGATTGTATGATAAGCTATACTATTACATAGACATTACTTTTGAGGTTTGTCAGTCGGTACCATAATCTGTCGAATTTTGGCATTACAATAATTCATGTTATTTTCTGACTGTTATTGACGTCTTTATATTAAATCAATTCAATGCTGGATGTTTACTGATTGATATTTTAGTCCTAGATCCTTTTTTCATTAGCTGTTATTGGCTTTGAACAAACTTTCAGAAACTGCGAGTACTCTGAGATTTGTATCTTGTGATGTCATTGATGTGATGGATATATATATATAATATTTCTTTGTATCGCTTACTCAACACTTTGTAAATACAGCTGATTCATAAACCACGTCTACTTTGGGAGATCTATAATACTCGTAAATATATGGTTTTGTTTACCTACTTGTTCCCATATAAAATATCATGTGATACATGTGTTGACCTTTAAGAAGTACATATGATCTTTCCATTCTATAATATTAATTTTTATGAAACTTCATTGTAAAAGTGGCAAAGATTTATGAGTTGGACTGTCCCTCTAGTATCGTTCAACCCTCTCTTTGAATTGACTGCAAAGGGAGTTTATTTGAAAATGCATTGTCTTTTTTAACAGTTGTGCAACTACAGTGTTGTTTTGTACTGGCATACCACTGTTAAAGGTTTGGAAAGGTTGAAGTCTTAAAACATGTTTAACCCTGCCACAGTCTATATGTGCCTGTATCAAGACAGGAACCTGTTAGTAAATGGCTGGCGTTTTTTGTTGTGTGTCGTCTATCATGTCTATTGTTATGAAGAGTATGTTATTATGCTGCGCCAATATACGATCCTCCTAGGTAAGGACAAAAGAGAGCAGAAAGTCTCTAATCTTGTTTTCCCCCACCACGTTTATAATTAAAAAAAAGAACCTATATACAATTGAATGCTGCACTCATTGTTTTGAATGTACCATACGTGTAGTTTAAATATACCTTCATATGAAGAACATGCTACATGTTCAACAATTGGAAACAGTGTTTCCCCTACCGCGCAGACTACTGAAAGTGACTCTCTGCATTCCAAGGACGAAAAGGTGTAATTCAATGCTAATGTTGTCTCATAAAGTATATCAAGCTGTTGTACAGTAACAAACAGGAGCGATGAATAGTTTTGAATCTAAATAATAACAAAATAATATATACCTGTTTATGGTTACTAGTATACATACATATGTAGCAGGAAACCAGTCTTAGTTTAAGAACAGTGTGTAGAATTACATATTTTTCATTTAACATGTTTAAAGAACGTAGTCAGCAGATCAGTTTTATAATCTAATGATATTTTGTCATAGCGTCTTTCAACTTTTTTATATTCACCTTGAAATTATTGAAGTTCTTTATCCAAGCATCGCATCTATTTTGAAATCTTTATTCAACACTCGTCATTAGCATGACTAATACTTTGTTTAGAGCATGACATTACATGGGAACACAGGAAACACATGCTGCCCCTTTTCTTGCCGATTTGTTCCTTCATTGATATGGCGATAAGTTTATACAGGAACATTTTAGGCAGAATAAATCGAATCCCTTAACTGTATATTTTTTAATTTTGAAAATTAAATGCTAGTTTGGACAAACATGGCAGTTAAATCTTCATATGGAAATGCCACATGTTATTTTTTTCTCGGAAATGTAAGCAATGGTTGATTCATCCATGTCAATACTTCGTTGATTTTCAACATCTTATTCATCTCAAATATAACGACGTTGTTTGAACAGCACAAGTACATAATATTTTCTATCGTTTACGTATATCCGAAACCACGCTGAAGTACGTCCATTATTCATAGTTCATTATTCAAAATTCAATAATGAATAATGAAATAGTTCACTTTTCACTATTCAATGTTTAAAAAATGAATAATGAAATAGTTTATATTTCATTATTCAACTTGACGCGGTGAATAGTGAAATAAAAATTTAAAAAATTGACTGTGACACTATAGCTATATCCCGTATTTCTAAATTCGTCTTTTTGGTAATAATATAACAAATATTCAATTTAATATCAGAAAAAATAGATAAAAACACTCTTAAAATTTTGATTTTATATATTTATCTAGTTCCTAGTTTCGGAGGATAAACTAGTGGGTTTTCCTAACTATTTTTAACAGAAATTCCTTGGTTCAATGTATGGACGACCTGAATACCAAAACATATTTTTTCAAAATTGAAATACTCTACGTGGTCTTTCTTTTTTTAATTTTCACTGGACCTTTGCAATTCTTCATCCTTTAAAAAAATATAGATAAAACAAGTCGATTGTGTCGCAATGACCATTACAGGTGTTACGGAGGACCGAAATGCCAAAATACGCTTGAAAATTAAGAAATAGCCAATTTTGAATAATGAAATGGATATTTTGAATAATGGAATGGACTGCTGTGACCCTTACGCGCCTAATTATAGATAAACCTTATACCTCATTCGAAAGCTTATGACGAGTGGAACAAAATATATTTATCCAATTTGTTCCGCAACGAATATTAGAGGAGAAACGAAGGATTTAAATATCGAAATACGCGTGAACATTGAGAAACAGTTAATTTGAATAATGGAATGGACTGCTACAATCCTTCAGTCCAAAATCAAGGCAAAATGCATACACCAAATTAAAGCTTATTGGTAGAGGAATAAACTGAGTATAAACGATACGTGCTGCAATGACCATTAGAGGTGTTACGGAGGACCTAAATGCCAAAATACGCTTGAAAATTGAGAAATCGTCAATTTTGAATAATGAAATGGATATTTTGAATAATGGAATGGACTGCTGCGACCTTTTAGCCCCTAATTATAGATAAACCTTATACCTCATTCGAAAGCTTATTACGAGAGGAACAAAATGTATATATCCAATTTGTTCCGCAACGAATATTAGAGGAGAAACGAAGGATTTAAATATCGAAATACGCGTGAACATTGAGAAATAGTTTATTTTGAATAATCGAATGGACTGCTGCAACCCTTCAGTCCCTAATCAAGGCAAAATGCATACACCAAATTAAAGCTTATTGGTAGAGGAATAAACTGAGTATAAACGATACGTGCCGCAATGACCATTAGAGGTGTTACGGAGGACCTAAATGCCAAAATACGCTTGAAAATTAAGAAATAGTCAATTTTGAATAATGAAATGGATATTTTGAATAATGGAATGGACTGCTGCGACCTTTTAGCCCTTAATTATAGATAAACCTTATACCTCATTCGAAAGCTTATTACGAGAGGAACAAAATGTATATATCCAATTTGTTCCGCAACGAATATTAGAGGAGAAACGAAGGATTTAAATATCGAAATACGCGTGAACATTGAGAAATAGTTTATTTTGAATAATGGAATGGACTGCTACAACCCTTCAGTCCCTAATCAAGGCAAAATGCATACACGAAATTAAAGCTTATTGGTAGAGGAATAAACTGAGTATAAACGATACGTGCCGCAATGACCATTAGAGGTGTTACGGAGGACCCAAATGCCAAAATACGCTTAAAAATTAAGAAATAGCCAATTTTGAATAATAAAATGGATATTTTGAATAATAGAATAGACTGGTGCCACCCTTAAGCCCACAATTAAAAATAAACCTTATATCTCATTCGAAAGCTTATTACGAGAGGAACAAAATGTATATATCCAATTTGTTCCGCAACGAATATTAAAGGAGAAACGAAGGATTTAAATATCGAACTACGCGTCAACATTGAGAAATAGTTTATTTTGAATAATGGAATGGACTGCTACAAGCCTTCAGTCCCTAATCAAGGCAAAATGCATACACCAAATTAAAGCTTATTGGTAGAGGAATAAACTGAGTATAAAAGATACGTGCCGCAATGACCATTAGAGGTGTTACGGAGGACCTAAATGCTAAAATACGCTTGAAAATTAAGAAATAGCCTATTTTGAATAATGAAATGGATATTTTGAATAATGGAATGGACTGCTGCGACCCTTTAGTCCCTAATTATAGATAAACCTTATACCTCATTCGAAAGCTTATTACGAGAGGAACAAATTGTATATATCCAATTTGTTCCGCAACGAATATTAGATGAGAAACGAAGGATTTAAATATCGAAATACGCGTGAACATTGAGAAATAGTTTATTTTGAATAATGGAATGGACTGCTGCAACCCTTCAGTTCCTAATCAAGGCAAAATGCATACACCAAATTAAAGCTTACTGGTAGAGGAATAAACTGAGTAGAAACGATACGTGCTGCAATGACCGTTAGAGGTGTTACGGACAACCTAAATGCCAAAATACGCTTGAAAATAAAGAAACAGTCAATTTCGAATAATGAAATTGATATTTTGAATAATGGAATGGACTGCTGCGACCCTTTAGCCCCTAATTATAGACAAACCTTATACCTCATTCGAAAGCTTATTACTCGAGGAACAAACTGTATCTATACAATTTGTTCCGCAACGAATATTAGAGGAGAAACGAAGGATTTAAATATCGAAATACGCGTGAACATTGAGAAATAGTTTATTTTGAATAATGGAATGGACTGCTACAACCCTTCAGTCCCTAATCAAGGCAAAATGTATACACCAAATTAAAACTTATTGGTAGAGGAATAAACTGAGTATAAACGATACGTGCCGCAATGACCATTAGAGGTGTTACGGAGGACCTAAATGCCAAAATACGCTTGAAAATTAAGAAATAGCCTATTTTGAATAATGAAATGGATATATTGAATAATGGAATGGACTGCTGCAACCCTTTAGTCCCTAATTATATATAAACCTTATACCTCATTCGAAAGCTTATAACGAGAGGAACAAATTGTATATATCCAATTTGTTCCGCAACGAATATTAGATGAGAAACGAAGGATTTAAATATCGAAATACGCGTGAACATTGAGAAATAGTTTATTTTGAATAATGGAATGGACTGCTGCAACCCTTCAGTTCCTAATCAAGGCAAAATGCATACACCAAATTAAAGCTTACTGGTAGAGGAATAAACTGAGTAGAAACGATACGTGCTGCAATGACCGTTAGAGGTGTTACGGAGGACCTAAATGCCAAAATACGCTTGAAAATAAAGAAACAGCCAATTTCGAATAATGAAATTGATATTTTGAATAATGGAATGGACTGCTGCGACCCTTTAGCCCCTAATTATAGACAAACCTTATACCTCATTCGAAAACTTATTACTCGAGGAACAAACTGTATCTATACAATTTGTTCCGCAACGAATATTAGAGGAGAAACGAAGGATTTAAATATCGAAATACGCGTGAACATTGAGAAATAGTTTATTTTGAATAATGGAATGGACTGCTACAACCCTTCAGTCCCTAATCAAGGCAAAATGTATACACCAAATTAAAACTTATTGGTAGAGGAATAAACTGAGTATAAACGATACGTGCCGCAATGACCATTAGAGGTGTTACGGAGGACCTAAATGCCAAAATACGCTTGAAAATTAAGAAATAGCCTATTTTGAATAATGAAATGGATATATTGAATAATGGAATGGACTGCTGCAACCCTTTAGTCCCTAATTATATATAAACCTTATACCTCATTCGAAAGCTTATTACGAGAGGAACAAATTGTATATATCCAATTTGTTCCGCAACGAATATTAGAGGAGAAACGAAGGATTTAAATATCGAAATACGCGTGAACATTGAGAAATAGTTTATTTTGAATAATGGAATGGACTGCTGCAACCCTTCAGTTCCTAATCAAGGCAAAATGCATACACCAAATTAAAGCTTATTGGTAGAAGAATAAACTGAGTATAAACGATACGTGCCGCAATGACCGTTAGAGGTGTTACGGAGGACCTAAATGCCAAAATACGCTTGAAAATAAAGAAACAGCCAATTTCGAATAATGAAATTGATATTTTGAATAATGGAATGGACTGCTGCGACCCTTTAGCCCCTAATTATAGACAAACCTTACACCTCATTCGAAAGCTTATTACGAGAGGAACAAAATGTATATATCCAATTTGTTCCGCAACGAATATTTGAGGAGAAACGAAGGATTTAAATATCGAAATACGCGTGAACATTGAGAAATAGTTTATTTTGAATAATGGAATGGACTGCTGCAACCCTTTAGTCCCTAATTAAGGCAAAATGCGTACACCAAATTAAAACTTATTGGTAGAGAAATAAACTGAGTATAAACGATACGTGCCGCAATGACCGTTTGAGGTGTTACGGAGGACCTAAATGCCAAAATACGCTTGAAAATAAAGAAATAGCCAATTTCGAATAATGAAATTGATATTTTGAATAATGGAATGGACTGCTGCAACCCTTTAGTCCCTAATTATATATAAACCTTATACCTCATTCGAAAGCTTATTACGAGAGGAACAAATTGTATATATCCAATTTGTTCCGCAACGAATATTAGAGGAGAAACGAAGGATTTAAATATCGAAATACGCGTGAACATTGAGAAATAGTTTATTTTGAATAATGGAATGGACTGCTGCAACCCTTCAGTTCCTAATCAAGGCAAAATGCATACACCAAATTAAAGCTTATTGGTAGAAGAATAAACTGAGTATAAACGATACGTGCCGCAATGACCGTTAGAGGTGTTACGGAGGACCTAAATGCCAAAATACGCTTGAAAATAAAGAAACAGCCAATTTCGAATAATGAAATTGATATTTTGAATAATGGAATGGACTGCTGCGACCCTTTAGCCCCTAATTATAGACAAACCTTACACCTCATTCGAAAGCTTATTACGAGAGGAACAAAATGTATATATCCAATTTGTTCCGCAACGAATATTTGAGGAGAAACGAAGGATTTAAATATCGAAATACGCGTGAACATTGAGAAATAGTTTATTTTGAATAATGGAATGGACTGCTGCAACCCTTTAGTCCCTAATTAAGGCAAAATGCATACACCAAATTAAAACTTATTGGTAGAGAAATAAACTGAGTATAAACGATACGTGCCGCAATGACCGTTTGAGGTGTTACGGAGGACCTAAATGCCAAAATACGCTTGAAAATAAAGAAATAGCCAATTTTGAATAATGAAATTGATATTTTGAATAATGGAATGGACTGCTGCGACCCTTTAGCCCCTAATTATAGACAAACCTTATAACTCATTCGAAAGCTTATTACGAGAGGAACAAAATGTATATATCCAATTTGTTCCGCAACGAATATTAGAGGAGAAACGAAGGATTTAAATATCGAAATACGCGTGAACATTGAGAAATACTTTATTTTGAATAATGGAATGGACTGCTACAACCCTTCAGTCCCTAATCAAGGCAAAATGCATACACCAAATTAAAGCTTATTGGTAGAGGAATAAACTGAGTATAAACGATACGTGCCGCAATGACCGTTTGAGGTGTTACGGAGGACCTAAATGCCAAAATACGCTTGAAAATTAAGAAATAGCCTATTTTGAATAATGAAATGGATATTTTGAATAATGGAATGGACTGCTGCGACCCTTAAGCCCCTTATTATAGATAAACCTTATACCTCATTTGACAGCTTTTTACGAGAGGAACAAAATGTATATATCCAATGTGTTCCGCAACGAATATTAGAGGAGAAACGAAGGATTTAAATATCGAAATACGCGTGAACATTGAGAAATAGTTTATTTTGAATAATGGAATGGACTGCTACAACCCTTCAGTCCCTAATCAAGGCTAAATGCATACACCAAATTAAAGCTTATTGGTAGAGGAATACACTGAGTATAAACGATACGTGCCGCAATGACCATTAGAGGTGTTACGGAGGACCTAATTGCCAAAATATGCTTGAAAATTAAGAAAGAGCCAATTTTGAATAATGAAATGGATATTTTGAATAATGGAATGATCTGCTGCGACCCTTAAGCCCCTAATTATAGATAAACCTTATACCTCATTCGAAAGCTTATTGCAAGAGGAACAAAATGTATATATCCAATTTGTTCCGCAACGAATATTAGAGGAGAAACGAAGGATTTAAATATCGAAATACGCGTGAACATTGAGAAATAGTTTATTTTGAATAACGGAATGGACTGCTACAACCCTTCAGTCCCTAATCAAGGCAAAATGCATATACCAAATTAAAGCTTATTGGTAGAGGAATAAACTGAGTATAAACGATACGTGCCGCAATGACCATTAGAGGTGTTACGGAGGACCTAAATGCCAAAATACGCTTGAAAATTAAGAAATAGCCTATTTTGAATAATTGAATGGATATTTTAAATAATGGAATGGACTGCTGCGACCCTTTAGCCCCTAATTATAGATAAACCTTATACCTCATTCGAAAGCTTATTACGATAGGAACAAAATGTATCTATCCAATTTGTTCCGCAACGAATATTAGAGGAGAAACGTAGGATTTAAATATCGAAATACGCGTGAACATTGAGAAATAGTTTATTTTGAATAATGGAATGGACTGCTACAACCCTTCAGTCCCTAATATAGGCAAAATGCATACACCAAATTAAAGCTTATTGGTAGAGGAATAAACTGAGTATAAACGATACGTGCCGCAATGACCATTAGAGGTGTTACGGGGGACCTAAATGCCAAAAATACGCTTGAAAATTAAGAAATAGCCAATTTTGAATAATAAAATGGATATTTTGAATAATGGAATGGACTGCTGCCACCCTTAAGCCCATAATTATAGATAAACCTTATATCTCATTCGAAAGCTTATTACGAGAGGAACAAAATGTATATATCCAATTTGTTCCGTAACGAATATTAAAGGAGCAACGAAGGATTTAAATATCGAACTACGCGTGAACATTGAGAAATAGTTTATTTTGAATAATGGAATGGACTGCTAAAACTCTTCAGTCCCTTATCAAGGCAAAATGCATACACCAAATTCAAGCTTATTGGTAGAGGAATAAACTGAGTATAAACGATACGCGCCACAATGACCATTACAGGTGTTACGGAGGACCTAAATGCCAAAAAACGCTTGAAAATAAAAAAAAATAGCCAATTTTAAATAATGAAATGGATATTTTAAATAATGAAATGGACTGCTGCGACCCATAAGCCCCTAATTATAGATAAACCTTATACCTCATTCGAAAGCTTATTACTCGAGGAACAAAATGTATATATCCATTGTTCCGCAACGAATATTAGAGGAGAAACGAAGGATTTAAATATCGAAATAAGCGTGAACATTGAGAAATAGTTTATTTTGAATAATGGAATGGACTGCTACAACCCTTCAGTCCCTAATCAAGGCAAAATGCATACACCAAATTAAAGCTTATTGGTAGAGGAATAAACTGAGTATAAACGATACGTGCCGCAATGACCATTAGAGGTGTTACGGAGGACCTAAATGCCAAAATACGCTTGAAAATTAAGAAATAGCCTATTTTCAATAATGAAATGGATATTTTGAATAATGGAATGGACTGCTGCGACCCTTTAGCCCCTAATTATAGATAAACCTTATACCT
The DNA here is from genome assembly GCF_963676685.1 of Mytilus edulis. Classification (NCBI taxonomy): domain Eukaryota; kingdom Metazoa; phylum Mollusca; class Bivalvia; order Mytilida; family Mytilidae; genus Mytilus; species Mytilus edulis. Next base: position 29,715,717 of record NC_092357.1, on the reverse strand, counting down.
CATTTGAAAAATTCTTACGAGAGGAACAAAATGTATATATCCATTGTTCCGCAACGAATATTAGAGGAGAAACGAAGGATTTAAATATCGAAATACGCGTGAAAATTGAGAAATAGTTTATTTTGAATAATGGAATGGACTGCTACAACCCTTCAGTCCCTAATCAAGGCAAAATGCATACACCAAATTAAAGCTTATTGGTAGATGAATAAACTGAGTATAAACGATACGTGCTGCAATGACCATTACAGGTGTTACGGAGGACCTAAATGCCAAAATACGCTTGAAAATTAAAAAATAGCCAATTTTGAATAATGAAATGGATATTTTAAATAATGGAATGGACTGCTGCGACCCTTAAGCCCCTAATAATAGATAAACCTTATACCTCATTCGAAAGCTTATTACTCGAGGAACAAACTGTATCTATACAATTTGTTCCGCAACGAATATTAGAGGAGAAACGAAGGATTTAAATATCGAAATACGCGTGAACATTGAGAAATAGTTTATTTTGAATAATGGAATGGACTGCTACAACCCTTCAGTCCCTAATCAAGGCAAAATGCATACACCAAATTAAAGCTTATTGGTAGAGGAATAAACTGAGTATAAACGATACGTGCCGCAATGACCGTTAGAGGTGTTACGGAGGACCTAAATGCCAAAATATGCTTGAAAATAAAGAAATAGCCAATTTTGAATAATGAAATGAATATTTTGAATAATGGAATGGACTGCTGCGACCCTTTAGCCCCTAATTATAGATAAACCTTATACATCATTCGTAAGCTTATTACGAGAAGAACAAAATGTATATATTCAATTTGTTCCGCAACAAATATTAGAGGAGAAACGAAGGATTAAAATATCGAAATACGCGTGAACATTGAGAAATAGTTTATTTTGAATAATGGAATGGACTGTTACAACCCTTCGTTCCCTAATCAAGGCAAAATGCATACACCAAATTAAAGCTTATTGGTAGAGGAATAAACTGAGTATAAACGATACGTGCCGCAATGACCATTAGAGGTGTTACGGAGGACCTAAATGCCGAAATACACTTTAAAATTAAGAAATAGCCTATTTTGAATAATGAAATGGATATTTTAAATAATGGAATGGACTGCTGCGACCCTTTAGCCCCTAATTATAGATAAACCGTATACCTCATTCGAAAGCTTATAACGAGAAGAACAAAATGTATATATCCAATTTGTTCCGCAACGAATATTAGAGTAGAAACGAAGGATTTAAATATCGAAATACGCGTGAACATTGAGAAATAGTTTATTTTGAATAATGGAATGGACTGCTACAACCCTTCAGTCCAAAATCAAGGCAAAATGCATACACCAAATTAAAGCTTATTGGTAGAGGAATAAACTGAGTATAAACGATACGTGCCGCAATGACCGTTAGAGGTGTTACGGAGGACCTAAATGCCAAAATACGCTTGAAAATAACAAAAATAGCCAATTTTGAATAATGAAATGGATATTTTAAATAATGGAATGGACTGCTGCGACCCTTAAGCCCCTAATTATAGATAAACCTTATACCTCATTCGAAAGCTTATTACTCGAGAAACAAACTGTATATATCCAATTTGTTCCGCAACGAATATTAGAGGAGAAACGAAGGATTTAAATATCGAAATACGCGTGAACATTGAGAAATAGTTTATTTTGAATAATGGAATGAACTGCTGCAACCCTTAAGTCCCTAATCAAGGCAAAATGCATACACCAAATTAAAGCTTATTGGTAGAGGAATAAACTTATTGGTAGAGGAATAAACTGAGTATAAACGATACGTGCCGCAATGACCGTTAGAGGTGTTACGGAGGACCTAAATGCCAAAATACGCTTGAAAATAACAAAAATAGCCAATTTTGAATAATGAAATGGATATTTTAAATAATGGAATGGACTGCTGCGACCCTTAAGCCCCTAATTATAGATAAACCTTATACCTCATTCGAAAGCTTATTACTCGAGAAACAAACTGTATATATCCAATTTGTTCCGCAACGAATATTAGAGGAGAAACGAAGGATTTAAATATCGAAATACGCGTGAACATTGAGAAATAGTTTATTTTGAATAATGGAATGAACTGCTGCAACCCTTAAGTCCCTAATCAAGGCAAAATGCATACACCAAATTAAAGCTTATTGGTAGAGGAATAAACTTATTGGTAGAGGAATAAACTGAGTATAAACGATACGTGCCGCAATGACCATTATAGGTGTTACGGAGGACCTAAATGCCGAAATACGCTTGAAAATTAAGAAATAGCCAATTTTGAATAATGAAATGGATATTTTGAATAATGGAATGGACTGCTGCGACCCTTAAGCCCCTAATTACAGATAAACCTTATACCTCATTCGAAAGCTTATAACGAGACGAACAAAATGTATATATCCAATTTGTTTCGCAACGAATATTAGAGGTGAAACGAAGGATTTAAATATCGAAATACGCGTGAACATTGAGAAATAGTTTATTTTGAATAATGGAATGGACTGCTGCAACCCTTCAGTTCCTAATCAAGGCAAAATGCATACACCAAATTAAAGCTTACTGGTAGAGGAATAAACTGAGTAGAAACGATACGTGCTGCAATGACCGTTAGAGGTGTTACGGAGGACCTAAATGCCAAAATACGCTTGAAAATAAAGAAACAGCCAATTTCGAATAATGAAATTGATATTTTGAATAATGGAATGGACTGCTGCGACCCTTTAGCCCCTAATTATAGACAAACCTTATACCTCATTCGAAAGCTTATTACTCGAGGAACAAACTGTATCTATACAATTTGTTCCGCAACGAATATTAGAGGAGAAACGAAGGATTTAAATATCGAAATACGCGTGAACATTGAGAAATAGTTTATTTTGAATAATGGAATGGACTGCTGCAACCCTTCAGTCCCTAATCAAGGCAAAATGCATACACCACATTAAAGCTTATTGGTAGAGGAATAAACTGAAAATAAACGATACGTGCCGCAATGACCGTTAGAGGTGTTACGGAGGATCTAAATGCCAATATACGCTTGAAAATAAAGAAATAGCCAATTTTGAATAATGAAATTGATATTTTGAATAATGGAATGGACTGCTGCGACCCTTAAGCCCCTAATTATAGATAAACCTTCTACCTCATTCGAAAGCTTATTACGGGAGGAACAAAATGTATATATCCAATTTGTTCCGCAACGATTATTAGAGGAGAAACGAAGGATTTAAATATCGAAATACGCTTGAACATTGAGAAATAGTTTATTTTGAATAATGGAATGAACTGCTGCAACCCTTCAGTCCCTAATCAAGGCAAAATGCATACACCAAATTAAAGCTTATTGGTAGAGGAATAAACTTATTGGTAGAGGAATAAACTGAGTATAAACGATACGTGCCGCAATGACCATTATAGGTGTTACGGAGGACCTAAATGCCAAAATACGCTTGAAAATTAAGAAATAGCCAATTTTGAATAATGAATTGGATATTTTGAATAATGGAATGGACTGCTGCGACCCTTAAGCCCCTAATTACAGATAAACCTTATACCTCATTCGAAAGCTTATAACGAGACGAACAAAATGTATATATCCAATTTGTTTCGCAACGAATATTAGAGGAGAAACGAAGGATTTAAATATCGAAATACGCGTGAACATTGAGAAATAGTTTATTTTGAATAATGGAATGGACTGCTGCAACCCTTCAGTCCCTAATCAAGGCAAAATGCATACACCAAATTAAAGCTTATTGGTAGAGGAATAAACTGAGTATAAACGATACGTGCCGCAATGACCATTAGAGGTGTTACGGAGGACCTAAATGCCAAAATACGCTTGAAAATTAAGAAATAGCCAATTTTGAATAATGAAATGGATATTTTGAATAATGGAATGGACTGCTGCGACCCTTTAGCCCCTAATTATAGATAAATCTTATACCTCATTCAAAAGCTTATTACGAGAAGAACAAAATGTATATATCCAATTTGTTCCGCAACGAATATTAGAGGAGAAACGAAGGATTTAAATATCGAAATACGCGTGAACATTGAGAAATAGTTTATTTTGAATAATGGAATGGACTGCTACAACCCTTCAGTCCCTAATCAAGGCAAAATGCATACACCAAATTAAAGCTTATTGGTAGAGGAATAAACTTATTGGTAGAGGAATAAACTGAGTATAAACAATACGTGCCGCAATGACCATTATAGGTGTTACGGAGGACCTAAATGCCAAAATACGCTTGAAAATTAAGATACGGAGGACCTAAATGCCAAAATACGCTTGAAAATTAAAAAATAGCCAATTTTGAATAATGAAATGGATATTTTGAATAATGGAATGGACTGCTGCGACCCTTAAGCCCCTAATTATAGATAAACCTTATACCTCATTCGTAAGCTTATTACGAGAAGAACAAAATGTATATATTCAATTTGTTCCGCAACAAATATTAGAGGAGAAACGAAGGATTAAAATATCGAAATACGCGTGAACATTGAGAAATAGTTTATTTTGAATAATGGAATTGACTGTTACAACCCTTCGTTCCCTAATCAAGGCAAAATGCATACACCAAATTAAAGCTTATTGGTAGAGGAATAAACTGAGTATAAACGATACGTGCCGCAATGACCATTAGAGGTGTTACGGAGGACCTAAATGCCGAAATACACTTGAAAATTAAGAAATAGCCTATTTTGAATAATGAAATGGATATTTTAAATAATGGAATGGACTGCTGCGATCCTTTAGCCCCTAATTATAGATAAACCGTATACCTCATTCGAAAGCTTATAACGAGAAGAACAAAATGTATATATCCAATTTGTTCCGCAACGAATATTAGAGTAGAAACGAAGGATTTAAATATCGAAATACGCGTGAACATTGAGAAATAGTTTATTTTGAATAATGGAATGGACTGCTACAACCCTTCAGTCCAAAATCAAGGCAAAATGCATACACCAAATTAAAGCTTATTGGTAGAGGAATAAACTGAGTATAAACGATACGTGCCGCAATGACCGTTAGAGGTGTTACGGAGGACCTAAATGCCAAAATACGCTTGAAAATAAAAAAAATAGCCAATTTTGAATAATGAAATGGATATTTTAAATAATGGAATGGACTGCTGCGACCCTTAAGCCCCTAATTATAGATAAACCTTATACCTCATTCGAAAGCTTATTACTCGAGAAACAAACTGTATATATCCAATTTGTTCCGCAACGAATATTAGAGGAGAAACGAAGGATTTAAATATCGAAATACGCGTGAACATTGAGAAATAGTTTATTTTGAATAATGGAATGAACTGCTGCAACCCTTAAGTCCCTAATCAAGGCAAAATGCATACACCAAATTAAAGCTTATTGGTAGAGGAATAAACTTATTGGTAGAGGAATAAACTGAGTATAAACGATACGTGCCGCAATGACCATTATAGGTGTTACGGAGGACCTAAATGCCGAAATACGCTTGAAAATTAAGAAATAGCCAATTTTGAATAATGAAATGGATATTTTGAATAATGGAATGGACTGCTGCGACCCTTAAGCCCCTAATTACAGATAAACCTTATACCTCATTCGAAAGCTTATAACGAGACGAACAAAATGTATATATCCAATTTGTTTCGCAACGAATATTAGAGGTGAAACGAAGGATTTAAATATCGAAATACGCGTGAACATTGAGAAATAGTTTATTTTGAATAATGGAATGGACTGCTGCAACCCTTCAGTCCCTAATCAAGGCAAAATGCATACACCACATTAAAGCTTATTGGTAGAGGAATAAACTGAAAATAAACGATACGTGCCGCAATGACCGTTAGAGGTGTTACGGAGGACCTAAATGCCAAAATACGCTTGAAAATAAAGAAATAGCCAATTTTGAATAATGAAATTGATATTTTGAATAATGGAATGGACTGCTGCGGCCCTTTAGCTTCTTATTATAGATAAACCTTATACCTCATTCGAAAGCTTATAACGAGAGGAACAAATTGTATATATCCAATTTGTTCCGCAACGAATATTAGATGAGAAACGAAGGATTTAAATATCGAAATACGCGTGAACATTGAGAAATAGTTTATTTTGAATAATGGAATGGACTGCTGCAACCCTTCAGTTCCTAATCAAGGCAAAATGCATACACCAAATTAAAGCTTACTGGTAGAGGAATAAACTGAGTAGAAACGATACGTGCTGCAATGACAGTTAGAGGTGTTACGGAGGACCTAAATGCCAAAATACGCTTGAAAATAAAGAAACAGCCAATTTCGAATAATGAAATTGATATTTTGAATAATGGAATGGACTGCTGCGACCCTTTAGCCCCTAATTATAGACAAACCTTATACCTCATTCGAAAGCTTATTACTCGAGGAACAAACTGTATCTATACAATTTGTTCCGCAACGAATATTAGAGGAGAAACGAAGGATTTAAATATCGAAATACGCGTGAACATTGAGAAATAGTTTATTTTGAATAATGGAATGGACTGCTGCAACCCTTCAGTCCCTAATCAAGGCAAAATGCATACACCACATTAAAGCTTATTGGTAGAGGAATAAACTGAAAATAAACGATACGTGCCGCAATGACCGTTAGAGGTGTTACGGAGGACCTAAATGCCAATATACGCTTGAAAATAAAGAAATAGCCAATTTTGAATAATGGAATTGATATTTTGAATAATGGAATGGACTGCTGCGACCCTTAAGCCCCTAATTATAGATAAACCTTCTACCTCATTCGAAAGCTTATTACGGGAGGAACAAAATGTATATATCCAATTTGTTCCGCAACGATTATTAGAGGAGAAACGAAGGATTTAAATATCGAAATACGCTTGAACATTGAGAAATAGTTTATTTTGAATAATGGAATGAACTGCTGCAACCCTTCAGTCCCTAATCAAGGCAAAATGCATACACCAAATTAAAGCTTATTGGTAGAGGAATAAACTTATTGGTAGAGGAATAAACTGAGTATAAACGATACGTGCCGCAATGACCATTATAGGTGTTACGGAGGACCTAAATGCCAAAATACGCTTGAAAATTAAGAAATAGCCAATTTTGAATAATGAATTGGATATTTTGAATAATGGAATGGACTGCTGCGACCCTTAAGCCCCTAATTACAGATAAACCTTATACCTCATTCGAAAGCTTATAACGAGACGAACAAAATGTATATATCCAATTTGTTTCGCAACGAATATTAGAGGAGAAACGAAGGATTTAAATATCGAAATACGCGTGAACATTGAGAAATAGTTTATTTTGAATAATGGAATGGACTGCTGCAACCCTTCAGTCCCTAATCAAGGCAAAATGCATACACCAAATTAAAGCTTATTGGTAGAGGAATAAACTGAGTATAAACGATACGTGCCGCAATGACCATTAGAGGTGTTACGGAGGACCTAAATGCCAAAATACGCTTGAAAATTAAGAAATAGCCAATTTTGAATAATGAAATGGATATTTTGAATAATGGAATGGACTGCTGCGACCCTTTAGCCCCTAATTATAGATAAATCTTATACCTCATTCAAAAGCTTATTACGAGAAGAACAAAATGTATATATCCAATTTGTTCCGCAACGAATATTAGAGGAGAAACGAAGGATTTAAATATCGAAATACGCGTGAACATTGAGAAATAGTTTATTTTGAATAATGGAATGGACTGCTACAACCCTTCAGTCCCTAATCAAGGCAAAATGCATACACCAAATTAAAGCTTATTGGTAGAGGAATAAACTTATTGGTAGAGGAATAAACTGAGTATAAACAATACGTGCCGCAATGACCATTATAGGTGTTACGGAGGACCTAAATGCCAAAATACGCTTGAAAATTAAGATACGGAGGACCTAAATGCCAAAATACGCTTGAAAATTAAAAAATAGCCAATTTTGAATAATGAAATGGATATTTTGAATAATGGAATGGACTGCTGCGACCCTTAAGCCCCTAATTATAGATAAACCTTATACCTCATTCGAAAGCTTATTACGAGAAGAACAAAATGTATATATCCAATTTGTTCCGCAACGAATATTAGAGGAGAAACGAAGGATTTAAATATCGCAATACGCGTGAACATTGAGAAATAGTTTATTTTGAATAATGGAATGGACTGCTGCATTCCTTTAGTCCCTAATCAAGGCAAAATGCATACACCAAATTAAAGCTTATTGGTAGAGGAATAAACTGAAAATAAACGATACGTGCCGCAATGACCATTAGAGGTGTTACGGAGGACCTAAATGCCAAAATACGCTTGAAAATTAAGAAATAGCCAATTTTGAATAATGAAATTGATATTTTGAATAATGGAATGGACTGCTGCGACCCTTTAGCCCCTAATTATAGATAAACCTTATACCTCATTCGAAAGCTTATTACGAGAAGAACAAAATGTATATATCCAATTTGTTCCGCAACGAATATTAGAGGAGAAACGAAGGATTTAAATATCGAAATACGCGTGAACATTGAGAAATAGTTTATTTTGTATAATGGAATGGACTGCTACAACCCTTCAGTCCCTAATCAAGGCAAAATGCATACACCAAATTAAAGCTTATTGGTAGAGGAATAGACTTATTGGTAGAGGAATAAACTGAGTATAAACGATACGTGCCGCAATGACCATTATAGGTGTTACGGAGGACCTAAATGCCAAAATACGCTTGAAAATTAAGAAATAGCCAATTTTGAATAATGAAATTGATATTTTGAATAATGGATTGGACTGCTGCGACCCGTTAGCCCCTAATTATAGATAAACCTTATACCTCATTCGAAAGCTTATTACGAGAAGAACAAAATGTATATATCCAATTTGTTCCGTAACGAATATTAGAGGAAAAACGGAGGATTTAAATATCGAACTACGCGTGAACATTGAGAAATAGTTTTTTTTGAATAATGGAATGGACTGCTAAAACCCTTCAGTCCCTTATCAAGGCAAAGTGCATACACCAAATTAAAGCTTATTGGTAGAGGAATAAACTGAGTATAAACAATACGTTCCACAATTACCATTAGAGGTGTTACGGAGGACCTAAATGCCAAAATACGCTTGAAAATTAAGAAATAGCCAATTTTGAATAATGAAATGGATATTTTGAATAATGGAATGGACTCCTGCACCCTTTAACCCTAATTATAGATAAACCTTATACCTCATTCGAAAGATTATTACGAGAGGAACAAAATGTATACATCCAATTTGTTTCGCAACGAATATTAGAGGAGAAACGAAAGATTTAAATATCGAAATACACGTAAACATTGAGAAATAGTTTATTTTGAATAATGGAATGGACTGCTGCAACCCTTCAGTCCCTAATCAAGGCAAAATGCATACACCACATTAAAGCTTATTGGTAGAGGAATAAACTGAAAATAAACGATACGTGCCGCAATGACCGTTAGAGGTGTTACGGAGGACCTAAATGCCAAAATACGCTTGAAAATAAAGAAATAGCCAATTTTGAATAATGAAATTGATATTTTGAATAATCGAATGGACTGTTGTGACCCATTAGCCCCTTATTACAGATATAACTTATACCTCATATGAAAACTTATTTAGAGAGGAACAGTAGTATGATTATGAGAGTATTGCCACACACCCATTTGGAGTTTGATGTCGAGGGAAAATGTGTCTTTGTGAAAAAAAGAAACACACACACACAAAAAATAAATTCACAGATATAAAAAACAATGGATTTTAAGATTATAAATATGTCTGATCACAAATAGAATACGGCGCAAGAGAAATTCTGAAAAAAAATGGCCGCTGTTAAGGCCAATCGAGAACAGCGATGCAATGATGAGGAAATTCTCAAATGGCGAGAATTAGGGCAGGACTCACCCTGGATTGTCAAAGACATTAAAGATGTTGACACGAGGTAAAGGTCTGCAAAATTATAACCTTATGCTGGAAAGGGGAAACTTTTCTCAAATGGGGATGTGAGAGATTAAACAAGCAGCTGACTTCCGTAAAGACAGAGACCGATCGAGCTGTGCAAATTGTGACCTAAGGGATGAAAAAATCAAGACACACGGGGTACGTTTCACGGCCTTGTTATTTTTTATAAGGATTGTAGGATCGGAAGTGTTAGGATATGTTTTGTAGGCCCGAAAACTGGGTCTAAAAACTAGTGGATTGGGGATGGTGGTTTTGGGTAGACCTAAATTGTATTTTTATTTTATTGTTAGGATGAAGACATGGATCCAATAGTGAACATGGAGTTAGTAGTGGAAAACGTCAAAGCCCTGAGAGGTATAGCCAAAATGAACCACCTTCGAGGGTACTCCCGGTTGAGAAAAAATCAGTTGGTTGAGAGTTGATAGAAACTAAGACAAATCTTAAATTTCATCGTCGTCCCAAACCCCAAAGGAGGAAGGAGACTATCATCCAGGCAAAACAACTTGGGTTGGAAGAGGTTAGGAGGCTGTTAAAAGATCGACTGCTTAAGAAGGTGCAGAAAAAGATTTGGGAAGATAGGAAAACCATTGGGGATAAAATTGAGGTACATTCGCCGAAGAAAGCCGTTAAATTTCTATTTACTACCTGGAATATGACCCATGGATGTGTTGACCTTGAGGTCCCTCGGATGTCACGGGTGAAACTTATAGAAAATTGGGATTGAACTTGGGATACTTTCACTCGGGAAACTTGATTTTCACCGCGGCAACGGACTTGGTTGAAACCCTTGAGGAGATGGATGAAAAGATCGTAGAAAAGATTGCCCAGTGGACCTCTGACAAAACTAAGGAAATGGTGAATACTTCCTAAGTCTAGCGGGAGGTGTACCCATTCTCGAATGGTACATTTTTTCTTGGTGATTCGGAAAATCGTAGTGGTTTCATGGGAGGTATGCTGCCGTAAAGGTTCTTATACAACTTGTTTTTATGCTCCTTATGACTTGCGGTAACAGGGGCTATCTTGATAGTGGTGTTTGTTGGTATTGTACTGGCGAACAAGATCGTCCAGGACATCGATATAGGTGCGTGTGGAGTTGGCTGAAAAGTATTTGGACATTTTCTCTTTCCTGGTGCGGCTCCAACTTTTGAAAATACTCGACTTCTCTTCGTTCCCGGTGGAGAAGAGATCGATATATATAGTTATCAAAAGTACCAGGATTATAATTTAGTACGCCAGACGTGCGTTTCGTCTACATAAGACTCATCAGTGACGCTCAGATCAAAATAGTTATAAAGCCAAACAATACAAAGTTAAAGAGCATAGAGGATCCCAAATTCCAAAAAGTTGTGCCAAATACGGCTAAGGTAATTTATTCCTGGGACAAGAAAATCCTTAGTTTTTCGAAAAATTCAAAGTTTTGTATCAGGAAATTACTTTTGAAGCAGCTGATTTACATGTTTGTTGTAAAACTCAGTGCCTTTGTCTGTCCATAGTGTGTTAGGCACACCGCTTGGAAGGCATCCCGCACCGTCACCCCCTTCTTGTTCTTGAGTGGTATCAGCCAGTCTTATTTGGAGAAGACATCGATAATGCTCAGGATAAATTTATTTCCCTTGTTGTCCCTGGAGAATTCACTCATATCAACGAGGTCGGCCGCCCAGGTCTCATCCACACCACCCACCGCTACACAGCGTTTATAAAACTAGAGTCGAACTGGTTAGTGCAACTCCTCAGCTAGATCAGCGGTCCAGCGAACATTTTTTTAACACCCAGGCCGAATCGAACTTTGGTACCAATGAAGGGTCCGACGATGCTGCAGTCGAAGTGTTCGCGCGTGGTAGAGTTGGGAATGGTGTTAAGCGAGGCTAGCAAAGCTTGGTCACATATGGAGTTGCGTGCGGTTGCATGCTTGTACTGGGCATAACAAAGATCGTGCTGATATGCTGCCTGGTCAACTTGATTAATGAGGTTTTACCAAGCCTTCAGAATGCCATCGGGAAGTAGTCGCTTGCTAAGTTTAGTCCCTGGACGGTGAAGTTGTGTCCGGGTAGATGCATTTCTATGGGTAATGGGTTGATTAGTTTGTTCATGAACCCTGTACCGGTTGTAGCAACAAACTGAGACTTCTTGGCATCGCACACCTCGCAGTTGCCAACCTTTTTCCGTCGCCTGTTGCTGGTCATTACCTCGCTGGTGTTAACTGTGTCAGTCTTCCTACGACTTTCACGCAGTAAATCATCGCTATTTTATTTTAATAAATGAACGTTGAAGACATTTCCTACAGTGTCAACGCCCCCACGAGGAGTAATCACTACCTCCTATCTCAGCGATCGATACGACGGTTGATCATTGGGAAGTCGGACTGTGGGTGGCTCCTACTACAATCGATTGTACGTCTTCGGATAATCGCTTCACCAACCTATCTACTACCTGTTGGAGCAAGCGCTGAATAAAAGCTTCCCTAAAGAAGATATCCGATACCTCCAACAGTGCAAGGGTCAAGTCACCCTACTCGTTGGTCGATGAGGTCAACACCACCACGACACCCGAGTGGTATCGACACTTTTTTCTTCGAGCAAGGGAGCGATGTACCAGACCCCGAGCACTTGATTCTAGCCGCAAGAACCTCATGGTGTTCGACGATCGGATGCTGAGAAAACAGAACACGTGTGAACACAACGTCGATTGTTTTTACCTGTGCTAGAACTATTTCACAATGCCCCGCCAGACGTTCCGGGAGAATGCCAACTCCCCCTGCCTCTTCCAGCAGAACGCTATATCGACCACATCCGACGCGATCACTGCAACGATCTCACCAAGGAACAGTTTGACGCTCTGTGTAACCATTGCTGGTCCAAACCCTATGGATTTGTAACAATCACTTTTACAAGCACCAAGGCAAATGGAAAATATCGATGCAAATTAAAGGAGTTCTATGAGGTATAAGATAAAGAATGGATCAGCCCGAAGCATTCGTTATAAAACTGTATGAAGAATATGTGGACACAGAGAAACCCCAGCCCCGAACGTTCGAAAGGCCCTGCAAATGCAATTTTGAGTGGGTTCCAGTCGATATGAGGAGCATATGTTGAAAATGCGGTTGTGTGATCCTTCGTCCGATCTAAAGCGGTGGAGGTGATTTCAACGCATGGAAATCCACCATCATGATAAGGTGGAGCGATTTTCTCAACCCAAATGCCCTGCCAAGACAATTTGAGGCCCACAGTGCACATACCCATGACACTTGAATCTTTCGAAGAAAAGGGATCCGAATCAGCTGTGTAATACTTTCATGTGAAACTCATCGATTAGGGGCGTTCACACCAACGATTAGGAGCGTTTAACAGCATTCGATCCTTTTAGATAAAAACCGTTTATCAAGATTATCGACCCTAAGCAGCATGAGACACTTGTCAGAAAGTTGAAAGACACCAAACGGAAGATTCAAGCCAGTAATATGAAGCATCGCCTCGACAAGATTGAACTTAGCCGGGACCTTTACAAGGTGTTCAAGCCTGTGGTTGAGGCTCAGCGAGAGGCAGGTTCACAGATCACCAAAAAATCGCAGACCGTCCTGCAACAGTGCCAGCCCCCTCTCCTCTACCGGCCAAGTTTGCCGACCCACTACTCACTGTACCACCTACAGACACCGTCCTTAGAGCTCGAGCACAGCAGCATATGCAGCTCAGTATGACTACTCCCGACCACACCTTTGGATTGCGATCTGAAAACGATGGTATCTTCATCAGAAGCTCACCAGTTACGATAATTTTTTCATGGATAGTGTGAAGTACAGAGGAACCCTTAGACCCCTGGGAAGTCATGGGAAAAAGAAACCAGAATCGTTCGAGCTCGACGACCTTGGCAACTATGCAGAGATCCTGAAAAGTTCCGGTGCTATCTATTAAGGCAATTCCATCCTTTCAAGAATCCGGACACGAAGGTGAATAAGAATTACAAGTGAAAGGGAATCGTGTCCCACATCTACCAGAAGTAAAAGTTTGTCTTCTCGATTGTTGGAACTGATCAGGAAATAATGGTGTGCGCAACGAAATTGTGTAGATTATCCATTCTATGAAAAAGGGTAGACATATCAGCATCGAAGAATATATGGCGCTTCATCATAGCATCCTATAAGTAAATGTTGCAAATCAAGAAAGGTTTCGCCTGAAAGTACGCATACGGTGGTAGAGGACTGTTTGACACAATCGCCAGTTTGGCTGGACGCATTTTTACTTCCCCTGCCACCAAAACCATAGGAAGTAAGGCCGTGAGTGCTAACACCAATGCAGCCTTGAAAGGTGTTGAAAAAGGGGCCCACAAAGCCGTTTACCATGTGGTTGATAAAGTGACCTTCCTCCAAGAACGCAGACAGTCCAATGTTCAACGCAGCAAACCGCAGCAAACCCAGTTGAACAACCTGATCTCCGGTTCTGGCATTGCTACCATCCACGACTTCGTGCAGCGCTATAAATAAATGCATAATGTCCAACATCCTTATAATGACCGAAGGGTTGACTTTCGACGAAAGTCTCCAAGAATATCAGATTACGAATACGAACCTCAAGATGGTGCCAGCCAGAATAATCCAGGTGAGATCCGAATCAACATCGAAACCCAGGACTTGTTCCTCCATCCCGCTGAAAGTTATATCTTGGTAGAGGGGCGACTGTAAAAGAACCACGGTAGTCGTATGCCTATGCAGATCTAGTGTCTCTCATTCACAATTGAATCATGTATCTCTTCAAGACCATCAGTTACAATTAATGCAATCTCTCAGGCCAGTTGATCGAACATATCAACGACCCAGTCGTTGCCATCACCATGCTGGGAATGTTGATTTATCCCAACAATTTCTCCAAATCCCAAGGTCTCAACTAGCTGTGATACAAATATTCATCTACCGAAGCCGAGGCCGAAAACACAAGGTTTGCAGCACGTCATGGGTATATTATCACCAAGCCCGCCAACAAAGGATCGATTTCTTTCACCATACCCCTGAGACACATTTTCGGCTTTGCAGACGATTACAACAAGATTGTGTATGGATTCAAGCACAAATTGTCACTCGTGCGCGCCTCGGACGACAATGTCATCCTCCTGCTGCCGTCAACGACGTGGCGAAAATCAACCTGAGTAAGATATCTTGGTTTGCTTCTCACTTCCGTCTGGATTGTACCTGAAACGTGTGGTGAATGCGTTTACACAGTGAATCCCAGTGGCAACGGTCTCTACCTCAAATCCTCAAACGCCCCGATTACCTATGGGTATGGACTCTACTTGAAGCAATTCCACGACGGAGAAGGTCTGATCTTATATCTAGATGCTATCAGCCCCTTCAAAAACATTCCCCTGCTCGGTATGCTCCTATAAAACAAATGAACGATTAGATTCTGGGAACCGGCAGACTAAAGTCGAATGTGTGTAGAATCAACTCGATGCAGAAATTTGAAGGTATCAAACTACCTTGAACTCCTATTAACGTCTGGTCAAAGCTGTATCTGTAGCACTGTGGGTAGTTTGGTGTTAACCAGAAGTACCCTGGGTTCAGCTTTGACCGGTACAGGTGTTATTTTTAGGACCGGATTTTTAAGTCCGGTCCCAGCAGAAATTCCCCTCAAAATGTTCACGTGAATTTCGATATTTAAGTCCTTATAATAAATTGACTATATACCATGTGTTCCTCTCTTTATAAGCTTCCGAATGAGGAAGAGGGTAGATCTATAATTAAGGGCTGAAGGGTCCTAGAAGTCCATTCAATTATTCAAAATATCTACTTCATTATTCAAAATTGGCTATTTCTTAATTTTCAAGCGTATTTTGGCATTTAGGTCCTCCGTAACACCTCTAATGGTCATTGCGGAACGTATCGTTTATACTCAGTTTATTCCTCTAACAATAAAATTTAATTTGGTGTATGTATTTTGCCTTGATTAGGGACTGAAGGCTTGCAGCAGTCCATTCCATTATTCAAAATAAACTATTTCTCAATGTTCATGCGTATTTCAAATTTTCAATCCTTCGTTTCTCCTCTAATATTCGTTGCGGAACAAATTGGATATATACATTTTGTTCCTCTTGTAATTAGCTTTCGAATGAGGTATAAGGTTTATCTATAATTATGGGCTTAAGGGTCGCAGCAGTCCATTCCATTATTCAAAATATCCATTTCATTATTCAAAATTGGCTATTTCTTAATTTTCACGCGTATTTTGGCATTTAGGTCCTCCGTAACACCTCTAATGGTCATTGCGGCACGTATCGTTTATACTCAGTTTATTTCTCTACCAATAAGCTATAATTTGGTGTATGAATTTTGCCATGATTAGGGACTGAAGGCTTGCAGCAGTCCATTCCATTATTCAAAATAAACTATTTCTCAATGTTCACGCGTATTTCGATATTTAAATCCTTCGTTTCTCCTCTAATATTTGTTGCGGAACAAATTGGATATAAACATTTTGTTCCTCTCGTAATGAGCTTTCGGATGAGGTATAAGGTTTATCTATAATTAGGGGCTTAAGGGTCGCAGCAGTCCATTCCATTATTCAAAATATCCATTTCACTATTCAAAATTGGCTATTTCTTTATTTTCAAGCGTATTTTGGCATTTAGGTCCTCCGTAACATCTCTAATGGTCATTGCGGCACGTATCGTTTATACTCAGTTTATTCCTCTACCAATAAGCTTTAATTTGGTGTATGCATTTTGCCTTGATCAGGGACTAAAGGGTTGCAGCAGTCCATTCCATTATTCAAAATAAACTATTTCTCAATGTTCACGCGTATTTCGATATTCAAATCCTTCGTTGCTCCTCTAATATTCGTGGCGGAACAAATTGAATATATACATTTTGTTCCACTCGCAATAAGCTTTCGAATGAGGTATAAGGTTTATCTACAATTAGGAGCTAAAGGGTCGCAACACTCCATTCCATTATTCAAAATATCCATTTCATTATTCAAAATTGGCTATTTCTTAATTTGGTAAGCGTATTTTGGCATTTAGGTCCTCCGTAACACCTTTAATAGTCATTGCGGCACGTATCGTTTATACTCAGTTTATTCTTCTACCAATAAGCTTTTATTCGGTGTATGCATTTTGCCTTGATTGGGGACTGAAGGGTTGCAGCAGTCCATTCCATTATTCAAAATAAACTATTTCTCAATGTTCACGCGTATTTCGATATTCAAATCCTTCGTTGCTCCTCTAATATTCGTGGCGGAACAAATTGAATATATACATTTTGTTCCACTCGTAATAAGCTTTCGAATGAGGTATAAGGTTTATCTACAATTAGGAGCTAAAGGGTCGCAACACTCCATTCCATTATTCAAAATATCCATTTCATTATTCAAAATTGGCTATTTCTTAATTTTCAAGCGTATTTTGGCATTTAGGTCCTCCGTAACACCTTTAATGGTCATTGCGGCACGTATCGTTTATACTCAGTTTATTCTTCTACCAATAAGCTTTTTTTCGGTGTATGCATTTTGCCTTGATTGGGGACTGAAGGGTTGCAGCAGTCCATTCCATTATTCAAAATAAACTATTTCTCAATGTTCACGCGTATTTCGATATTTAAATCCTTCGTTTCTCCTCTAATAATCGTTGCGGAACAAATTGGATATATACATTTTGTTCCTCTCGTAATAAGCTTTCGAATGAGGTATAAGGTTTATCTATAATTAGGGGCTTAAGGGTCGCAGCAGTCCATTCCATTATTCAAAATATCCATTTCATTATTCAAAATTGGCTATTTCTTAATTTTCAAGCGTATTTTGGCATTTAGGTCCTCCGTAAAACCTCTAATGGTCATTGCGGCACATTCGACTTGTTTTATCTATATTTTTTTAAAGGATGAAGAATTGCAATGGTCCAGTGAAAATTAAAAAAGAAAGACCACGTAGAGTATTTCAATTTTGAAAAAATATGTTTTGGTATTGAGGTCGTCCATACATTGAACCAAGGAATTTCTGTTAAAAATAGTTAGGAAAACCCACTAGTTTATCTTCCGAAACTAGGAACTAGATAAATATATAAATTCAAAATTTAAAGAGTGATTTTATCTATTTTTTCTCATATTAATTTGAATATTTGTTATATTATTACCAAAAAGACGAATTTAGAAACACGGGATATAGCTATAGAGTCACAGTCAATTTTTTTAATTTTTATTTCACTATTCACCGCTTCAAGTTGAATAATGAAATATTAACTATTTCATTATTCATTATTCATTTTTTTTAAACATTGAATAGTGAAAAGTGAACTATTTCATTATTCATTATTGAATTTTGAATAATGAACTATGAATAATGGACGTACTTCAGCGCGGTATATCCGAAAAGGAGTAATTGACGAATACCGAAAAGTCAACGTAACAAGCATTCTCCTTTTTTAACGACTTGGAAAAAAACACCAAGATGTCTCATTACATGTCACCATTTTTTGTTATAATTGTTTTCGCATTAACATTGTTATTGATCGTTGAAATAGATTAATGAAGCTGTTGTAATCAAAACTGTAAGATTTTTTTCTTGAAATTTTGATAACATTTTGCTTGGAAAAATTTCATTTTGAAATGTTAGAAATAAAAAACGTTTTGGGTAAAGTCAAATTGAAGTTTTGCGTGGCATGACTGTTTTATTATTACCATCATGTATTCATTTTATCACCGTGTGCATGTGTAAGTAAATGTATGTATAAGTAATTCAAAACTTACTCCTAATTTAGTCTTGCATACTGGTATTGGAAACACTTTTTTGAATTGGAATTTAAAACTTATATTGTTACCATTTACTACTGGTATTATTGGAAGTTTCTCTGTTGGATGAACTGTATAATAAAAAAGTATGTTAGCAAAAATTAGGAATAAAAAAGGACGCAAACAATAGATATTGGTTTGCTGTTACACATGGAAATACACAACAAGTGTAGACATCTATTCTGTAGTACATGTGTTAACTTTTGATCTATAAATGATTATGATTTTTTCCCTTTTTTATACCACCTGATACTAGACATGCATTTGGAAGTATATGCTAATTGGTACATGTACAACTGGATATTTTTACCCTTTCAATGCAATCTACGTATTTTAATCTATAATGGTTTAATTTTACAAAGTGTGACTTAGATGGATATAGTTGTCTCATTTGCACTTATACCACTACTTCTTATTTGCTATCATCTCATGTTTTGAAATGTATTATCTCATTCCGTTAAGATTTTCGTTTTGTACTCTATTAATTTTCTATTTTCTTGCGCTGTTTTAATTTTTTTTTTGCAGCTTCTCACATACAATGTTGATGTTTGAACACTTGCCTAAATCAAATACTTTAGTAAAATCGATTGAGGTGAAACATTAGTGTAACTAGAAAGTTGTAAGTGATAGAGACTTAAGAATAATTAGTATTTTGAGTGCCAGCATTCGCTAAGGTTCATGTCATGTACGAGACTGGTAAGATAATAAAACAAATATTGTCATTAAAAGACTTGGAGAAGGATATCAGGACAGGACAAATATGCTTGTTGCTAATGTCTGTGTCATTTTGGTCTGTTGTGGACAGTTGTCTCATTGGCAATCATACCACATCTTCTTTTTTATATTGAAAGATTTTGGTCACCTTTAATTTGAAACCTATCCTGTACCATGTGAATTGTTTGAAATTTACTATTATGTGATATAAATAATCAGCCATAAAAAGCAGAGACCTAAGTATTTGTATGATATCTACGGTTACTCACCTCAAGTTTTAAGTCAAGTTTGAAGAATAATTTGATGTTTTACAATTTGAACAGAACAAATCAGAACATGATGACATTTAGGACATGTTACATACGTGTTTATAAATATCCATCCAAGTCTAAAAACAACTGACTTTTTCTTGATATTTGTGTATATAGTCATGTAAAATCACCCATATATAACGTTACTTTCACACAAGCATAAAAACACACAAACTGACAGAGAAAGAATTTAAACCTGAAAAACAGTGATCGACAATCCTTTTTGTCGTCGCTTTGATAAACCTATTAATAATAAGCAGATATAGCCAACAGAATAAGTCAGGTCTAATGTACTTACATTCAAATGCATGTTCATTTAATTCCAGTACAGATTGGTACACATTGAATCCATATGTACAATAGTATGGTATATTAACATCTGTTTCACTGAACGAAAATATTGTCAAAACAGACTTTCGGTCATTTACAATTAAGTCTTCTTTATATTTTGATCTATTGTATGACGTTCCATTTGTTATTATCAAGTTGTACTGGTAACCAACATTCCATTTTCTGTAGTCGTTACAACATGTAGTATCATTTGGCAAATGACAAACCAAATGAATGTTTGTCCCAAATATTACTGGATTTTCCATTAAATTCCATTTGATAACACCTACAAAAAGAAAATGTTAGAAAACGAGATTAAAACATGCAGTCCTTGAATTAAAGGATTTGCTGTGTCAACATCATTAGCAACAACACAACGATAATAATTTGAAGATGAACACATTAGACACAGTCAGGATTCTACTTTGTCAAAATTATCTCCCCATTACGCCAGTTCATTTTCACAATCGTAGAAATGAAAGCCATTGTAAGGATGACGCGCTGCCAATTTGCCCTTGGAAACCGATAAATTTATCCACATTGCACCATTACGATCCTTATACGTCAGTTGTATTTAAAAAGACAAATATATCAACTAGCTAATGAGCATCAGTTAATAATCTTGTCTGCACTGAGTCAACTTAAAACTATTGTCTGATCGGTTGTCAGGTGGAATTTTCGAAAATTCATAAACATTTAAAAAAAATTCTAATTAAATATTTCGTGGAAAGGCAGACTGGATTTTTTTAGTGGTTGAAGACTATAAACCCTAGTTATCACACACAAAAAAATATAATTTTTCGAAGATATGCATTTTCATCATCCAACTTGAAAGACTGTCGTCAAGTACTTTTAGTAAAAAAATAGCTATTCGAACACACCTACTCTGTTTTTGTGATTCATTGGATAGGTATTTCACTTGACCCATATATTTCATCTTTTAGTACTGTGATTTTTGTATGTTATAAAGTCAACCTGTAGCTCTGATATATAAAAATGATAGAATCTGAAGCGAGACGATGTGTGACATATTCTTGCTTTGTACGATATCAAGACAAAATATCAAACTCAAACACGCCCTAACATAAAAAGGTGCACTCGATTTTCTCTTTTCAATACAATTGTTACCCATTTTTTGGAATTTTATCTTGAGTCACATAATGGAAGAGGGACGAAGGATACCAAAGGGCATATTCGAAGACTACTGAACTAATAGATTGATATGTTTTCCGTCCGTGGTAATTTTTTTTAAATTCGGAGGTTATGCATTTTCTACATCATACTTGAAAGATACCCATGTCGTCGACTTGATATCTAATTGTTCTGCTTTACTATGTACTAGATAAATTGAAAACTTATGCAAATGGTGTTTTTAGAATAAAACACTTCGTAATTGAGAAGAAAATTGTCATTTTATTTGTTTCTATTAACTTTTAAAATTTTGGTCACTATAGTAAACATTACAGTAAGCATTTGTCGCCTTCTCTAACAAAGAGCTTCGATTCTTTTGTTCTATTTCAACCGGGTTTCCGACTGGACAATATAGGAATAGACAGACAATTTGTGTATTGTGGTATGGTGGCTTAACATGCACTAGTTGTTAGCGGTAAAAAAATGTTTTTAAGAATAAGAACTACATATCAAAGCAATTTATATAGGCTAACTATTTGAGTAAATAAACAAATATGGAATAAAGTAAAATAAGATTCCTAATTCACACTTTTACTACAATAGTTAAACTCCTTTAAATTGATAAATTGGTTATTTAATCAAGAAACTAGTACATACATTTTGCATATGTAGAAAAAACAAATACTAAAAAAAGAAAAAGCCTACACCAAGTCAGCAATATGACAGTTGTGGTCTATTCGTTAGTATGTTTCTCTATTGTCATAAAATTCATATTATCTAATAAAATTAACAGATTTAGCTAACAAAGTCCTTATATTTCAATAAGGTAACTGTATTTCTTAGTGGAAAATTGTTTTAATGTTAATTAGGCTTAAATTAAAAATTGTTTGCTTTCCCCTCTCTGTGGGGGTATTAAAGTAAAATAACTCTACTTAATCTTCTTAACATTTAATCATGGGAAGCTGATATAGTTCTGTATTCATTTACAGTCTTTTTCAGAAAAGTTCTAATTGCTTTGGGTAGAAGCTTCTGGAATAAAGTGGTGGCTATATGTGCTGTCTTGTGTTTGTGCGTATGTGTGTTTGTGTTAGGCGTTATTACACTTATTCATGTATTGGTCTTAAGGAATCGAGTAAAGCAGATAAGTTACATCTGATTTCTGCTTCATTTGAGTTCTGGCATAATGGTATACACCTTAACGATCGTAGAAACAAATGCATTTACGAGTAGAAGGACGACAGCACAAATCACGTTTTTTACCGGCATATTGTACCTCAAATTAAAAGTAGGCAAAACGTGTGTTTTTTTTTAATAATTTCCAGGATATGGCTTTAATAGACAGCAATTTCATGGAGTGAAAAACTACTTGGAGGATGCATTTCTTTGTCAAGGTCACTTGTTTCAGAATATTTCCCCCTATATACCTTAATTTTATACTAAGGTATAATAAAGGAATTTTTTATTCTGTAACGAGTGCCTGTGATCTGTGATTTTGAGCAGTTTCTAAGAAAGTTAGTGATGATGAAAGCAGATTTGACCTTGCTTAATTTTGACGTATAAACACGGTATGATACCAACAAATAACAAAAAGTATTAATAAGATAAGAAAATAAGTCTTTATATTGGAATATATTAATTTTAAACATTTCAAAACAAATAAACGAAATTATAGATATACATAAATTTCTTTGATAAACTAATGAAAAATACGAGTATCTAGTATATTACAGATTTTGTAACAATTTTAATTCAATAAAAAAAACTACATGCATAAGATAAAATAATAGCCCTGTTCAAGATAGACAATCAACATATTGACTTTATGAAATTGAACATAGACTCGTAGTTTAAAGGAATATAATTCTTGTATATAATTACACATCAATCGAATTATTTAGCTGCGAATTTGTGCGCCACCTTCAAGAAAGATTATAATTCATCAATATAACCAAAAGTTGTTAATCTATAGATACTTACGACTTATGAATGCTAAGTTATGTATGCACACTTAGAATATTTGTTTGAAATTTTGTATCACTCACTCAGTAAAATGCTCGAACTTCTTGACTTTCAAGATTCATAATTAACGTGTTTACACACTGATATAATATGGTACTTTGGTAGCTATTGATACAGGCATTGTCTGATAGTATTTTTTTACAAATGGTTATTAAACTGATTTTATAGCTACCTTAACCTATCACTTGTATGAAAGGCGCATACAATTTTATTATATTGACAACGATGTAGGAACAAAAACAAACATACATAATGTTTATTTTCTTTGGTTTCATCTTTTGACATCAGACTCGGACTTCTCTTGAACTGAATTTTAATGTTCGTATTGTTATGCGTTTACTTTTCTGCATTGGCTAGAGGTATAGGGGGAAGGTTGAGATCTCACAAACATGTTTAACCCCGCCGCATTTTTGTGCCTGTCCCAAGTCAGGAGCCTCTGGCCTTTGTTAGCCTTGTATCATTTTAACTTTTAGTTTCTTGTGTACAGTTTGGAGTTTAGTATGGCGTTCATTATCACTGAACTAGTATATATTTGTTTATGGGCCAGCAGAAGGACACCCCCGGGTGCGGGAATTTCACGTTGCATTGAAGACGTGTTTGTGACCTTCTGCTGTTGTCTGCTCTATGGTCGGGTTGTTGTCTCTTTGGCACATTCCCCATTTCCATTCTCAATTTTATAATGGCATGAACAGGTAAATATGTCAAAAAGGGTAACAGCAGTCAACATTTGTAATACTATTAATCACTATAAATTCAAATGAATCTTTGACAACAAAAACCCCAAAAAAAATCATATAGACAAAACACATAAGCAAGTAGAAAGACTAGAATACACGAAGTTACCACTGACAACTACGTAAATAATACAATGTCGGGATTTAAAGTACAGAGCCTATCATATGTTCAAAGAAACACAACAAATCATACAGACAAAGTACATTACCATAATTTAAGACAAGATTGCACAGACGAGGTGGAGTCAATTTCCTTTGATACCTTTTCATTTGTTTAAGTGGGTAAATAATTTCTTTAAATAGCCTGATTGATGCTAATCATAGTACATAAAAATAAGTTACATCATCTATGTTCGTACCTTGAACGGGTATTACTACATTAAACATGACCAAGACTATAGATTGTTGGTTTATCAAAACCAATATTGATTTGTTTGTTGACGCCCTTTAAGAGTATGAAAAACAATACCTCGTAGGCTATCAATCGGCCACTTTTTAATGGAAGTATTTAATTTAGATCGTTTTCCGTAAGCTGAATGTACATGTCTTTGTCAGTACAGTTATATACATAGTTTGCGTTTGTTTCAATGCCATTTACAAAATCGTTTTTGTTGAAGGATTCGAAATATTGTTTGTGTTTCCTTGGAATTGTTCTGCTATGAATCAAGGCAGCATTAGAATACCGCTAATCGAAATTCATAAATCGATTGCGAAAAACAAAATCTGCGTTACAAACTAAAACTGGAGGAAACACAATCAAATATAAGTGGAGAACTACGACACAACAGAAACAACACTAAAATGAACATAATATAACAATGGTCATTTTTTTTACTTGTTACAGGACATTTTAAGAAAATAATGGTGGGTTGATCCTTGTTTTCTGCGTAGCCGAATCCCGCTTTGAAGGCAATGTTAAATATAATATTTTAATGACAGTATTACATGACAGGACTACAATACAAAAAAATGGAAGAACATATAGGACAGAGAAACACACAAAAAATAGCTATCAAAAGGTACCAGGTTTATTATGTAATACGACAGACGCGCATTCCGTCTACAATAGTGACGCTCAGATAAAAAAATGTTCGAAAGTCAAAACAGGTACAAAGTTGACGAGCATTGAGGCCCTAACGTTCCAAAAAAGTTGTGCCTATTACGGCTAAGGTTTTCTGCCTGGGAGGTGACTAACTACAGAAAAAAATAAAACAATATAAACCAGCACATAAAAAGTCACAGCCGAAATAACCAAAGTGACGTCAAATTGGTATTTATAAAAAAATAAAAAAAATAAGATAGAATAAGGCTATATTTCAAGATTAAGTTTGTAATGCTGATATAACATTTATTAAAAGCAATGAAAATAACTCAATTTTCGGCTCTCCCTTGACACCATCTGCGAGTATGGTCTTGAGGAAACAATGATACTCCGTCGGAAGGGTGTGATAAATGGCTGACCCGTGTTAAGAGAGAGCTATATCTCTTGCACGTTAAAGACACCCTTGTAGATTTCGAAAAAGAGTAGGCTAATGCCGCTGTATAAAAAACAAACCATCATGAACCAGTGAATTAGTGACGGTTCATTATTGGCACTCTAAATTGATTTGGACAAACTTTTGTGTTCATGGTAGTCATTGTGTTCCAAAGTGTCATCTTTATCATAAGATCCGTCCTGACATAGAAATATTATTTGTTTCCAATGAGGCCATATATATTTACATGATAAACAATGATAAAGTGTAAATCTGTTCAGTTTTGGTTGATGCGGTCAAATAATTTATTTGAAACGCCTCAGTCTAATGTATCGAAACTTTTGAAATTTGTTTACGATTCAGTATTTTGAATACAAAATTAAAGGGAAATACTAGTACTCTTAATTGATGTGGACATTTTTCGTAGTCAATGTGTTCCAATATTGTTGTCATTAGATTATACAATCCATCGTGATATGTAAATATAAGTGATTTACTATGCTATATTGCTATTGATAATTTAGCTGATCTGTAAAAATAACATCTCCATGCCTTATATATTATGTGCTGTAGTACGACGCTAGATTAAAACTGATGTGGAAAGGTAACACCCGGCCACCAAAAGCTTCATTTTTATTAAGCCCAGGTGGACGTGTGGTCTAGCGGGACGGCTACAGTGCAGGCGATTTAGTGTCACGGTATCTCAGTAGCATGGGTTCGAATCCAGGTGAGGGAAGAGCAAACAAATTGCAAAAGCAAATTTACAGATCTAACATTGTTGGGTTGATGTTTAGACGAGTTGTATTTATATATATATATATATAAAACCCCATAATATCGACACCGTTAAAGCTTTAAAATTGTGATAGTTCACATCGCACATTATTATTATTATTTCTACTTAAAGCATATATTTGAACTCTCTGATGTAATTAGTCATATAACCTATGTCATATTCAACAAATTTTTAGAATGGTGCAAGCGTCTTAACTGATGTTCGGTTTGCCTTTTTTATTGTATAAATTTCAAGATTTAGTAAAAGTTTAATTTAAGAAGACTTAAAGATGATTCATTTAACATCAGAATCTGACTGACGAAGGATATCTGTTATCCGAAATATTTATAAATAATTACATTTATAGTTCCTTTTTATATCATCGGTGTTGTTATGTACACTTTTTAGGCGTTTATATATATATATATATATACATATATATATATATATATATATATATATATAAGAGAGTCTAAATTGAAAACTACGTTCAAACCTATGATTGCGTTGGATACAAACCGCAATTATTATACGTGTGCATGTAAAACAAATTGTGTTGTAGAAGGGTCTAAAAACAGCACAAACAACATTTTCCAATAGACCAAAAAAGTGAAAAAGTATATTTAAACAAAACGCATTTGACTAACAGGTTGAACAACTGATGTTTTTTAACCCTGCTGACTGCCATTGGCGATTGCTAAATAAAATTGATCACAAGATGTAACAAAATGGATCTTAATATGAATTTAATACTAAACAGAAGAAAAAAAAATAACTTGTGGCCACGATGATATATATATATGTATATAGATTTACATGATGAAGAGCAAATACGGTCAGTTTAAGTTTAATTTGTAAACATATTCTTAAATTTAAAATAGTACATTGGGAAACTGGTTATTACATTTGGTTAATGAGGTCAAATAATTTTGCTATTTTGTCTAAATGACAAATGTAAAATAAATCAAATGAAGAAAAAAAAACCAACAACCTTTAGGTACAAAAAATGAACGAAAAACAAATAATTTATGTAACAAATCAAAAAAGAAAATCACTTAATCTTCTGACTTGGAATAGACACATACATGCAGAATATGGCGGGATTAAACATGTTATCTTGATTAAAAATCTGAAATAAAACCGGCAAAATAGCAAAACTCTTCATAATTCGCTTTTTTGCTGAACTCAAGCCTTATATATAAGAAAGAAGTTCTTAAAACTCATATATCAATTCTAGCAGTAGAATTTATAACTCTTTTCTAGAGTAGAATTTATAAATCAATTGTGGCGTAGAATTTATAAATCAATTCTAGGCGTAGAATTTATAAATTAATTCTAGCCATAGAATTTATCAATTAATTCTACCTGCAGAATTATAAAAATCAATTCTCACCGTAGAACTGTTCTAGTCGTAGGACTGTTCTAGAAGTAGAAGTGTTCTAGAAGTAGAACTGTTCTAGAAGAAGAACTGACCAACGATTTGGTCAATTAAAGGTAGAACTGTCTAAAACTGTTCTAGGGTAGAACTGTCTAGATCATTTTTATAGGTCAAAGTACGCTTAATCAAGGATCATTGGCTCACACCGAACAGAAAGCAATAAAAGCCAAAGGGGGGGATCCCGCTAACATGTTTAACCCCGCCACATTATTTATGTATGTGCCTAACCCAAGTCAGGAGCCTGTAATTCAGTGGTTGTCGTTTGTTTATGTGTTACATATTTGTTTTTCGTTCATTTTTTTTACATAAATAAGGCCGTCAGTTTTCTCGTTTGAATTGTTTTACGTTGTCTTATTGGGGCTTTTTATAGTTGACGGTATGGGCTTTGCTCATTGTTGAAGGCCGTACGGTGACCTATAGTTGTTAATGTCTGTGTCATTTTGGTCTTTTGTGGATATTTGTCTCATTGGCAATCATACCACATCTTCTTTTTTATACAACAAATGACTAGTGTAAACTAGTGTAAACAGGAACACCAACAAAAGTTCATGCTATTGTACTAATGTTAATCTTCGAATGAATAAACGAACAGATAAAAACGATGCAAATGATTTTATATATAATACCAGAACAATAATGTACTAGACAAATAATAAATAATTAAATCTTACGTCGCGTTTATAATCAAGAATATATTTGATTTATAAAATTTAATATGTCAACAATAATACCTGGTTATTAAGAAAATACATACAAAGACAGCCTTAAACACATAAAGCAGTTTATACCACACCTTACGAAAAGATATACAAAATACGAGTTCTCTCAGATTTGTACTAAGTGTCTTCTTTGTTGTGGGAATATATAAATAGCCTGCCACGGCTAGTTTGATTTTTTGTTACTCGTTGTTCAACTTTGTATCGACCGGATGAGTTAAGTTGCTTACTCGATTGATTTTCATAGTTTTTTGTATAGTTGTTATAATTTTACACACTGACCTTGGATAGGGAAGAGTTTGGTGAAAATAAACTAGGTTAATACCGCCACGATTTTGTGTGCCTGTCATTAAGTGGATATTTATCATATTTGTTTATCGTTTATCTTTTTTATTATAATGATGTCATGAATTGTCTCGTTTACTAGTAAATTGTTTTATCTGTTAAAGTAGAATGTGTTGACATATAATTGTTAATTCCTATGTCAGTGTGTTCTCTGTTGGATAGTTGTCTAATTGGAAATCATACCAAATCTTCTTTTTTCTATATAAGATTTGAAAACGAGATATTATTATTTCTTGATATGCAAATAACAGCCATTTGTCGAATACTTTCAGGCTATTGAATTAGAAGTACTGATTGTGTAGTTCCATGAACAGTCATAACGTGAAAAAGTTTAATTGAGAAATACACACCTTTGTTTGAATTAGGCAGTGTTGGATCGTCCATACATTCTGTCTTGCTTGTTATTGACATGACAATCAGCAGTATAACACAAGTATTTTGACAATACAACATTTATTCGTTTTGACGAAGGTCGCATCAGAAGAACGTTTAAACTTTTTCTAACAACAGTCAGTATACATGAGTATAAAGCTACAAAAATAGAAATAAAAAGAATTATACCAATGTAGAGACCTTTCAATGTAGTTGTCTGAATCTAAAATGTATATAACGTAAGATGTCTGATATTATTTACAATCAATAAAGTATATAGCTGACGCAATTTCAAAGAAACCATATGTCTTTTGGGTAAAAAATATCTAGTTTTGCATTTATATTCAGTAAACGAACACATAAGTATGAAACTCCGTTCATTTGTCGACATTCGAATTTTATATCAGAGCCCAATCATGCTTCATTAAAAGAGTTACTGCTAGTCGACCGTCGATTATATACCCATTTAGTTTTTGGTTTCTCTTGAAAAATGATGCCTCATTATATATATTGGCTACGTGTATCCGAAGTCCTCACGACTTGCTGCAACGTCTGTAGTTAAATACCTTCACTGGATTGTTATGCCTTAGTCGACTGAAACATTAATAAAAACCCATAATACAGCCAAGTTATTTGAAACATTGAACATACCGTCACAACAAAAGGGTATTTCATACCTTAAAAATTCATGGAAATGAGACAGTATATGTCACCATATACATAATTCTGTAAATGCAAAATATGTATGACTCCAATCTATGACGGGTTCCAAATCTATGGCAGATTTCTAATCTATTGCAAATGTAACGTTACAAATGTCAAACAAATCAAATATATGGCAGATCTTTTTCATAGTGTCACAATTGAATAACGCCATATAAAATGATGGAACCCATGGATTTGAACCCCATTCCAAAATGAAGGTATTTCCCTCGACAACAATTTGCGGACAGTTTAAAGGAAGATGTCTGAAAGAGGGACAACATGTGCTGTACTGGCCGAAGCCCACGATTAATAAGGACACCGCTGTTTTCGGTACTGGATATTTTAGAAAACGATTTATAACAAATATTTTACAGCTGGCAAAGTTTATAAAGCGAAAGATAAAATTACCAGGTACCAATTTGATTTAAATTGTCGACAGGTAAAAAAAAATTATTTACAATGAAATAACATTATGTAAAAATTCAAACTGATCATTTTTATTTGTCTTTTTCTGTATAAAACATGCCTTCTTGTTTGATAAGGGACTTACTAGTTGGTTAAATGAATGGGCTAACCAGTACCATGCAAATATTAAAAAAAAATCTGTATATTATAAGGCGAATCATTTTAATCTTTAAGTCTGTATTAAATTCTATTAATTCATCATTTTATAAATGTTTTGGTTATGGAATGTTTATATAATTCCCGTTGTCGTACATGTATATATATATATATATAGGAAGATGTGGTATGAGTGCCAACGAGACAACTCTAAATCCAAGTCAAAATTTATAAACGTAAAACATTTATGTCAAGGTACGGCCTTAAGGTTTAAGATTTTAATAGGCTGAAGTTAAAGTACTTAAATCATTTATAAGTTTCGTAAAGAAGGCGAGACACTGGGTTCAATAGAACCCTTCTGAATTTTTATTTATTCATTTTGCATACTTGCTTGTTAGAAGACTTACTAGTTGGTTTTATGAACGGGTCAAACAATTTCATTCACAGATTAGAAAAGGTATATTTCAATCTGAAAGTCTGTATTAAGGTATATGAATTTGATCATTTTCGAAATATGTTGGTTGCCATCACGATTTGGTTAACCATTATGGAATGTTTATAGACATGCTCACGTACATTTTTACTTGTTTAATACAAGTCATTGGTATGTACTGCATTGTTTTTCATTTGCCGTAAATTTGCCATTGATTTGGAAACAACAACATTCCGCCATAAATTAGAAAATTACTAAACTTGCAATAGATAAAGATTGTAAAAATCTAGCATAGATATGGATAGATTAGGAATCTGTCATATATGGCTCAATTATTGCCATAGATTTGAAAACAACAAAAATCCCCCATAGATTAGGAAATTATAAAATTTGCCATAGATTTGGGATGACATGACTTCACTTTTGCCATAAATAAGGAATCTGCCATATATTTGGAACCCATCATAGATTTAAGTCCTACAGGACGGCTACATTTCAGGCGATTTGGTGTCACGATATCTCAGAAGCATGGGTTCGAATCTCGGCGAGAGAAGAATAAAAAATTTGCGAATGAAAATTTACAGATTTAACATTGTTGGGTTGCTGTTAAGACGAGTTGTATTTACAAAATGAACACAGCCATGTATCACCATCATTGCTGGTGATCCGATGGATAAATCTGTTGTAGAGTTGTCACTGGCTCAGACGTACTTATAATATATATGGATAAATCTGTTGTAGAGTTCTCTACAACAGATTTATCCATCAGATCACAAGCAATGATGGTGATACATGGCTGTGTACATTATGTATATAACTCGTCTAAACATCAACCCAACAATATAAGATCTGACCGGGATTCGAACCCATGCTACTGCGATATCGTGACACCAAATCGCCTGCACTGTAGCCGTCCCGCTAGACCACACGACCACCTGGGCTTCCCGCTAGACCACACGACCACCTGGGCTTGACAGGTGGTCGTGTTGTCTAGGGGGACGGCTACAGTGCAGGCGATTTGGTGTCACGATATCTCAGTAGCATGGGTTCGAATCCAGGTGAGGAAAGTACAAAAAAATTGCGAAAGCAAATTTACAGATCTAACATTGTTGGATTGATGTTTAGACGAGTTGTACATATATACATATATATGTAGGACTCTAAAGTGCGATGATACTCTAAAGAGCGATGGTCACGCTTAAGTGCGATGGTCTACGCTAAAGTACGATGGTGTATCACGCTAAAGGGCTTAAAACGGATGTTAATAAATAGTCTTTTTGCAAAAGCTAGTATGCTAAGGTTTTATAATATATGCGATACACTTGATAATTACCGGTAGTCTTAAGTGAATTTTTCCAAATCAAGAGGAACGATCTCGTTATTATTGTTAAAATGTTAATTTAAGTGTGACAAATAATCTGTATATCCTGTATATGATTTTTTTTTTAATTTTTGCCCGGTATCAAATATTTATAAATATTATTGGCGTAACTTGCCGTTCACACAGTCTATCACTAATGTGAACATATCCCCTGAAATTCGTCATTGTAAATTACAAATACGAAATTCGTTCATTTTGCGACATTTATTTGTTTAAAAAAAAATCTTAATTTAAATGAGAGGGAAATGCAATGATCTCCGAGCTTTCTCCTTTTTCGCAGCGAGTACAAATACAATGTACAAACTGTTTCAGCGGACAATATATGATTTACCGATGAAAAGATGTACCTTTCTTTTACCGACTTTACTTTACAATAAAATCGACAATGTTTTAACAGGGACCGCAAAGTAAACTGCAACATAAACTATGATTTTAATGAATCAATTAGCTTAATAGAAACAAGATAAAAGATACTTATGCCCTTTAAGTTGTTTATTCAAATATTCTACAATTTTCTTTCGGCATGTTCATTTTTGTGTTTGTATAAACGACTGTTCACGTCATAATCCATAGTACGTTTCTTACATGTACGTCTATCCTTTCGCGGAGAATCGCACTTTAGCGTACGGAGTCATCGCACTTTAGCGCAGACTATTGCACTTTAGCGTGACCATCGTACTTTAGCGTCCCCATCGCACTTTAGAGTCCTACATATATATTCATTATTTTTCTCTAGGAGCCCTGGAATAGGCCGACCCACCCCCCCTATTTTTTACCATTTTTTTCAAATTTTTGGCTCAAGTTACAGATATTTTTTTCAAACTTTGGGCTCTTTTTTCAGATTTTTGAACATAGCGCCCTTCGATACCATAAACAAAATAAGCACCTGTTTATCCTCTACAAGACCTTTATAGTCATACCCCGTGACACCCCTCATTATTTTTCTCTAAAAGCCTTGGAATAGGCTAATCCCCTGGTTTTTTACCATTTTTTTTTCAAATTTTGGGCTCCAGTTTCTGATTTTTGAACATAGCGCCCTTTGATACCTTGCGCAAAAGAAACGCCTGTATCTCCTCTACAAGACCTTTATAGTCATACCCCGTGACAACCCTCATTTTTTTCTGTTGAAGCGCTGAAATAGGCCGACCCCCTTGTTTTTACCATTTTTTTCAAATTTTGAGCTTCAGTTTCTGATTTTTGAACATACCGCCCTTTGATACCTTGCGCAAAAGAAGTGCCTGTATCTCCTCTACAGGACCTATATAGTCATACCCCGTGACATTCCTCATTATTATTCTCTAGGGGCCCTGGAATAGGCCGACCCCCCCTATTTTTTACAATTTTTTTTCAA
The DNA here is from genome assembly GCF_963676685.1 of Mytilus edulis. Lineage (NCBI taxonomy): Eukaryota > Metazoa > Mollusca > Bivalvia > Mytilida > Mytilidae > Mytilus > Mytilus edulis. Next base: position 29,682,152 of record NC_092357.1, on the reverse strand, counting down.
ACGTTGGGTTCTAGTTTCAGATTTTTTAACATAGCGCCCTTTGATACCATGCTCAAAAGAAGCGCTAGTTTCTCCGCTGCAAGACCTATATAGTAATACCCCGTGACACCCTGAGTATTTTTCTCTAGAAGCCCTGGAATAGGCCAACACCCTTGTTTTTTACCATTTTTTTGAAATTTTGAGCTCTAGTTTCTGATTTTTGAGCAAAGCGCCCTTTGATACCTTGCGCAAAAAAAGAGTCTGTATCCCCGCTTCAAGACCTATATAGTCACCCGTGACAACCCTCATTATTTTTCTCTAGGAGCCCTGGAATAGGCCGACCCAGCTATTATTTTACCATTTTTTTCAAATTTGGGCTTTAGTTTCAGATTTTTGAACATAGCGCCATTCGATACCTTGCACAAAAGAAGCGCCTGTTTCTCCTCTACAAGACCGTTATAGTCATACCCCGTGACATCCCTCGTTATGTTTCTCTAGAAGCCCTGGAATAGGCCAATCCCCTATTTTTTTACCATTTTCTTTCTTCAAATTTTGGAATCTAGTTACAGATTTTTTAACATAACGCCCTTTGATACCTTGCGCAAAAGAAGCGCATGTATCTCCTCTACAAGACCTTTATAGTCATACCCGTTGACAACCCTCATCATGTTTCTCTTGGAGCCCTGGAATAGGCCGATCCCCCTATTTTTATACCATTTTTTTCAAACTTTGGGCTCTAGTTTCAGATTTTTTAACATAGCGCCCTTCGATACCTTGCACCTGTTTATCATCTACAAGACCTTTATAGTCATACCCCGTGACACCCCCCATTATTTTTCTCTAAAAGCCTTGGAATAGGCTAATCCCCTTGTTTTTTACCATTTTTTCAAATTTTGAGCTCTAGTTTCTGATTTTTGAACATAGCACCTTTGATACCTTGCGCAAACGAAGCGTCTGTATCTCCTCTACAAGACCTATATAGTCATTCCCCATGACACCCCTCCTTTTTTTTCTGTTGAAGCGCTGAAATAGGCCGACCCCCTCGTTTTTTGCCATTTTTTCAAATTTTGGGCTCCAGTTTCTGATTTTTGAACATAGCGCCCTTTGATACCTTGCGCAAAAGAAGCGCCTGTATCTCCTCTACAAGACATATTTAGTCATACCCCGTGACAACCCTCATTTTTTTCTGTTGAAGCGCTGAAATAGGCCGACCCCCTTGTTTTTTACCATTTTTTTCAAATTTTGGGCTCCAGTTTCTGATTTTTTAACATACCGCCCTTTGATACCTTGCGCAATAGAAGCGCCTATATCTCCTCTACAAGACCTATTTAGTCATACCCCGTGACAACCCTCATTTTTTTTCTGTTGAAGCGCTGATATAAGCCGACCCCCGACTCCCTGTGGACAAGTCTGCTTTTGACCAGTCCTGAGGACAGGTCTGTCGGGAATTAAGCGCGAATATTTACATGTTAACGTTGCTACTTGACTTATGTATTTATGACGTTAGTTATATAGCAATGGCTAGACGTTAGAATAAACACGATCTATACACAACGCATTTTATCTACTTTACACAACATTTATGCAGTTGGAAAGCAAGTCCTCGGAAACGTCCGTTGTCGTCAAGCTTTATCAGCAACTATAGCAGGGGGAATTAATTATGTGGCGCTACAGTCGTCCGTAACGTCAAAAAGTCCGCCAAATCAATCGGCTAAAAGATTGACGTTTAAAGTATTTTTTGCAACTTGTCATGCTTTTATTACAATTAAATTTTAAAATTTGTAGGTTTTGTGACCAATATAATTTTTTTACGACATACAAACATTACAAAAAATAGCTTGTTATTGCTATTCCTTTATCCTGTCCGTTATAAAAAAAAATAGCTATCTTTTTTGTTCGCCAAAAAAATCGATTTTTCCTAATTTGACGTTTGCGTATCCAAATACAGAAAAGAACGGTTATAATCTTAAATGAAACCGGGAAACCTATTTAAAATTTATACACTATTTTGAAACCATCATTTTTTACTTTTATACATCAATTTTAGTGACCACCAGCCATGTCAATTTTTATCTTGTTTTAGCTACGTTTCTACTTCAAAAAAGTGAAGTTTAGCTACTTTTCATTGTACCTGTGTCAAAGTGCTCTAAAATACTGATTTTATTAAAGACATGAATGAAATTTTGATAAAAAGTTGTGGATTTTCACAAAACCATACGATACTTGTATTTTAAAGTAACTAAAACCCTTTTGATCCCCTACACAAATTGACCATGACATTGTTTTCTTTTTTCAACATACGTCATGTAACGTTTAAAACAAAATATGTGTCAGGGTCATGTGCATAGTAAAAATTTACACATTGGAAAAGTGAAACAACAAACAAAGATCTTCTTTATTGCGTTTAAAGCTAAACATTTTGGAAAATTCTGACAGATCTGACAAATTATTGATAGCCTACTGTATGGATGGACAAAAGCACAAAAATAGCAATAGAAAATGCATTGCAAAGAAAATTCTGTAGGAAAAAAACATATGAAAAAAGAAAATGAAGGTCAGTTAATAAAATCTTGCTTATATTATTATCTCTTTACTTAGTATAAGCTGTATTTCCATTCTCAATTTTATAGTAATAAGAGCAAAAACTAGCTTATCAAGCCAAGTCAGCCAAACAAGAAGTTTATTCATAGAGATGTGTTCAAATGGCAAATTCTTGTCAAATTTAAGCATCTTTGATCATTATTAAAGTAAAATGCACGAAATTTGTCCCACCAGTTTCATTTCATTTCCTATTACTAGTTTTCAGGTAAAGTATATATACAATACTTTGTTTATAAAAATGTAGAAACCTAATTATTTAAAGAAGCTCATACAGCAACCTGTTCAAGAGGAGAAGCCACATTTTTTCCAAAAAGTTTACTTTCATAATCTATAAAAAATACCCTGAGAAATAAGACAAAGGGCTACTGTGCAAGCTAATCTAATAGTTTAATTTTACAATAATAATGATTCTGAAATTCAAAATTGAGTCACTTTCACTTATAATTTAAAGCATATTTTTTTACAGAATTTCTGTCAATATTTTTGGTATAAAACTTATAAATCCCTTTTTTGTATTTTACTGTTCAACTAAGAAACATAGGCTTGAGTTTAAAGGCTCTCTTAATTTGACGAAATTTGTTGTGACTCTTGGTCACACTTTATAGAATATAAAATATATATGATCAGTACTATTTATTTAATGATTATATCAATTTTCAGAAAGATTATTGAAATTGTATAAACTATGTTTTATTGCATTAAATCAGTATAATCAGAAGTGTTTAAAAAAAATGCTGCTAGGAATGATCCCACATATAAAAATTACATGTGGTATATATCATCCACCAGATCTAATTTCTTTCAATATACATGTAGCTAGGTTTTTAATTTTACATGTAGGTGTCATTATCCACATTTCTGAATTGGTTTTTTTTTACTGCAGTAATATTTTGTCTTTTAATATTTACATTTAATCCTTTTATGCATTTTGCTGGGTTTTTATTTTTGACTGGTGATATTAAAGGGAGATAACCACTTGCACAAATCGGCATAAAAACCACCGCTTCGGTTTGAAATCAATTTGACGTTTGCGTATCCAACATTCTATTGCCGAGATATTCATATCGAGTGTTTGTCTTAATGAGATGCTTTATTAAATTTAAATTCAGCCCATCATTTTTAGTTTCCTCGTAAATATTTAGATTTTTCGTTCAGGAGACTTGACAATTTTCACCCAAACTCCAAGTTTGCAGATAAAATAAAGAATAAAGGACTTTGATTTGATGTGTGAGCTTTGACGAGAATAAACTATGGATACTCAAGATTAGTTAGGTCAATAAGTTTTTATTACGACAATAGTATTCAGTGAGTTAAAATGAGGTTTGTCTCATCCGTTTTTTTACTGAATGTTCACGGTCACGTGACTCTATTGTTGCTGATAAACTTGGGGTCAAACCGTGACCTGCTTTCCAACTGTATGGTGCCGTGACTGTCGGAAACAATGGAATCGAACTTAAAAGCAGTACGTAGAGGATACAGAGGGCAAGTTACAAGTTATTCAAGACATTCGATGAGATTAAAAATAATTCGGACTTAGACAAAGACGATGTGAAATTAATTTCGGATGCCATTGAACAGAAACAGAGGACTATTGTGGATTTAAATGAAAAGATACTGGATTTAACATCGGAGGATGATGTAGCAGAGGAAATTCAAGAGTCTGATGAGTATATGTTTAATTAAGAGTCCAAAATTCGGAAAATTAGAAAAGTTACGCATTCTGATTCTATTTCTCAAAATGTCGCATCAACGTCTCTAGATCCAAATGCAAACAGTTTTACTCCATCTTACCCCACAAATTCATCGCTTACCAATGCCAATGTTATACGCAGCAATGAAACTGAAATTAATGTACAGCCAACCAATTTTGATAACTTCCGCTCCATGCAAAATACCCATCGTGACTTGCAGTCTACAAATAACTTGTACAACCAAGGATTTTCTTCGGTATCAAATAGCAGTCAAAACCACAGATTACCAAAACTAGATTTACTGCACTTTGATGGGGAAATTTTACAATGGCAAACCTTTTGGGATTCCTATGAGTCAACTATTCATTTCAACAGTACTTTGACCGAGATACAGAAATTTAGTTACTTGAAGGCCCAACTCCATGGCCATGCCGCCCAAACTATTGAAGGTTTCGCACTGACAAATGCCAATTACACTTCAGCCGTCAATTTACTCAAAGAGCGTTTTGGATCGCCCCACAAGATAATTCATGCCTACATGAAAGCTTTAATGGAACTTCCTTCACCGTCAAATGATTTAAACAGCCTAAGAAGGTATGGAGACCACCTAGAAACGTACGTAAGAGGTCTTGAATGTTTGGGTCAAACACAAGAAATGTATGGCGCGCTACTAGTACCTATAATTATTAGTAAACTACCAGTAGAAACGAGAAAAAATATTGCCCGTGAATATGATAGCGATCATATAACTCTAAACAACCTCAGAAAAGCCATCACACAAGAAGCGAGAGTTCTTGAAGCGGGACAATTTACCGACCGCGAAGGTTTACATACTACCGCAACATTTCTGACCGAAGCTCGTAATAAAACTCAGCGAAATTTCAATACAAACAATCCACGTTTCAATGCCAAAAAACGTCCATGCATCTACTGCACTGGTGTACATTTTCCGGGAGATTGCACGACAATTTCTGACGTGAATGAAAGACTGAACATCGTAAAGCAAAAGAAAAAATGTTTCAACTGTCTAGGAAACCACGGTGTTTCCGAGTGTAAATCACGTAACCGATGTAAGAAATGCAACAAGAAACATCACACCAGTATTTGCGGGGAACAAGCTACAGATGGAAAAGGACAGGACAGCAAGGAGAAATCAACCGTTGTAAGCTTGGTAAAAACAGAAGAACCGAATCACCATCGCTAAACGATACGTTATCAACATACGGAACAAATTGGAGATTTATACCGAAAAGAGCTGGTATGGTGGATGGTGGGAACGCTTTATAGGAATTACAAAAACTTGTTTGAGGAAAACATTAGGCAGATCTTACGTTACCATGGATACACTTCAAACAATTCTGACAGAAATAGAAGCCATCATTAATGATAGACCATTGACCTACGTATCACCGAATATTGAAGACGAGGAGCCGTTAACTCCGTCACACTTACTGTACGGAAGAATAATAACTTTAACGCCGTATCCACAACCGAATATTGAGTACATTGCCGTGAATAGTGGAAAACAAGAACTGCATAAACATTTGAATAAACAGTTGAGTTTAATGGAGCATTTTTGGAACCGGTGGAAATCCGAGTATATAACGACGCTAAGAGAGTTTCATTGCCAAACAGGAAACAATTTACAAACTATTCAAGTTGGAGATGTAGTGCAAGTCCAAGATAATAAATTACCGAAAAACCGATGGAACATTGCCGTTGTTGATGAATTGATCACAGGAAACGATGGTTTTACACGAGCAGCTATAATACGAACTAGTGCAGGACGTACTTCACGTCCTATAGTAAAACTGTACCCGCTCGAAATCCGAACAAACATTAACAATTTAGATGACAAAAATGATGATACTTCAAATTCAACAGAGAGATTGACAAGAGTTCTACCAAAACGAGAGGCATCTGTCCGAGCTCGAGAGAACATCAAGAAATGGACTACCAAAAAGTGATAGACTTCGTTAAAAGTGAAAATTTAATAAGTGAATTATTTGAATTTGTTTTAGAAAGACAATTAATTATTTAGTTTTCAGTAATATCTATTCGATTGACATTTAAAGTGATTAATAATTTTATATTTAACTTTTGCCGGCCCCGAGAATGTCGGGAATTTAGCGCAAATATTTACATGTTAACGTTGCTACTTCACTTATGTAATTATGACGTTACTTATATAGCAATGGCTAGACGTTAGAATAAACACGATCTATACACAACGCATTGTATCTACTTTACACAACAAGGTCTGCCCCAGGACAGGTCTGCTCCAGACCTGTGTTAATATTTGTAATATCAGACCTGTGTTAATATTTGTATTAAATCTTGTTTATATAACGGAAGTATTAATTTTACTTTATTTTCGATGTTAATACTACGAAATATTAAATATATTAAGAATTTTTTTTTTCAATCGATGTAGAGCGGTCCTGGTTACAAGTTAACTTAGTGTTGAGCAGACCACTTAAAAGTTAACTTGGGAACAGGTCTGGTTTCGATCGGATTTGTCAAAGCAAAAGTTAACTTATGTTAACTTTATGGCAGGACTGGTTTCGAAGTTAACTTATGTTAACTTTACGGCAGGACTGGTTTGAAGTTAACTTATATCAATAGCGGACCTGTTTAGAAGTTAACTTTTTGGCAGACATAAAAACAGACCTAGGACCAAGTCCGCTTTTCAAGTTAAGTAAATTTTGGTCCTAGGACTGGTCAGAGCAGTCCTAAATCCGGTCACAGGTTAACTTTGACCAGTCCAAATGACTGGTTATCAAGTTAACTTGCTGTACAGGTTAGGACTGCGCCCTTCGATCCCTTCCACAAAAGAAGCGCCTGTTTCTCCTCTACAAGACCTATATAGTCATATCCAGTGACACCCCTCATTATTTTTCTCTAGGAGCCCTGGAATAGGGCTACACCCCTATTTTTTTACCATTTCTTTTTCAAATTTTGGGCTCTAGATTCTGATTTTTGAACATAGCGACCTTTGATACCTTGCGCAAAAAAGCGTCTGTATCTCCATTATTAGACCTATATAGTCATACCCCGTGACAACTCTCAGTATTTTTCTCTAGAAGCCCTAGAATAGGCCGACCCCTTGTTTTTTACCATTTTTTCAAAAGCTCTAGTTTCTGATTTTTGATCAAAGCGCCCTTTGATACCTTGCGCAAAAGAAGAGTCTGTATCTCCGCTTCAAGACCTATATAGTCACCCGTGATAACCCTCATTATTTTTCTCTAGGAGCCCTGGAATATGCCGACCCAGTTATTATTTTTACCATTTTTTTCAAACATTGGGCTTTAGTTTAAGATTTTTGAACATAGCGCCATTCGATACCTTGCACAAAAGAAGCGCTTGTTTCTCCTCTACAAGACCGATATAGTCATACCCCGTGACATCCCTCATTATATTCTCTAGAAGCCCTGGAATAGGCCAATCCCCTATTTTTTTTACCATTTTTTTTCTTCAAATATTTTACTCTAGTTTCAGATTTTTGAACATAGCGCCCTTTGATACCTTGCGCAAAAGCAGCGCCTGTATCTCCTCCACAAGACCTATGTAGTCATATCCCATGACACCCCTCATTATTTTTCTCTAGGGGCCCTTGAATAGGGCGAAACCCCTATTGTTTTACCATTTTTTATTCAAACTTTGGAATCTAGTTACAGATTTTTGAACATAACGCCCTTTGATACCTCGCGCAAAAGAAGCGCATGTATCTCCTCTACAAGACCTATATAGTCATATCCCGTGACACCCCTCATTATTTTTCTCTAGGAGCCCTGAAATAGGGCTACACCCCTATTTTTTTACCCTTTTTTTTCAAATTTTGAACTCCAGTTTCAGATTTTTGAACATAGCGCCCTTTAATACCTTGCGCAAAAGAAGCGCCTGTATCTCCTCTACAAGACATATATAGTCATACCCCGTGACACCCCTCATTTTTTTTCTGTTGAAGCCCTGAAATAGGCCGACCCCCTTGTGTTTTACCATTTTTTTCAAATTTTGAGCTCTTGTTTCAAAATTTTGAACATAGCGCCCTTTGATACCTTGCGCAAACGAAGCACCTGTTCTCCTCTACAAGACCTATATAGTCATACCTCGTGACACCCCTCATTTTTTTTCTATTGAAGCCCTGAAATAGGCCGACCCCCTATTTTTTACCATTTTTTTCAAACGTCGGGATCTGGTTTCATATTTTTGAACATAGCGCCCTTCGATACCTTGTCAAAAGAAGTGCCTGTTTCTCCGCTACAAGACCTACATACTCATACCTCGTGACACTCCTCATTATTTTACTCTAGAAGCCCTGGAATAGGCCAACCCCCTTGTTTTTTACAATTTTTCAAATTTTGAGCTTTAGTTTCAGATTTTTAAACATAACGCCCTTTGATACCTTGCACAAAAGAAGCGCCTGTATCTCTGCTACAAGACTTCTATAGTCATACTCCGTGACAACCCTCATTATTTTTCTCTATGAGCCCTGAAAAACGCCGACCCCCTTGTGTTTTGACATTTTTTTTTAATTTTTAGCTCTAGTTTCAAAATTTTGAACATATCGCCCTTCGATACCTTGCACAAACGTGTTCTCCTCTATAAGATCAATATAGTCATACCTCGTGACACCCCTCATTATTTTTCTCTAGGAGCCCTACCTCTTTTTTACCATTTTTTTCAAATTTTAGGCTTTAGTTACAGATTTTAAAACATAGCGCCCTTCGATACCTTGCGCAAAAGAAGCGCCTGATTCTTCTCTACACAACCTATATAGTCATACCCCATGACACCCCTCATTATTTTTCTCTAGAAGCCCTGGAATAGGCCGATCCCCTTGTTTTTTACCATTTTTTCAAATTTTGAACTCTAGTTTCTGATTTTTGAAAATAGCGCCCTTTGATACCTTGCGCAACAGAAGCGCCTGCTCATCCTCTACAAGACCTATATAGTCATACCTCGTGACATCCCTCATTATTATTCTCTAGCAGCCTAGCTTGGAATAGGCCGACCCCCCTATTTTTTACCATTTTTTTTCAAACTTTGGGCTCTAGTTACAGATTTTAAAACATAACGCCCTTTGATACCTTGTGCAAAAGAAGCGCCTGTATCTCCGCTACAAGACTTATATAGTCATACCCGGTGACAACCCTCATTATTTTTCTCTAGGAGCCCTGGAATAGGCCGAACCCCCTATGTTTTTACCATTTTTTTCAAATTTTGAGCTCTAGTTTCTGATTTTTGAACATAGCGCCCTTTGATACCTTGTGCACAAGAAGCGTCTGTTTCTCTGCTACAAGACCTATATGGTCATACCCGGTGACAACCCTCATTATTTTTCTCTAGGAGCCCTGGAATAGGCCGACCCTCTTGTTTTTTACAATTTTTTCAAATTTTGAGCTTTAGTTTCAGATTTTTGAACATAGCGCCCTTTGATACCTTGCGCAAAAGAAGCACCTTTATCTCTGCTACAAGACTTCTATAGTCATACTCCGTGACAACCCTCATTATTTTTCTCTATGAGCCCTGGAATAGGCCGACCCCCTTGTTTTTTACAATTTTTTCAAACTTGAGCTCTAGCTTCTGATTTTTGAACTTAGCGCCCTTTGATACCTTGCGCAAAAGAAACGCCTGTATCTCTTCTACAGGACCTATATAGTCATACCCCGTGACACTCCTCATTATTTTTCTCTAGGAGCCCTGTAATAGGCCGAACCCTCTTTGTTTTTACCATTTTTTTCAAATTTTGAGCTCTAGTTTCTGATTTTTGAACATAGCGCCCTTTGATACCTTGCGCAAAAGAAGCGCCTGTATCTCCTCTACAAGACTTAAACAGCCATACCCCGTGACAACCATAATTTTGTTTTCTCTAGGAGCCCTGTAATAGGCCGAACCCCCTATGTTTTTATCATTTTTTTCAAATTTTTGGCTCTAGTTTCAGATTTTTGAACATAGCTCCCTTCGATACCTTGCACAAAAGAAGAGCCTGTTACTCCGCTACAAGACCCTTTATACTCATACCCCATGACACCCCTCATTATTTTTCTCTGGAAGCCCTGGAATAGGCCGACCCCCTTGTTTTTTTACCATTTTTTTTAAATTTTGAGCTCTAGTTTCTGATTTTTTAACATAGCGCCCTTTGATACCTTGCGCAAAAAAGCGCCTGTATCTCTTCTAAAAGACCTATATAGTCCTACCCCGTGACAACCCTCATTATGTTTCTCTAGGAGCCCTGAAATAGGCCAACCCCCCTATTTTTATACCATTTTTTTCAAACTTTGGGCTCTAGTTTCAGATATTTGAACATAGCGCCCTTCGATACCTTGTGCAAAAGAAGCACCTGTAGCTCTTCTAAAAGACCTATATAGTCATACCCCGTGACACTCCTCATTATTTTTCTCTAGGAGCCCTGGAGTAGAGCAGTCACCCCTATTTTTTTGCCATTTTTTTTCAAATTTTGGACTCTAGTTTCAGATTTTTTAACATAGCGCCCTTTGATACCTTGCACAAAAGAAGCGCCTGCTTCTCCTATACAAGACATATATAGTCATACCCCGTGACACTCCTAATTTATTTTGTCTTGAAGCCCTGTAATAAGCCGACCCCCTTGTTTTTTACCATTTTTTCAAATTTTGAGCTCTAGTTTCTGATTATTTAACATAGCGCCCTTTAATAGCTTGCGCAAAAGAATCGCATGTATCTTGTCTACAAGACCTATATACTCATACTCCGTGACACCCCTCATTATTTTTCTCTAGATGCCCTGGAATAGGCCGATCCCCTTGTTTTTTACCATTTTTTCAAATTTTGTGCTCTAGTTTCTGATTTTTGAACATAGCGCCTTTTGATACCTTCCGCAAAAAAAAGCGCCTGTATCATCTCTACAAGACTTATATAGTCATAGCCCGTGACAACCCTCATTATTTTTCTCTATGAGCCCTGGAATAGGCCGACCCCCTTGTTTTTTACCATTTTTTTCAAACTTTCGGCTCTAGTTTCAGATATTTGAACATAGCGCTCTTTGATACCTTGCGAAAAAAAAGCGCCTGTATCTCCTCTACAAGACCTATATAGTCAAACCCTGTGACACCCCTAATTACTTTTCTCTAGGAGCCCTGGAATAGGGCGATACACCTATTTTTGTACCATTTTTTTTCAAATTTTGGGCTATATTTTTAGATTTTTGAACATAGCAGCGCCATTTAATACCTTGCGCAAAAGAAGCGCCTGTATCTCCTCTATTAGACTGATACAGTCGTACACCGTGACAACCCTCATTATTTTTGTCTACGAGCCCTGGAATAAGCCGACCCCCCTATTTTCTTACCATTTTTTTCAAACTTTGGTCTCTAGTTTCAGTTGTTTCAACATAGCGCCCTTCGACACCTTGCACAAAAGAAGCGCTTGTTTCTCCTTTACAAAATTTTTACAGTCATACCCCGTGACAACCTCATTATTTTTCTCTAGAACCCCTGGAATAGGCCAAACCCCTTGTTTTTTACCATTTTTTTTCAAATTTTGACCTGTAGTTTCTGATTTTTGAACATAGGGCCCTTTGATATCTTGCGCAAAAGAAGCGCATGTATCTCCTCTACAAGACCTATATAGTCATACCCAGTGACACCCCTCATTTTTTTTATTTAGGAGCCCTGGAATAGGGCGACACCCCTATTTTTTACAATTTTTTTCAAATTTTGGGCTTTAGTTTCAGATTTTTGAACATTGCGCCCTTTGATACCTTGTGCAAAAGAAGCGCCTGTATCTGCTCTACAAGACTTATATAGTCATACCCCGTGACAACCCTCATTATGTTTCTGTAGGATCCCTGGAATAGACCGACCCCTCCTATTTTTATACCATTTTTTTCAAACTTTGGGCTCTAGTTTCTGATTTTTGAACATAGCGCCCTCCGACACCTTACACAAAAGAAGCGCTTGTTTTTCCTCTACAAGACCTATATAGTCATACCCCGTGACAACCCTCATTATTTTTCTCTAGGAGCCCTGGAATAGGGCGACACCTCTATATTTTTACCATTTTTTTTCAAATTTTGGACTCTAGTTTCAGATTTTTTAACATAGCGCCCTTTGATACCTTACGCAAAAGAAGCACCCATATCTCCTCTACAAGACCTATAAAGTCATACCTCGTGACACCCCTCATATTTTCTCTTGAAGCCCTGGAATAGGCCGACCCCCTTTTTTTTACAATTTTTTTCAATTTTTGAGCTCTAGTTTCTGCATTTTTAACATAGCGCTCTTTGATACCTTGCGCAAAAGAAGTGCCGGTATCTCGTCTACAAGACCTATATAGTCATACGCCGTGACAACCCTCATTATTTTACTCTTGGAGCCGCCCTGGAATACGCCGACCCCTCTATTTTTTACCATTTTTTTCAAACGTTGGGATCTAGTTTCAGACTTTTGAACATAGTGCCCTTCGATACCTTGCAGAAAAAGAAGCGCCTGTTTCTCCGTTACAAGATCTATATACTCATACCCCGTGACACCCCTCATTAAATTTATCTAGAAGGCCCGGAATAGGCCGACCCCCTTGTTTTTTACCATTTTTTGTAATTTTGAGCTCTAGTTTCTAATTTTCGAACATAGCGCCTTTTGATACCTTGCACAAAAGAAGCGCCTGTATCTCCTCTACAAGAGTTATATAGTCATACCCGGTGACAAGCCTCATTATTTTTCCCTAGGAGCCCTGGAATAAGCCGAACCCCCTATTTTTTTACCATTTTTTTTCAAATTTTGGGCTCTAGTTTCAGATTTTTTAACATAGCGTCCTTCGATACCTTGCACAAAAGAAGCGCCTGTTTCTCCTCTTTAAGACCTATATAGTCATACCCCGTGACAACCCTCATTATTTTTCTCTAGGAGCCCTGGAATAGGGCGACATCTCTATTTTTTTACCATTTTTTTTCTTCAAATTTTTTACACCCCCTTGTGTTTTACCATTTTTTTCAAATTTTGAGCTCTTGTTTCAAAATTTTGAACATAGCGCCCTTTGATACCTTGCGCAAACGAAGCACCTGTTCTCCTCTACAAGACCTATATAGTCATATCTCGTGACACCCCTCATTTTTTTTCTATTGAAGCCCTGAAATAGGCCGACCCCCTATTTTTTACCATTTTTTTCAAACGTCGGGATCTGGTTTCAGATTTTTTAACATAGCACCCTTTGATACCTTGTGCAAAAGAAGTGCCTGTATCTCCTCTACAAGACTTATATAGTCATACCCCGTGACACCCCTCATTTTTTTCTCTTGAAGCCCTGGAATAGGCCAACCCTCTTGTTTTTTACCCATTGTTTTCAAATTTTGAGCTCTAGTTTCTGATTTTTGAATATAGCGCCCTTTGATACCTTGCTCAAAACAAGCGCCTGTATCTCGTCTACAAGACCTTTATAGTCATACGCCGTGATACCCCTCATTATTTTTCTCTTGGAGCCCTGGAATAGGCCGACTCCCTCTATTTTTTAGCGTTTTTTTCAAACGTTGGGATCTAGTTTCAGACTTTTGAACATAGAGCCCTTTGATACCATGCACAAAAGAAGCGCCTGTTTCTTCGCTACAAGACCTATATACTCATACCCCGTGACACCCCTCATTTTTTTCTCTTGAAGCCCTGGAATAGGTCGACCCCCTTGCTTTTTACCACTTTTTCAAATTTTGAGCTCTAGTTTCTGATTTTTGAACATAGCGCCCTTCGATACCATGCACAAAAGAAGCGCCTGTTTCTCCGCTACAAGACCTATATAATCATACACTGTGACACCCCTCATTGTTTTTCTCTAGGAGCCCTTGAATAGGGCAACCCCCTTTTCTTCAAATGTGTATGTTAGTTTATTAAAACAAAGGTGCGATATTTTACAGGGTAGGACTACTTTCACATACGTTCTAAATTGAAGTGGGTGTATTGGTGACCCTACACCTACAAATAATCTGTTGAAAGATGCAGATTAATTGTGGTACTAAATATTAGCCTTAAAAGAGATGTGACTTGTTTAATCAATAAATGGTATAAAAACCTTTTCAAGATTGAGTTGAAATTGCAATATCTGGACTGATTTTTCTGCCTTTTTGAATATTTTTTTGATTTAACGGCCGTTGCTGTCTTATTTACTTTTTTGGTTTCTCGATATATCGCCTTATTGTTCGCTGGCTTATTGTTCGCTAGCTATTGTTCGCTAGCTTCTGCTTGGTGAAAAAAAAACTTACAGATACAGCAAGTTATGCTTAATAGCTATATATAGATAAGTTATTTTTTTTCTTTTAAAATACAACTTTTAAATCTAACGGAAAACTATTCTAAGCTAAAAGCTTTCACTGTGACCTCCTTATCACCCCCCCCCCCAAAAAAAAAAATACCCCAAAATTCTTATAGTCAGCAGCAAATTGTTCACAAAGAAATCTGTTTTAAGCTGCTAAAGACACATGATTCAAACGCGCAGAAAGTCCATTGTTTTTTATTTATGCCCGGTCCATTTTCATGCAAAACCTTTTACATTTTGATTTTATAGGTTATTGTTGAAGGTCGTACGATGAGTATGGTTCTTAACAATACCTCCATTGGTTTCTTATAGATATTTGTCCATGGACAAACATACCACATCATCTTCGTTATATAAGTATTCAATTTGTATAATTTACAACGTATTTTGGTGATTTTGCGTTATCCCGAAAATCGTAAACATATTTTCTTACCTTAAAGCAGATGAAAATGTATCTAATTAGAATAGTTTTATTCAAGATATTAAACGTCTTTGAATTGATGATTCTTTACATAATATGTTAATTTAAACAGTTTTAAAAGGTGCTGAAAGTAAAGCGACATTTATAAGATGGGGTCTTTTATTGACATTAAGGTTTGACTGGTTTATTCAGTTAAATATGCGTTCCACACACCGCTCGCAACTCCATCAAACCAACCCCTCTTCCTTTCCTCATTCATTGGTTAAGTGGTGTAACAACACAACAATTTATCACATAAAACAATAACATTAAGACACAAATTATTGAACAACGCATACTCGCAGCTACTGTGAAAACTAGCTCAAAGCCGCATTTTCAACTAATACCGGTAGATAAACCAAGTTATCTTAGATAAAAATCTTAATCGTACCGATCATAAAGATCATGTTTTAATGTTTGAAAGTGTGCAGTGAATCTTGTGCTCACAACAGTTATTTCATACCTATGTATAAATCAGACACCGTAATAGAGAAGATACCGAGAAGTGTTTTACAGTTAATGATCATGAAGGGGTAGAGATTGCATGGAAGTTAAACTAGGATAAGAAAAAAAATATAGTATGTTCTGGCGAAAAACCTTAAAAAGTCTTTGCATTAAACTCTAAACAGCTTCTTAATGTCGTAAATTGTTAAATTTCAACAAAATCGCAATAACTTTGTAAGAACAAACAGAACAAAGGTGACCTATAAATGTAATTGTTAATTTCTGTGTCATTTTGGTCTCGTGCGGAGAGTTACATGTATCTCATTGGCAATCATAAGCACATTTTCTTTTTTATATTTAAATACAAATTTTATGGACTTTGATTTACTTTTAAGCTTCAACCCTGGTGAGCCATGTTAATTGTCGGTATGCTGTTGCACTCATCGCACGTAAATTTTCATATTTCCATCTTTTTTTCTGATTTATTTTATCAAATTCATACGTGACAAATTGACAGGATTATTATCCTAGTAACCGGTGTTACCCATGTATATATTGAACACAAGTTAAAAAAAAAACAATACTATACTTATGTGTGTGTCAGTTAGTTTAAGCAAAACAAAACTACAAAAACTTCGAAAACAAGAGAGATTTTTGTTTAAATGTCATGATTATCTGTCGATTTCTAGAGCTATGCTTAGTATTATTTTCAGATGACAGCTAGGGACTTCACATACTGGTGACCATGCTGTCTTTCATAATTATATTCATATACATATATAAACCGAGACTACTATAACACAGAGATTGATCACTATCAATTTATCGGATAATGTGAGTCTCCTTATAGTTAGATACGTTATTTTAACCTAGTTTCGTATTTAACCGTAGCATACGACATTTATCACTACCTTATCACTCACACAACTATAACACTGAGACTACTATATTACACTGTGTTATAGTAGTCTCATATATGATGAAACAAACTGAAGAGGTTGAAACTGGTACTTTTGCATTTTTAATTATTTGTTGTAACACAAATATTTGTACTAAATGGAAACTGTGTTGGTCAAAATTTCATATTGGTTATAAAACTTGCTGTACCAAGTTTCGTTATCTGATCTGAATTTGCTGAAAAGTGCAAGGTAGATAGACATTTTTTGTTTGTTATAACGGACGCCAAGTCAATACATGTAGCTCACACCGCCCCTCGCCACAGGTGAGCTTATAGCGAAACGGGCTGATAACCAGTTATTTCAAATCAGTTTTGTGAAATGTGTAGATTTGTATTGTAACAGCGGGTGACAGTGAGGGCATTCCGGTGTATTGATATCGCCTAGATTTCCATTAAGTAACTTTCGTTTTGGCTTTTTAACCGATCTATGAACATGATGAATACAGAGATATCATCAACATTCCTTATCGCTTGTTATAAATCCATTTCTTTAATTAATACTCATCGCATACTTTATTAATGAGATAATTATTAATAACATTAAAATGTTTTGTTATATCTATATACATATAAGAAAAAAACCAATTGATATCTATGCACAAGCATGGGGAAGAATATCTCAAAAACGTTTGCAATCTCAAGGAACGATAACTCTGCATGGGTGATTAAAAATATTTTGCGGGAAAATACGAATGCCTACTCAAATCCATTCTATTAGATAAATCGAATTATTTCAGTAGAGTGTCCAATATGCACTTGTACTGCATTATTATTTATATAGTAGATGAGATTGATATACAAATACATGAACATTATAGATACATGTAGCTGTAATAAACAAGTATGAATATAATAAATAACAGTAAACCAGAGTATACTGAGTTGTATCACTACAATATAATAGTCATTACGTTGAGGTTGAATTCCCTGTCAGCAATTTATTATCAATTTAAAGAGATGTGATTTTTTTCTGAGACAAGTCTTTATCATTATTTCTATTGGACAGCTGTCATCCGATGTTCAGTACATCAGTACTTTGATTTTCAACTGTTATGGCTTTTAAAAGTTAAATGTAGGTGTATAATTTAGGTTTTTTTTGCATCTTATATACTTTTATAATTATCACTCAATTGGTAGTATGAAGCTACGAGATATTTAAATTTTTGAAATTTAAAGCCATTTAACAAAACCGATTTCTGTAGGTGCAAACAGGTATATATTCAACTGAAAAAAACGTACAAGATAAAAAGATAAAAAAATGATTTTAATTTGCATATCTGACCCTCCTTTTCCATCCAGCAACAGCACCTTTTTTTTGGGGGGGGGGGGGGGGGGTAAAAATGGGCAATCATTTTATCGCATTCTACCTGTTCTACTTCCAAGGCTTGTTTTAATTGATTGTTTTGTCCTGAGAACACATAAATAAAATAACAAATGTTTGATATATCTGGCTTTAGTTTCGATTTAAAAAAAGAATATATACAAAAATGATTTTATCACCATCGATAACCGTAAGATGGTGACGTTCCCTTGTCACCATCTTACGGTGTTTATATATCTCAACTTGTACGATTCGCTCGTGTATGTAACAATGTTTTAGATTTTAACGAGAGAAATTTATGTATTACTGAAAAATTATTACACCAGGGTTTTCGATATCACAAACTAGTCAAAACATTTACTAAATTTTATCATCGGTATAAAGACATTATTCGTAAATATAGCTCAACATGCAGACTTTTAATACGTTCAGGTATTTCACATCCAATTTTTTATGGTAATATTCTTTATAAAGCACAAAGGTGTCAGTATTCACCTCAGAAACTTACAAAACCTTTGAATAGACTTATTAAGAAGGGATATAATTACGATACTGTTGTCAAGTCATTAAAGATTGCATATTTTGGCGTTAATATTGAGTCATTGATAAGGTCTTTGCATCGGAACTAAACACATTTATTCTAAAAACAGTTGTTGGCATGACACGGGTTATGTTCTACTCATATATGTTATGATGGTATGATACTAAACCCCTAACGGGAAGGATTGTGCCTGATGTTCATATGATGAAATCATAATCTTTCAGTCAGTTTAGTTGAAGTCTGGAGCTGGCATGTCAGTTAACTGCCAGTAGTCTGTTGTTATTTATGTATTATTGTCATTTTGTTTATTTTCTTTGGTTACATCTTCTGACATCAGACTCGGATTTCTCTTGAACTGAATTTTAATGTGCGTATTGTTATGCGTTTACTTTACTACATTGGTTAGAGGTATAGGGGGAGGGTTGAGATCTCACAAACATGTTTAACCCCGCCGCATTTTTGCGCCTGTCCCAAGTCAGGAGCCTCTGGCCTTTGTTAGTCTTGTATTATTTTAATTTTAGTTTCTTGTGTACAATTTGGAAATTAGTATGGCGTTCATTATCACTGGACTAGTATATATTTGTTTAGGGGCCAGCTGAAGGACGCCTCCGGGTGCGGGAATTTCTCGCTACATTGAAGACCTGTTGGTGACCCTCTGCTGTTGTTTTTTATTTGGGCGGGTTGTTGTCTCTTTGACACATTCCCCATTTCCATTCTCAATTTTAAAGGTTACATGTTAATGTTATAGCACTGAGAATTCACTGTATCAAAAAATGAAATAAATGCGTGAAGTGAAATACCTCAGTAACGAGTCATTACTACAGAGAAGGTGTGTTTTGAACACAAAACTTAAAAAAAAAAAAGCCTCGTGATATTACCAATCTTTAAATAAGTAATTCTAGTCAGGCATTTTTTTTCTGTTCACTCGTTTTCACTCAATTTCAATTAAAATTAAGGCATATTTTTATTTTTATTCATGAAATATATTTAAATATAGAAAAGTAGGACACATCATCCCCCCCCCCCCCCCCCCCCCACCCCTTAATTCTTTATCAACAATTTTTGACAACAGACTTTCTTTTGGAAATGCAAAACTTAAAATATCTTATGTGTTATCTAGGTTATATCTTCTTCATTCTCTGACAAATTCAGACCTCCCTCTTACTACCTCCCCCCCCAAAAAAAAAACGTAAAAAACGTAAAAAAAAGCAATACTATAATAGACTAGTCATCATTTTAGTCAGCCCTAACTTGTTTACAAAGAAATCTGATTATAGCTGCTGAAGATATATAATTCTAACGCACAGAAACAAGGCTGAGTTTCATTTGGTTGAATAAAAAAAAAGTATCTACAGTATCATACAAATTTGTCAGAGAAACAATATTCAGAATGTTTAGATTACACTGAATTCATTATCCAAACTCATCTAAGAAGTGTTCAGGCTCACCTGAGTCTGATTGTTTGCCTTGATCAACTTTGTTTGTTTTTGATTCGTTCAAAACATGTTAAATCCCCAAGCATTTTAGCGCCCGGTCCAAGTCAGGCGTCTCTTGGATTTGTAAGTCTTGTATGTCTGTTTTGTTTATAATTTCAGTCATTAAAATGTTGATAACTGATAACAGCTGTTTAAATTATTTTAAATGAGAAAAACAGAAAATAGTCAATTCAAAAATTATGGGTTCGTTTTTTCATAATTGCAGTAAAGAGATTCACAATAATGTCAATTTTAAGAAAACAGATAACAGCTAATTAGTCAATTACAGTTAAGCATCAATGATCTTGAATATTTGCCACTTTTGACTAAGATATAAAGGCACAGAACCAGGACATAGGAGCACAGAACCAGGACCGTTTTTCTTATCACCAGCACAGCGTCAGGACAATTTCGTTTAACGAACTTGAACGACTTTTGCAATAAAATATTGTTGTAATATACTTTGCATGGTACTTATGACGTATTAGAGAAAAAATAAGATGTCGAATACTTGTCCAGATTGTGGTTTAGAATTTTCGAGAAAAGACGTCATGTTGCGACACCAAAGAAACAAACACAGAATCAGTCAACCATATCCGCAGACCAATGATGCATATCCGCCGCCGCCGCCGCCGCCACCTCCTCCGCCGCCACCTCCGTCGCAAACTAAAAGATGAGGATATGGATCAGTTGATGTCCAGATATAGTAGTTTACTAGAGTATTTACTACAGTTACAAAATGGTAAACTGCATGGCAAAGTAATGAAAATGATTACAGAATTAGTTAACGATGGCATGGACCACGAGAAAGCAATTAAAGTTTTCTAGATGAAGCTATTGATAACGAAACAAATATTGATGGTTCTGTAAGTGAAAATAGCATTGATGACGATGAAGAGGAAGAGGAGGAGGAGGGTGAAAACGATGAAAGCTCAACTATATAAATATGACAACGTTGTACTCTGTATATCATTCAATATTCATCATTCCATGAGTAAAGATGGCCTCTTTGGAAAATACTTGAGAAATATTTATAACAATCCAGCTAACCCAGCGAGTTTTGCGGGGCCTGATAAACTTTACAGATTTGTTCGAACAGATGGAACATTCGTACTCAGAAAATATAACATACGAAAATGGCTACGACAGCTGGAACCATACAGTTTACAACGACCATTAAAAAGGTCGTTTAAGCGGAACAGAGTTATCGTTATTTGAATAGACGACCAATGGGATGCCGATTTGATGGACATGTCTAAATTTTCGAAATTTAACAATGGATTTAATTTCATATTGGTGGTGATTGACATATTCTCCAAATATGTATGGCTAAGACCTTTAAAGAATAAGAAAGGCGAATCCGTGGCGAATGCATTGAAACATGTTTTATCAAAAGGAAGATCACCAAACAGAATGAGAACAGATAAAGGACAAGAATTCAGATCAAGATTAGTAGAATCTCTCCTAAAACAGAGAAATATCCAACATTTATTTGCACAAAATACAGAAATCAAAGCTAATTTCGTTGAAAGAGTTATCAAAACTGTTAAATCAAAAATTATGAGATTTATCACCAGTAACATGAGTAAGCAGTCATATGACTATGTGGATAACTTATAGAATTTTGCTAACAGCTACAATAAGACCTTCCATAGAACGATTCAATGGCATGGCTCCAGATAAAGTCAACATATCTAAATGGACCAACCTTTGGTGAAAAATGTATTGGCCGAAAAAATTACAACCTAAGACAGAGAAAGTACGAAAACCTTTCCGTTTCAAAATCGGTGATAAAGTTCGGATTACATACATGAGAAATCCTTTTACCCGGGAATACGATGAGAAATGGAGCAGAGAGATATTTAAAATATCTCGAAGAATATTACGTGGTGGACTTCCAGATTATCGACTTATTTATTTTATTAAGACGAAGAAATTTCAGGAACCTTCTACCAATCAGAAGTGCAGAAAGTGGATGTTCGGGAAGACGATATGTGGAAAGTTGAAAACATCCTCAAAACGAAAGGCAAAGGACCCAACAAACAATATTATGTGAAATGGTTACACTGGCCAAAGAAATTTAGTTCTTGGATTATAGCTCGCGATTTATCTAATATTTGAGAGAGTTAACTATCCCGGAAAGACTAACTTCAAGTCTCGACAGTTTACAGCCTTACACTAAAGATAGCATACCGTTGGCCCTTTCGTGAGGTTATAGATACTGTTGAGTGGTAGACGATTCTCTAATCCTTTTATCTCGATGTATAAAATAGTGAATCACACAAAAAGGAGAATGAAATTGGATAATTCCTTGCTCATATTGACACAAGCAAAACTTTGAATCTATACATACAAACACACACGCACACGCATACACATGCACATACACATATATATACACACACATACACATCTGTACATTATCCTATAAAATAAAACGTAATTAGTAACACTTTATAATGACCTTATCTAAAGAAATTAATTAATTAGTGTCGTAATACTTAATGATGACGTCAGAGGGTATCCTCACTGGGTATCCTCATGGGTATCCTCTCCCATAGGTTTAACATTAGCAAAAGGTCGCCAGAACCCCCACTCCCCCCACTACTCTTGTTTTTGATAGACAGCACATGTTTCCTGAAATTCGAGTAAAAGTTAACAAAATGTGTGAAAACTCAAACTTTTCTTTCTGATGCAACTGCTTATCACTTAAAAACCAAGTACAATCCTTTAATAACTATCAAAGAAGTTTTTGACATCATAAATTTCCTAAAATTATGCTTACTTCTAATCTAGCGAAACAAAACAGTTTTTAAGCATTCTTTCCTATTTAAACATTGTATGTGGTAAGTATAAGATTTTTAAAATATACAAATTCTTAAGAATCTGAAAAATGTTAAATTAAAAATATATGCATGACATGTGCGCGAATCATACTATTGCTTGAAATAAAGGGGGCGAAAATAATAGATTGCAATCTGCATTGTAACTATCAGAGTGAAATACACATCTTTCGACTTTTCTAATTGTTTGATTTGTAGCTTCATTATAAATATTGATGTTGTAAAAAAGACCTTTTATTCATTTGATGTGAACTATAAAAAAAAAAGTTGAAAATTTAGACAAAAGTACATAAAAGATAAATTGATGGATATTGAACTTTCAAAGAATTATAACACTAGTAAACACATTATAAAACTTGACATCTTGATAGCTTAAATTGCGTTGTTCATTGTTCAAATGCATAAATTCATCAAATAAGAATTTAAGAATTTTTGAGGAAAAAATCCATTAATACGCAACGACTCTAGTTACAGACTTCCTAAATTGCTTGAATGACTAGTTCATTTTTCATACGAAAATGACCTCATGCAAGAGCTTCTGATGACGACTGAAAAGAAGCTACCAGTATCTTGAAAGTTCACTTTCCACTATACAGATGATTTCATCTCACTGCATGAATAGTGCCAAATTTGTGACAATATTAAACTCGTATTTTTTATTGAAATTAAAAATAAAAGACGCAACAGATATTGTTTACTCTATCACGTATCTTGAAATCGACGATGAGGGTTGGTTAAGAACAAGTTTTACAACAAAAGAGATGATCATAAATCAACCCATAAAACACTCCTTACTACCCAACCAGAAACTTTCTATTTCTCTGTAGCAACATTATAGCAACGCCTGCATATCTATACTACTAAAGGAGGAGACCGAATTCATTGAGCCTCAACTCCTCTGAAACAATAACAAGTCGGAAATATTTATGATAGGACGTATAAATGATATTAAATAAAGGCAACTATAGCATACCGCATATTCAATAGTCGTTTATCGATTCACAAGTAACTGATTCAAATCCGGGTCACAAACCAAAACCGAGAAGAACGCATCAACTATAAGAGGAACACAACAGAATAATAGAAACACGGCACTGCTACAAAAAACAAACGTCAACATACAAAGGAATAGATTATTCGATACCAACTGCCGTATGCCTGACTTAGTACAGGACATTGAAAAATGGTGGTTTGAACATGGTTTTAAATCAGAGTTCAAATGCAAAGTTGAAATTATCCCTTGGAAAATGTTTTGTACGAGTTGGTTGACAATTATGAAATATCTGTTTCGCCAGATGACGACTGATAGTTCCAATCGACGTAATAAAATATCGTCATCTCTGCCTTAAATGTCACCTACCGAATAAGACTTGGCACTGAGCTGGGAATTACATGAGCCACAAGACGGGTGTTACAAGTAGAACATGATCTGCTTACCCTTTTGGGGCCCACGGGTTCACTCCAATTTTTTAATTTTTTTTAATTTTTTTTTTTTTTTTTTTGGGGGGGGGGGGGGGGTTATTCAATCTGTAGTTTTATATGTTGTGTTTTGTATACTGTTGCTAGTCGATTTCTTTTTATGGCCCGGCTTTGTCAGTTCGTTTTTAATTATGAGTTGATGTCCCTTTGATATACTTCGTCACTCAACAACAATGAAAAAGTAGTGAAAGTTTTGAAAATTTTAGTTCATTATAGTTTAATTGATCATGATAACGATTTGGTTGTATATATATATCACCGTGAGCAAATTTGGTTATTTTCGCAGATATTTTTCTTATTGCGTTAATGTTCTTCAATTTCCTTTCAGGCGATTTTTTTGCCGATTTTCATTACTGCAAGTTAATGTCTTTAACGTATAATAAGGGACAATCAACATGATCAACATCTCAAACCATGAATCAAACAAACTTAATTAAAACCATGAGGAAAATAAAATTAAAGTCCAAGAGACGAACAACAGTCAACAAAACACAGCATGAAAACGACCCCTGCTTAAAACAGCGAATGATCTTATGAGTTTAGGAAGGGTATTCAACTTTTTCATTTTTGTATTTTGACAGCTGCTTATACATGTAGTGTTTAACATAAACAATGACCTGCATTTGTATTTTTTAAAAGCTTATGTTGGAAATACTCAAAGCATCTTTTATGCAAACAGCTAAAGAGATTATACTTCTAAACACATTTAAAATGTCTAACACGATTTTAAACTACATAAGAAGCAGCAGCATTATATTTAGTTCGTTTACATCCCGCATTAGACAACCAAGTGTTTCTAAACAAGGTTATTTTTTTAATGTTGCCTATGATTTAGTCGCAAAGTCATGTTTTCATTTAAACATGATTAGAAAAAGTAAATAAGTTTGACTACCTAAAAAAACATATTTTTACCTCAATTAGCTCATATATATTCTTTTATGAACTTTAAATATCCCTTCTTTTATTATGGAAAATCATTCTACTCCCTTATATTAACAATTAGCAATGTGCTATCTTACCATAGAATAACAAAATGATCGCTATTTGCAGATTGCCGATTTTTAGGCAACTGCAAACCCTTCAACAGAAGTCTGTTCTATGAACAATAGTTAATAATTGCATCTAAAAATTACAAAACAAATATTTATTGACCTAAACGTTTACATTCGTCTATCTTTTTAGCATACAAATATCGATCCCCCAAGATATATTTTGCTTTTGGAACAATATTTCATTTTTTTTTTATTTTTGATGAATTTCAATTTTCAGGAAATATTGCGCATCTTACCTCTTATTTTTTTTGTTTGATTTTGAAATAATGTATCATGTTATATAAAGTTCTTATGATCTTTTGGAAAATTTTATGGTTCAAGAATTAGAAAATGGCCTTTTGTTTGATAATCGCTAAAAATTGGAATGTCTATTCATGACGTTTGATTTAACAGAAAATGCACCGTACGATTTTTTTACGACCGGACAAAACAAAAAGTACAGATTATTAGCTTTCGAATTATATATAATACAGACGTGTGTTAGGTAAGTGCATTAAAGTCGTTAACTAAGCGTCTTTTTGACATAAGTCACTCACCTAGTATGTCGTCTCGTTTTATTATACTCTCATTTACAATGATAGTAGCAAATCAAATGTCCCTACTGTTTGCAGCAAAACATAGCTTGTTCTTTTGTTTATAATTTTCAAACCTAAACCTGCGTGAATGTTTAACCTTACCAAAATTAGATTCTTATTTTACATCACAATAAAACTGGTTATTTAACAGTAAACTAAAGACAACAATGCATAATTATTATTCAAATGTGAACTATTGATGTGAAATAATTCAATTGATCAATCATACATGCGTCAATGATCCATTAAATACCCCGTTATCGATATATTTTATACTGAAGCCTCACTGTGTTTGCTTAACGCAGTCAAACAATTCTCAACAATAGCTGCGTAGATAGAATCAAAAACACTTCAGAAATTTTGACAAGTATAACGGATTAACATTTAATATCCCATCGAGATGATATTTGTATTTGAAAGGTTTTTATACCTTGTTTGAATGAAGATACACATATTGGTATGTATCCAGTTTAGTTTTTTTAACAATCTTACACAATTAATATCGAGGTTTGATAAGATAACGATTTTCAATTTCATATTAAATAAATAATTTAAAACAGTTTCTCTGTGTTTTGCAATACAAATTCAGCTTGTTTTTATTTATGAATACGACAATCCGCCAAGTTTTGAAAGGTTGATGATATTCAGCCATAGTGAACCATTAATACGCGATGGAAAATAACCAAATTAACCTATGTTCTGTGCTTCTATTGTGGTAACAATTGTTTTATTCTACCACTATTATCTTATTTATAGTATTATATTGTCCGCTGTTTTTGTTACTTTGACTTCGAATACAATCCTAAATTAGATACGATAAAGTAATGTTGTCATACGTAACTTTTTTAGAGTACTCGTTAGTTAAAAGAAGTATTAGACTTTTGAGTGATCTTGGTATTACACATTTTACGAATTCTACAGTTAAGATCTTTTAGCGATAACAGTCGAGTTCATGATATAATAGGGTTCATCCGACATCATTCGTGGATTTCGTGGGTACATGTGAATTAGGAATTAAAATGTTCAACAAAAGTTAATTTTTTGTAGAGATTGCAAAACCACGAAATCAAATATCCACAAAAGATGTAATACCACAATTGATTTTCCTCTATAGTCTTTAATAAATTAGCACTTTTCAAAAAAAAATGTGCAGAATTCATCTTTGTTTCAAATAAAGAAATACTTGGCATGAGTAAAGTACTATCCTATTCACCAGTACAATAAAAAAAAAAATCACATAACATTTCATTGCATCACGGAAAGTTAACCAATCACATTTTTATCCTTTTTTAATCTGTGTACAAGGTTAAGAAACCTTGTAACATCAAATTTACAAAACATTATATAGAAACCCCAAATAAAATAAAATAAAAATACCCAAGAAATATGTGTATGACACAGACAAGTTTTACTGCAATAAAGTGTAGGATTAATTACTGTTAAATTCAAGGGAATAATGTTTTTCAACCTATGTTCGTAAACAACTGGATGTGACGTACCATGAAAGTTATTGTGAAAATTCCTTTTCTCGTAAATTGAATGTGGATACTAAAAAATATCTTTTAGAGTACATTCAATCTAAGACTCTCTAATGTTGCAATAGTATTAAAAACCTTACCTTTCTACACTTTACACAAGTATTCCCCATTCCAAACTAAAAGACAAATTGAAAGAGTTGGTATTACTTTGTACATTTAAAAGATACAAGTATTTTTAAAGAACCACTCTGATTTAACAAAAAATTCATTGAAACTGATATTATCAAGATGCTTGATTTCTCGATTGACAACATATTTGTTACGTTTTTCAAAAGACTGCCGAAATTTAAATAGGAACCAATTATTCCCCTCTTCTTGCCGACTTGTTTCTTTATTATCATGATGGTGATTTCATACAGCAACTTCTGAGGAAAAACAATAAGAAGTTAGCAATATCCTTTAACTTTACGCTCCGCTGTATAGATGATGTTCTCTCACTTAATAATACAAAATGTGGTGACTATGTTGAACGAATCTATCCCATTGAACTAGAGATAAAAGATACTACAGATACAGCTACATTTTGTAAGTTTGTCTCATATCTTGACTTGAATCTAGAAATTGACAATAAGGGTCGGTTGAAATAAAATTTTCGACAAAAGAGATGATTTCAGCTTTTCAATTGTGACCTTTCCATTTATATGTAGCAACATTCCAGCAGCGCCTCATACTTAGTATATACCTCCCAATTGATACACCATTCCCGGGCTTGTATTTCCTATCGTGATTTCTTTGATAGAGGATTTCTGCTCACAGGGGAGCTATTAAACCAAGAGTTCTAAATGGTAAAGTTGAAATCATCCCTTCGTAAATTTTACGGACGCCTTCACGAGTTGGTTGACCGGTATAGAATAACCAATTCACAGATGCTATCGGATATGTCCCTTATGTCGTAACTACAATACCCTTCCCTATTCACGAACGTGACCTACTGAATTAAACTATTAACCAGATTTGTAATAACATGAGCAATACGACGGGTGCCACATGTGGAGCAGGATCTGCTTATCCTTCAAGAGCACCTAAGATCACCCCCGTTTTTGGTGGGGTTCGTACAGTTGCTTAGTCTTTAGTTTTCTATATTGTCTCTTCTGTACTATTATTTTTTTGTTCATTTTATTTTTAGCCATGGCCTTGTCAGTTTTTTTATATCTATGAGTTTGACCCTCTTTTACACCTTATACTCCAGTAATTGTCTGGCAATAAAATGTATTCGGGCGGGGTAATTATTAATATAACATATTCTTGTCCTGAAGACATATTTGTTTTTGCCGCTGGACTTGAAGCATCTTTCAAACATAATCTAGTTAAAGCTGTAAAATAATTTTCCTTAACCATAATCAAAAGCTCAGCGCAAATGTATTGCATCGAGTAGAAGTTCGATCCATATGTCCTGTCATCCGTTCCAGGATATGGCCGAGTGGTTTTAATTGTTCAAATACTGTATTACCTTCAACACTGTGAGTTTGAATCCCAGATATGACAGGTAAGCTAGAATCGGCAGTTTTATAACGCCATGGTCTATTAATATATACTGACCACGACATAGCACGAGAGTGGTGAAAGTATCATTAAACCTCAATCAATCTAAACCTTCTTCCGAAAAAAAATTTAAACGTTGTTTTTCTTAATTACACTGTCTCGTTATTTTTGTTAAACGCAAGGCAACTGATTCTGGAATGGGTTGCTAAGCAGATCAGAATCAATAAACTGACATTCAAATAACAAATTCAGACCCTTTTTTGGTAGATCAAATATTTGAACTCTATGATTAGTATCATACACCGTCGATGACCCATATTTTTAAAACTTTAACTGTATGTTGATATTGTAAAAAAAATTTCGAAAGTTTTTCAACAATTATAAGGAATGTACCACACGTGCCAATGTTGATCGCTTTTAAAATGACACATCTTTGTACAATCGATAGCTAATACCATACATCAATTGATTCGGTTTACTTGCAAAATGTTTTCAGTGTGAAGGTTCTCTCCGCATCACAGCAAGGTTTAATTGAAAATAGATATTGAGAATCAAGACGAAATTTACAAAGTATCACAACATTTACAAAATTATAAATTATTTGATTAATTCCTAAAACGTATGAATGCATTACCTAGGAAATACAAAAAAACCAAAATTGGGAAATCCTTAAGGTGAACACAGCGAATATTTCCAAATACTTGACTGACCAGTGAAACCTTTCTGCTGGTTAGTGTGTATCCGTAAAATAAATCATTGTTAAGCGTTTGGGAATTTATTGACAACTTTGTGTTGACTGATTGACTATCTCTAATGATTGTATATAGTTTTCTAAATTTATTACTCATTGGTGCATATGGTATTTACTTATCAAATGTAAATAACGTGTATAATGTAATTATTGTTTCTACCTGAGGGTCAGTCAATATTTAAAGACTGATATTATTAGTTACATAGTGTGCTAGTGACCTAATACGGTATATATGGGGTCAGTAAATTCCACATGGAGTGAGTATACCGTATTACGTCACTAGCACACTATGGAACGAATTTATCTTACCGACTAAAATTAAGACTAGTAATTCTCAAAATGAGCAAGTCTTCAATACTGTTAGCACTAATAAAATACTTCCATTGATCCTACAAAAACAGATGCCTACAATAACGACTTGTAAGGTGAAATGAGTTTTATGAACTTATTTCAATCTAAGACCCTAGGACTAGGACATTTTTATCGATTTAAACTAGACCGGTTCACTTCAGATCGATTTAAGGGCTAATGTGAATGCATTGGATCGATCTTCAATCGGTCTAAACTAAAACACCAAAAGAGGTAGTTTAGTTTGAATCGATCTAAAGTAAACCGATCTTACTTTAGATGTGAACGCAGAGATCGGTTTAAACTAGTACGATTGAATCGAAAATAACGTATGCGCATGTATAGCGGCAAAACTATCTCAGAGGTTCGTTGTTTAACCCATATTTCTCTGTTAAAAGACCTTTAAAACAAACTGTAAACATGTTGTCTTCGCCATTGCATAGATTTGCGAAATCTGTGTCTTCTTTTCGTATATTGATTTTTTTTCTTTGCAGGAACCGCAGTATTTCCGGCGTCGTGTTGTAACTTCGTTGCTACAGTTATTTTTTTCAAAATTAAAGAAAACTGCAATAACACCAGTATCAAAATTTCGAATTGTGATTCAAGAGAAACAATAACTTTATCCAATTTTTTTTCCAAGTGTGTGTATCAGTGTAGAATCATATTCGAAACAGTGTGGTCCTGGTCATTGATTGACGACCTAAATTATCCCATTGACTGGGACAGATTAGGTGAACGTTTGTCGGTAACAATCACTGCTCACTATGTACTTGTTAAAGACACTGAATCTGTGGGGTCACCAAAGGTTCTCAACACCTAAATAAAAAAATTCGAAAAACGAATCCGGAATAATACGATGTGTTGATTTATATCAATAATATAAATCAAAACATAAAGGTTATTCCTGAATAATTTTTCGAATTATTTTATTATTAAAGGCGTTAAGAACCTTTGGTGACCCCACAGTTTAAATTCTATAATAAGCAAGAAGTGAGCAATGGTCGTTACAGACAAACGTTCACCTAATCTGTCCCAGTCAATGGGATAATTTAGGTTGTCAATCAATGGCCAGGACCACACTGTTTCGAATATGATTCTATCAGCACATGAATTTGATAAATCAGTTCTATTTATACACAGTGTTTACAGTTTTACGGGCAAAAAGGTTAGATCGATTGCGGTTTTAGTTGTAGTGTGAACGCAGTGGTTCATATTAGACCGATACAGATCGTTATGATCAAAGATAATGTGAACGCTAACTGGTTTTATTTAGATCGATTCAAATTAGATCGATAAAAAAAAAATGCTAGTGTGAACAGGGTCTTAATCATCAATTTCTTCGTCTGTTGGAACTTTTAAGTTTTTTTTTCTCAGTACCGTTTTGTTTTTTATAAAGGGACATAACACCATTACTAACCGTGTATGAAATAAGCCCAGCCCCCTTATTACCTAATAAGGAATATAAAGGGACGTAACTCCACTACTAACCGTGTATGAGATAAGCCCCGCCTCCCTACTAACCTAATATCAAATATACAAGGTTTGCACGCGGACGCTTTTAACCAATCATATTCCTGGAAATGTATAGGAGGTAAGATAATATATCTATCGTATACATTTCAGTTCTTCTCTATTGTACTTTGATTTTCATGTTATGTAGTATCCCAATTTTCACCCTGTATAACCACGATACAGATGAAACCGGACGTTGACGCGTTCGAATCGAACACACCGTGTAACACTGAGTTCAGACAGTAAGGATTTAATACTTTTAAAGAAAATCCAATATCTATTCTTCGGATATTTTGCTCCAATATATTCTTTGCCATAATACTCATTAGTTACTCAAAGGTTTTTCAAATGTGTGACATTTTTATATACAAATATAAAAAAACGCGCGACGATATCATTAATAAAACGTGCTTGGTATTTTTAAATATTCAAAACTAAATGTTTCTCGTACATTTACCTCATAGTTTTTAAAACATACATTTTTGAAAAGTTCATAGTATGAATTAACAAACTTATAAGGATCGTTTGTTTATGTTGTATCTAGAAACCAAAAAATACACGTTTTAAAGTGTCCTTATTTTCATGTTGTGTACGCTTCGTTGTCGTTACACCTTTTTATACTGTACGCTTCGTTGACACAATATTACGTTTGTCAATGAATTTTGCATGTATTAAATTATGCTTTGGTATGATTATAACCAATATGCATGTATGAAAATAATAATTTCCCACTATAACATGCAGACAGCAACCCATAATAGACGTTATATTGTCGAAACACTCTTGGAGGAAATTTGTACATGTTAAAAAATCCTTATGTATACGAAAGCGTAAATTGGTAGGAATAGTTATGAAAGGTAGGAAAATACAATAACTCGACAGTTGCAAATATGGCTCAGCATACAGATACACACGTCCGATTTCTAATTTGATAGCATTTTTGAAAGTTTTTACCATACGACATTTAATGTACGGTTAGGTGGTGGGTTGGGTGTCCGCTAACATGTTTAATCCCGCCATATTCTGTATGTGCTTGTCCAAAGCCAGGGGCGTGTAATTCAGTGGTTATATATATTTTTCTGTTCACTGTTTTGTGCATAAATTGGGCCGGTAGTTTTCTCGTATGAATTGTTTTACATTTGTCATTTCGGTGTGTTTTATAGCTGACTATGCGGTTTGGGTTTTGATCGTTGTTGAAGGCCGTATGGTGACCTAAAGTTGTTACTTTTTGTTTCGTTTGGTCTCATGCGAAGAGTTGTTTCAATACCACATTTCTTTTATATAGACAGCAATCAAAAACAATCAATGGATTATAGGTTAAGCCTTTTGGCCTGAATCTCAGAGGCGGGTCCTAGGGGTCATAGATTACAATAGAGTTACCTTCAGGCTAAAGAATATGTGTATATAATAAACATGTAACTGATAGCCATCAATAGTAATACAGTTACTTTTATGTGAAGATATAAAGATGAAGAGATAATTCTTAATTATAACTTGTTTGCTTTTTCAATTATGTTTTTTTTTTTTAATTATTAAGGTATAAAGATTATGCGAATATTACAGTCTTTCTACTGTGGTGCCAAAATCTAAATGATTGGTCATTATGGTTATTATAAGCACCTTAAAGTCTATCCCACCCATATGCATTTCGTTCAAATTTTTACTTATTTCGGAGAAGACCAAAGGGACCATATTTATATTCCCCAGTTACCCTTGGCGTCATGGGTAAATTATGCAGATGAGCAAAGCATCAATCATCAACCTAACCTTAGACATTCGCTGTGTTTCTTCTTTCATGTCTTAATAGTTATCAATAAAAAATGAAACGTTTCGCAGTTGGTACTGAACAATTTCTGGACCCTTTTATTTGTTTATGACACGCGTACGTAATGGCTGATTGTTAGTTGTTTAATGTTCACTTGCAAATATGTCATGCATGTTCAAGATAAGCACAAAGTAGCAGCGTTAACACATACTACATGTAGGTCCCGGAAAGAGGCCCTCCGGAATTACGTTAGGGAAGTTTGGACTGCCACTGGTTAACATGAGGTATATTGAATAAGGACACAGATGTTGCCTTTCAACAGGCCATTTATGGGCCTCTCGTAAAGTTTTTGCAGGGGTTCGTACAGTGTAGTTAGCGTAGTACTCTCTTTACTCAAGACATTGGTTCTTATATTCCCATTCGGACTGGACGTGACTGCGTACTTTTACATCCCACACAACTAAACGGGTGGCCAACTTCTGTCAGGTTTTACTGCCGGTCGGAAAAAAAACAAAGTGACCATATCTAATAGTATATTTCCAATCATCCTTTACCATGTTTACCAAATTCTTTCATGAATAAAAAAAAATTGGCTACAATAAAGAAAGTTATGCTGTACCGGATAATCACTTAACATTATTACAATATATGCACACTTATGAAAACTCATTATACCGTACATCCCCTCGATACTGTTTATATTTGGCATTGCACAAGTCCATGCGTTTTATTACGTCTTTACCTAAAAGCGTTGGATTAATACTTTAGATACATAATTAACCTCTTAGTTGTAATTGGCTTTAAAATAACTATCAGTTACTACAATTACTCTTTTGTCGATATTGTATATGGTTTTTCTGCCTTGTACCGACATTTTCAGTTGAGCCAATTGCAACTGTACAGGTTTTTTATTTATCATGTTGTGCTGTTACACCAGTGTCCCAGGTTAAGGAGAGTGTTGGTGGCTAACGTGTTTAATCCCGCGGCAAATATTTTGTGTCGGTCCAATGTCAGGAGCCTGTCGTACATTGGTTATATAGATCTGTCATATTTTCTTTTTCTTTAATACATAATTCATAAGTTATAAAAATATTACCGTTAGTTTTATCATTTTAATTTTTTTTATATGGGGGACTTTTTAGCCGACTTTATGGTATAGGTTTTCCTCATTGTTAAATGTTGTACATTGGACTATCATAATTGCTTTATACACCCACTTCATTTAAACTTTGGTGGAAATTTGTCTCACTGGCCACCACATCACATATACAAAGCTTTATATATAAAAACAAATTTAAAAATAAAGCAGTTGGAATGCCATCTATGGCATTCGGCAAATTAAGTTCAACGAGTTCTTATGTCTGCTTTCGTCTAGGCGAATTTGGACCAACATCTGCATTTGGAAGAATCTCAAATTGTGAAAAGTAAGTCATTAAAGTTTTATTGACTGTACTATACTTTTTGAAACTTTATTTCTACTGGAATATATTTATTAACTGTTCATTTCATCTGGAATAACGTTGAAAGTCCCAATTTTCAATAGAAGCATTCCTATCAGATGTCACGCTGGTTAAATATTGCAATTTTGGCTTTGGATGACAGATATTTTAAGTTAAACTACTTTGACTAATGTAACAGATAAACATTTACAATAAAATACAGAAAAAAAGATCGCCGACACCATCTCGAATACCTTGACAAGAAAGTGATTTGTGACGGTTTTTGTCAACGAACTGTACAGTGATTATTTAAAAACGCACAACGAACGCGACATATTTGATTGAACTAACAATACAGTAAGAGAAAATTTATTTAGTATGATATTGCGTTTATTCTAAGTTCTAGGGAACATTTAAAGACACGTAGTAATTCAACGTATAGTTATTTATTATTGCTTAAGGTATTAATATGCAAAGGTGTATGCACGAAAAGATATTCAGCATTGTTTACCTCATAAAACGTATGAAATTGCACCATGTCTGTGCGTTTTGCATCTTGCAGTTTTATCAAACGTTCTATGCAATAACACGCACATTGACATATTTATATATACTCAAATGATACGGGATGATTTTGATTACTTTACAAAGTTATTTACAATCATGTTTATGTTTGATTATTTCTGCATTGTTTGTTTTAGATATTCTAAAGGAAAATGATATATTATCAACATAATGGTAATGTTCTACATGATGGTTTTTATCGATATATTGTCGTTATTACATTTATCCGAAACAGGTTTGTTTATTTTAATGTACACCCAACATTTTATCCGTAGGTGGATTTTGGCTATTTTTAACGTGTGGTCTATTCTAGTTATAAAGGTCTTCAACTGTTTCAGAACTTTTATATAGGAAGATGTGGTATGAGTGCCAATTACAAATTTCTCTATCCAAGTAACAGTTTATAAAAGTAAAACATTATAGGTGAAGGTATGGCCTACAACACGGAGCCTTGGCTCACACCGAATATAAAGGCCCCACAAATTAATAGTGAAAAGCAATTCAAATGGGAAAACCAACGGTCTCATATATAGACAACATTTGCTTTCAAATATTTAACTTTGAACGTTCCTCATGAGGATAAATCCATAAAGGCGCTTTGCAAGCAAAATCTTTAAGTGTTGATTTTAATTTTTATCATGGATACATGTAACAGTAACAGTCGTATAAAAATGGTGGTACTCATTTTTCAATTCACGATTTTATATTATTTTCATACTCATGTTTGACTTTGTCATGTAACTATAATAGTCTAAACGATATAAAACATTATAGAAAATCCAAATGTTACCACAAATATGAGATGAGAGTAAATGCCAACTTCCGTAAGAAAAGATGGAGATCAACCAATGATCTTCCTGTTTAGCTGTGAGACCCTTGTAAATGTTTGTCGTCCTATTGATTATGAATAAAGTATAAATTCGTATAGATATTGTTCCAAATTGAGACGTTAGATTAAATGCCAAACGTCCGAAATAAAGTAAATGATCAATATTTAATTGGGAATTCAGAATCATTTTTATCCTAGTCTAATCCACGGAATGTGGTATTCAGTAAATACAGAATCCGATTAAAAAAATTATGAGTAATTGATTTTATTTAGATAAAAATGAAATATCCCCACTAAAATACAATTAAAATTAGATTACTGCATTGTCGTTTTTTAAGTTTGATAATTCCAATAAAGATTTCCAAACCCCTAACATTGCCACCTCTCACCCAACTCTCTGCACAAATGTTTGTCAGTAAACATAGTTTCGGAATCATTTAATACAAATAGATGTCGTTGAGTTTTACAATTTGCTAACCTTTATTGAGCAATTCAACATTGGTTCGTGTCAATTTAGAATGATCAATGCCAAACTGGGCATAATATTGCAGCGTACATTGTACTTTTTCTGTTCGCTGATGTTTGTTTTATCTAGACATTTTAAGATATTGGTCGATGTCTAGTCATGCAAAATAAAGTATAAAAAATAAAGAAAATATTTGCTTCACATATCAATGATATAGAAACACTTTAACAGACAATACTAAATGACCTAATGTTTCATCCGACATCTTGGGATGACCGTGAATGCAGTTACGGTCATCAGCTTTACCCCAGTAATACATATTGATTTTGTTATCTGTCCATTAAAACCATACTACATAAAACTACGCAATCACGGTTTTACAATATGTCAACATCTATTTCT
This sequence comes from Mytilus edulis, assembly GCF_963676685.1. Taxonomy (NCBI): domain Eukaryota; kingdom Metazoa; phylum Mollusca; class Bivalvia; order Mytilida; family Mytilidae; genus Mytilus; species Mytilus edulis. Next base: position 29,645,356 of record NC_092357.1, on the reverse strand, counting down.
TGGTATTGCACAATGTCATGATTTATTTTAATGTTTATGTCGTCTTTAAAATAAATCTATTGGATGTTGGATGTGTATTAATTGATATTTAAGTTTTGATAATTATTCAATATCTCATTTTTTAAATACAAAAATCAGTTACTAACTGTATTAGTTCATAATTTAAATATTATAAATTATGTGATAAGTATAGCATCCTGCAAGCAATTTTGTGTGTGACCATTTTTATCATATATAATTGTTATACTTTGTACGCACTTTTTGCTACTTATTAAACCTATGTTTTTATAGGTAACATTATATGGAGTTTGAAGGAAAAACCAGCAGTTTTTGGTCAAGATATTCATTTAATTTGTCATTTGCCAAATGACACAACATGTTGCAACGATTATAGAAAATGGAACGTTGGTAATCAATACAAACTTATAATTATAAACGGCTTGTCATACAACACAACTAAATATAAAGAAGATTTGAATGTAGAGAATAAAGTGTCTATGTTGACAATATTTTCTTTAAGTGAGCAGGACGTAAATATACCTTATGAGTGTGTTTACGGATTCAAAAAGTACAGATCCGTACTGGAACTGACTGAAGATGTATTCGAATGTGAGTATACGTATAATTTTACTGTTTTAGTTATGTATTTGTAAAATATATATGTGTATATGCATGTATATGTATGCGAAGCAATGAATGTGGATTTTAAATTTTTAGATGTTTTTTGTTAGATATTTGTTTGTTTGGGAAGTGTGACTCATTGATCACTGCTGTACCCATATTTTGACTATTTTACCTTTTACGTCTGTTTGTTCATGCATCGATGTAAGTATAATGGAATTTGATGCGACTGTCATACAAGTGAGATTGTTAATGCTACATAGGAAATGCCTGTACCAAGTCAGGAATATGACAACTGTTGTTATCCCTTCGTTTGATGTGTTTGAGCTCCTGATTTTGCCACTTGATTAGGACTTATATCTAGATTTCGACTATGAGGATCGGTTGAAAACAAAACTGTTCGATAAAAGAGATGAGTTCAGGTTCCCACTTGAGAAGTTGAAATCAGTGTCATATGATAGTTGTTGTCCATTCGCTTAATGTGTTTTATCTTTTGAGTTTGGTCTTTTGATAAGAGACTTTCCGTTTTGAATTTTAATTGGAGTTCGGTACTTTTGTGATTTCACTTTTTTCTATCATAATTTGGGCGATATGTATTCTATTTTACAAAGGTTGAATGCATATCATGATTAAGGAGAACTTTCTTTAAATCGTTTAAATGTTAGTATGCACAAGCTTACGATACGTTATTTTGTCATATAGCTAAAACTATTCAAATTTATTATTTTTGATGGGTAATTGAATGTCAATTTTTTCGTTTTAATATGTTAAAATATAGTATATATGATAAATATATGGATAACTATTCATGTGTGTAATAGAAATACAAATGTTACAAATGCATCGTGACCAAGCTGAAACAAAACAATGGTATTTAAACTAGTGAGATAGCATTTAATCAAATTAATAGTATATTGGCATAATCTGCATATCAACATGAACGATTCAAAACTAAACGAGATCGCTGATAATACATGTAATACAAGCTGATTTATATCCCGTGCTTCAATTAATTTTGGAATTTTGTATTCATAAGTACTTATGCATGGTAAACTGATATTTTACATTTACATAATAATTGGAATGAATGAGACTAACACAATTTATTTTCTTAAGATATTTAGGTATCGTACCTTAAATTTATATCTCTTTTTGTAGTATCAGCGTTGAGTTGTACACTTTATGCTAATAAAAAGCATAAGATGAGATATTTTTTAACTTTATTTTAGTCAAGCATAGTTGGTTCACTACAAACGTGCAACGCTATGTTGCAGATTTAAATCCATACACGTTTATTGTTCTTCATGACTTACAATACTCAAAGATCAACGTTGGTGGCGGATTAATTTTCTAATATAAATAACACTAGTCTCATTCCGAATTGTGTGTTAAATGAATCAATTGTTTGATTTAAATATCTCAAACAAAATATTATGCACTGAAATCACTAGACAGTATATTACCATTGTTAATAAAAACATCACGAATCAACAAAACAATGATAATCGAATGACAATTAAGCGGATTCTAGATCAGATGTAAGCGTAGGGATTGTAAGCTTTCTCACACATCAGTCGATTTACTTCTCGAATATCATCTTAAAGGAAACAAGTGTAAATCCGCTAACTGATAGAAGCAACCGATGATCTAGGCAGACGGATGTTCTATCAATTTGTAATAACGTGCTTTTTCAACTGATTTTTTTAGTTCGTTCTTATGTTGTACTGTTATACCACTGTCCTGTCCCAAGTCAGAAGCTTGTACATCAGTGGTTGTCGTTTGTCTATGTGCTACATATTTGTTTTTTTTTCTTCATTTTTTTACCTAAATTAGGCCGTTAGTTTTCTCGTTTGAATTGTTTTACATTGTCCATTCGGGGCCATTTAAAGCTGACTATACGGTATTGGCTTTGCTCATTGTTGATTGCCGTACGGTGACTTATAGTCGTTAATTGCTGCTTTGTGTTGGTCTCTCGTGGAGAGTTGTCTCATTGGCAAGCATACCACATCTTCTTTTTTTCATATTTAAACACTATTGAAGCACAAACCCGAATTTTTGTTAAGAGAACAAACTAGATATCATCATATTAATACTTTCTTTTATCTTATGCTGTACATTTTTTAAACCAAAATTGTACCTGTGTTAACTTACGATAATTATCCACTTTTTTTCTGAGCGCTTAAATATAATTGTAGTTCATCCAACAGAAAAGCTTCCAGCTAAACCAACAGTTAAAGGATACAATATACGCTTTACGGTACAATTGAAAAAGGTATTCCCGATGCCAATGTGTGGCGCCACATTAGGAGTAAGTATTCACTTGTAACACTTATAAACAATAAAAATGTACCTAAAAAACAAAACTGTCAACTGAAGTTAAGGTTTACATCATGTGATGAAAACTGCATTTAATTTGTTCACAACAATTATACTCCGGTTTTTAAATACCTGTACATACATGTACAATGTGATCACACGAATAAACTAAAAAAATAATGAAGTGTAATGTAAATATTCATTACATAGAAATTTATTGAAAATCTCTCAGGGATTGAAGGGGGAGCGGCATATCTTATATAGGTACTAAATATTTAGAAAAAATGATTTACTAAGAAAATACTTTGTTTGGAGACTTATTGTTTTTGGTCAGTTCTTATTATGTCATTAAGGTCTTTCTTTTTTTCTATAAGGATAGACCTTACTGTATTTCTTCTGATTATTAAGGTCTTTCCTTTTACTAAAGGGAAAGACCTTACTGTAATTCTTCTGACTAGTATTATTCTTTTTGTTCCGCCAAACTTTGACAAATTTATCCGCGTTAACCGTAAGATGTGTCGCTTTCATATTCACACTTTGTATCGGTGTCATGAATACCTATCCTGAACTCACCCTGTGAGTCGAAATATTTTGTCGGTTCGGAGTAATCCCTCCGAAACCCAAAAACCTTGTTATCGTTCCAACACCGTAACCGTAATAGGTAGAAAAAAAACAAAGGGTGAAATTTGTTCAGGACCGAACGCTGGTTCTTCGTTACATTTGGATCGAAAAGATTCAAAGACTCATTGGTAGGGTTATGCCCCTATGAAAATTAACCGGTGTCGGTTGGCCACCAAAACTCAGAAACCGCAAGTCGTAGACACCTAGGATCTTCACCAATCATTATCAATTCATGTATCTTTGAAAAATACCTCAAGGTCAAATTTGTATGTTGACCTTGACCTTTGACCTAACACCTTGTTATGGGATAATCTCAGAAACCATTTTACTTACAGAAGTTTTAAATAATGGAAAATATTTGGGTCATTACGGCGCAACTTTGTTACATTTTGACCAAAGAGATTTGACCTTTTTATAAGGGGCATAACCCCTATTTTAGGTTTCTGAAAAGACAAAATCAGCTTTTACTATATAACCAAAGGTCCTAGACCCATGGGGTCTTCAGCAATGACATTGAGGACTAATGACCTTGAAAAAGGTCAAAGGTCAAAGGTCAAGGTCATGTCCCATATAGCGAATTATGTGTTTTTGACTTTATTTAAAGGATTTTCAGTGTGTTTTAAAGCTTTTCAATACATTCTACGTCTATTGGAACATATATTTTACATTATAAAAGGAAAGACCTCTCAATTGTTCAAGAACAATTGACATTTTAATTATTATTATTATTATTATTCTTTCCGCCAAACTTTAACGAAATTTCCCCAAAAAAGTATGCGACATGTTGAAATGATATTAGGTATCTAGTATCGGTTGACCAAAAGCTATCTTGTGGTGAGGGCACGACCCCGTCACATTTCCTTTATAGGGGTTATCTCCCCTAACACCGAAAAACTTGTTATCATTCTAACTCCATAACCATAATAGGTAGAAAAACAAAGGGTGGAATTTGTTCAGGAACAGACCCTGGTGCTTCGTTACATTTGGATCGAAAGATTCAACGATTCATTGGTAGGGTTATGCCCCTTTGAAAATTAACAAATGTCGGTTGGCCACTAAAACTCAAAAACTGTAAGTTGTAGCCACCTAGGATCATCACCAATGATCATCAATTCACATGAACATGAAAATGGAGTTAAGGTCAAAGGTCAAGGTCATGACCTAGATTTTGACCTTAGCTTGTTATCGGATTTACTAAATAACCGTAAAAGAAGGCTGATAAAATGTAACAGAGACATTATGTGTCTTGTCGAGATCTACATTTGTTTTGTTGGGTTGAAAATCATTGGACCAACTGTTATGGAACTAGGGCACCAAAACTGTTTTTGGGGTCCGAAATGATGATTGTTTGCTTATAACTCAAAAGTGGTTACAGATAGAAAGAAACTTTGAAATGCAAAAATTATCAGCATAATAAGATCTACAAAGTTAGGTCAAGGTCAGAGGTCAAGTCCCTAGCAACGACATAAAACACCATAGCAAATATATATTTTTGAACTTAGAAGGCTATGAATAATATAAATATGACATTTCTATTACTAGAAATGACATTTTTGTCCCTAGCAACAACATACAAGTCCTTAGCAATCACTTATTTTTTTAACTTTAAAAACTATGAATAGTACATATGACATTTTTGATAACTTTTTTAATATATTTAACCTAGCTTAGGAATGATTTTTGCCCTAAGCAACCACTTATGAACATAAAAGTCCTTAGAAACCATATCTATACTATTAAGTAAGAAGACCTCATTTTGTGTGTCGCTTCTCTCCCTTCCACAATAAATTAATCATCATGCCTCTGTGTTCTTTAGGTAACATGCATAGTCGCATTTGTCATCCATTCTTAGGATTATTCAGATTGAGTTATTTTGGGAGAAAACGACAAAATAGGTGTCCGCATATGGTTTCCGTTATCAGACTGACTTTTAGTCATAGACAAGACTTCCAGTTTTAAACATGCACAAGAACAACCAATCGTATGATAGATTACAAAAATGAAAAATAAATAAGCCAATCAGAGCGTTCTCCATATCATGGTTTTTAGATCGCAAGAACCTCCTTAGAGACAATTATTTTTCGCGTTTATCTATATGTAAACTACGATTATACTACTATAATATATAGAGACTCTCTGTATTCTGTCTACTTTTTTTTTTAAATATTTACTATCTAAGGGGTCATACCAGTTGCATATATATGGAAATAAGTTAAACATGTGGAAACAAGAATGTGTCCATAGTATACGGATACCACATCGGCACTATCATTTACAATGTTTAATGGACCGTGAAATGGGGTAAAATCTCTAATTTGGCATTAAAATTAGAAAGATCATATCATAGGGAACATATTTACTAAGTTTCGAGTTGGTTGGACTTCAAATTCATCAAAAACTACCTCGACAAAAACTTTAACCTGAAGCGGGAAAGACGGACGGACGGACGAACAGACTAGAAAACATAATTCCCATAAATGGGGCATAAAAACTTATTGTTGAAAGTGAAAACTTTTACCTGAAGCCGGGCAGAAGGACGGACGAACGAACGAACGGACGAACAGACTAGAAAACATAATTCCCATAAATGGGGCATAACAAATGTATTGTTGAAAGTGAAAGTAGTGATTTGGCCAAAATAAAAGTATAGTAAATTAGAGGGAGGCAGAACTTATTCGGGACGTCGGGATCGGGTGTTTTTAAGCTCGGGAATTTGCGATTGATCCTTTCGGGATGTCGGGATACGAATTTCGTTAAAATACGCACCTCGGGATTTCATGTTTTTAAGCCCGGGATTTCGGGATCAGGGCCCCTCAGACCACCCCTCAAATTAGCCTTAGTCATTTATACGAGATTCAAATTCTACCATTGGCATGTTAATAGGGCTCTCAAAAGGAAAAGCACTGATGGATTCTCCTAGAAGCACATTTTATTAGAAAAATAATGGTCTACAAAAATTCATCCTACAACAGTTAACAAGCTGTATATGCCCGCGATTTCGCGGGTGTGCTCTAGTAATTTTTAACTAAGAAGGCAATTAATAAAAGAAAAAAAGGAAAGACCATTCAATTGTTCATGAACAATTGACTTTTTAATTATGGCACTTTCAAGATGTCCGCCGTTACCATGGAAACGGAACAACTGTAAAAAAATCCTCTTTTTGGTTTTGGTGAATAATTTGGAGATGCTTAAACTCAGAATCCTTATATTTTAACACAATGTAGGTGCCAGCCATATATAGGTTTTGGATGATTTTGGAAATCACTGGAACTACTATGTTGCCATGGAAACTGCACCAAAAATTTCAAAAATATGAAAATGCTACAAAATTTTTTAAACTTCATGGTAACGATGAGCAACATTGGTAGATGTAGAATTTGGGGTTGGAAGTTCCAACATGTCTGCTGTTACCATGGAAACAATACAAAAAGGTCAAAATGCTCTAAAAACTTCAGGGTTTTGTCAATAGTTTTGGTATGCTTGAACATAAAATCATCAAATTTATATACAATGTAGTTGTCCACTATATACAGGTTTTGAATGATTTTGACAATCATTGGAACTACTATGTTACCATGGATACATGATCAAATATTTCAAAAATTTAAAAATGCTCCAAAATTGATGAAACTTGATATTATTGTTTGCTGGCAAGTATAGATGGGACTTTTGACTTTGAAATTTTCAAATGGCTGCCGTTGCCATGGAAACAGCAGAAATGTGAAAAATTTTATAATGCTCTGAATGTACTGAAAATTTTCAGAAACATGTATTACCATGCATATATGTGCGATCAATGTACAACAATTTTCAAAGTGGCTGCCGCTCGCCTGGCAATGGGGGAAGGGTGCCATCCGCTATTGCTTGCAATGGCAAATCTAGTTATGACACCCTCAACGGAGTTGGGGTGACGTATTGTTATTCTACGTTTCTTTTTTTTCTTATTATTATGGCACCCTCAACGGAGTTGGGGTGACATATTGTTATTCTACGTTTCTTTTTTTTCTTTTTATTAAGTCACCAAAACGGAGTTTTTGGGGACTTATTGTTTTTGTATCGTTTCTTATTATTAGGTCTTTCCACTTTTCTGTGGAAAGACCTATTGTTTTTCTTCTGATTATTTTTTTTTTTTTTTCTTCCGCCTAATTTTGTTCTTGCGATAAACATTTGTTTCGCAATATGTCGCTTAGATATTTTGTATATGATATCGAACAGTTTATGCGCTTTTGAAATTTACCCTGCGTAAACAAATACTTTTCTTTGTAGGAGTTATCTCCCCAAACACTGTTTTCCTTGTTAGCGCATCTCCTTCGCAACCGTAAAAGATTATGACAAATTTATTTTACAAAATTGCTCGTTATATCCTTCGCATGATTTGTCCTATTTTGACCGAAGCGATATGACCGCTCCATATGAGAGTTATTTCCCCTTATGCATCTGATATAAGTGATATGAATTTCTATCTTATAAACCATAAGTGATAGAGACCTAGGATCTTTTGATTTGAGGTCCTTGGTCCCAAAAAATGAAAATTAGGTCAAGGTCAAAGGTCAAGGTCATATTTTAATATTTGAATTTGGCTTATTTTCACTTATATCCAAAGACTGTATAAGATATCAACAAATTATTTTTACTAAATTGTTAGTTGCGACATGTCGTAAGATGTAAATTTTGATTGCAAGCGTACGTTGAATGTGAAAGGGAGTTTTCTCCCCTCTTTTATTAAAAAATACGCGTTTGGTGATATAACTCATTAACTAAATATAATTAAGACCTCTGGTCTTTTGATTTGAGGTCCTTGGTTTATGACCTTGAAATTGATCTCAAGGTCATAGCTTAATTTAACGTTCTATATTTTGACCTTTGCTTTTATTCTATATGTATACATGATAAAGATATACAACTTTTAGAAAAAGGTATCAAGCCATTTAACCTTGAAAAAAAACAACCGGAAGTGACCTTTTGTAAACCGGAAGTAGCTATTTTTTGTACTTTATTAATATAAAAGTATATAGAACCAGATATTTTTGGAATCGGTTTCAAGTAAATATTTAAATATAATCGGAAGTAACATTTTTCAAACCGGAAGTAACAAATTATCTCCCTTATTTCAAAAAAAAATGTATGGAAACAATATATTTTTGGAATCAGCTTACTAGGAGCTATCATTTGACAATTGAAATGACATTTTAAACTTAGTTTCACAACTTTTCATATCAAAAAGGATGGAAAGACCTTCAATTGTTCTCTGAATTTTTATTTTTTTTTCTTCCGCCTAATTTTGTTCTTGCGATAAACATTTGTTTTGCAATATGTCACTTAGATATTTGGTATATGATATCGAACAATTGATGCGCTTTTGAAATTTACCCTGCGTAACCGAAAACTTTTCTTTGTAGGAGTAATCTCCCCAAACACTGTTTTCCTTGTGAGCGCACTTCCTTCGCAAACGTAAAATATTATGACAAATTTATTTTACAAAATTGCTCGTTATATCCTTTGCATGATTTGTCCTATTTTGACCGAAGTGATATGAATGCTCCATACGAGAGTTATTTCCCCTTATTCATTTGATATAAGTGAATTGCATTTCTAACTGGTAAACCATAATTGATAGAGACCTAGGATCTTTTGATTTGAGGTCCTTGGTCCAAAAAAATGAAAATTAGGTCAAGGTCAAAGGTCAAGGTCATATTCTAATTTTTGAATATGGCTCATTTCCACTCATTTCCAGAAAACGTTTAAGATATCGACAAATTATTTTTTCTAAATCGTTTGTTGTGACATGTCGTAACACGTAAATTTTGATTGCAAGGGTACGTTGAATGTGAAAGGGAGTTTTCTCCCCTTTGGTATTTAAAAATACGCGTATGGTGATATAACTCATTAACTAAACATAATTAAGACCTATGGTCTTTTGATTTGAGGTTCTTGGTTAATGACCTTGAAATTGATCACAAGGTCATATCTTAATTTGACGTTCTAGATTTTGACCTTTGCTTTTACCCCATCTGTATACATAATAAAGTCATGAGACTTTTTGACAAACGGTATCAAACCATTTAAACTTTAAAAAAACAACCGGAAGTGACCGTGTGTAAACCGGAAGTAGCTATTTATTGTACTTTATTACATAAAAGTATAAAAAACAAGATATTTTTGGAATCAGTGTCAAGTAAATAGTCAAATATTATCGGAAATAGAGTTTTTCAAACCGGAAGTAAGAAATTATCTCCCTTATCTAAAAAAATATTGTTTAGAAACCATATATTTTTGGAATCAGCGTACAATAAGCTATCATTTGACGATTGAAATGACATTTTAAACCTATTTTTACACCTTTCATATTAAAATACATTGTTTTGGTGGAAAGACCTTCAATTGTTCTCTGAACAATTGGTTTTTAATTATTATTCTTATTCTTCTCTTTCTGACCCCTTAAACTGTCCTACCATTTTCTTTAAAGCATTAGAGGATGAAAACTTTATATTTATTCTGGGTATAGGTCTGCATCATGGGGGTTGCAGAACCCAATGTCCGTGATACCAGGGTGTCATCTTGGCATAATTAGGGGGGCTCAAAGATGGGTGGGGTCATTTTTTTTTTACATTTCCTAAATTTTCTGCTGTATATAGAGTAGATGGAACTATAATTTCTTTTATGTATATTTAGAGACACATGTCTGCTTCAATATGGAACTTATTTTATTTCAGTAGGGGGTCTCCTTGGCATAATTTTAGGGGGGTGAATTTTCATAGAACATTCCAGAACATCAATGTTAAATTTATTCTAGGGACATTAAATAGTATATGATTGTATATAATTATGGAGGGAACACATTACAGTGGGGGTTGGACTTTGGAATATTCAAAATGGCCGCCGTAACCATGGAAACAGCAAAAATATGAAAAACTTCAAAATGCTTCAAGATTAATGAAACTTATAACAAATGTTGCTTAACTGATGTAGACTAAACTTTTGATTTTGGAATTTTCAAAATGGCCGCCGTTGCCATGGAAACAGCAAAAATGTCCAAAAATTTCAAAATGCTTCAAAATTGATGGAACGTTAAACAAATGTTGCCTACCATATGTAGACTTTACTTTTGACTTTAAAATTTTAAAAATGGCCGCCGTAACCATGGAAACGGCAAAAATAACAAAAATATAAAAATTATTTGAATTTAATGAAACTTTACACACAGGTTATGTGGCATCATTGATACCGTAGAACAATGATTTGGGGGCCGTTTTGGTGACTTTTGTGTTAGCATCCTAACACAGGATTACTTGTTATTATGGCACCCTCAACGGAGTTGGGGTGACATATTGTTATCCTACGTTTCTTTTTTTTCTTATTTTTCTTCTTGCAACAAATTTTGTCCAGGTGATTTCTCGAAATCCAATGGACCAATGTTGATGGAACTCTACTATAGTAAGGACCCCCAAATGCAGAGTTGCAGTAAGCATGGAATGGTTCAAGATGGCTACCGTTTCCATGGAAACAGAACAAATGTGAAAAAATCCAGTTTTTTCTTTTGGTGAACTGTTTGGATATGCTTTCACTCAGAAACATTATATTTTGATGCAATGTAGGTGCCGGCCATATACAGGTGTTGGATGATTTTGGCACTCATTGGAACTACTATGTTGCCATGGAAACTACACCAAAAATTTCAAAAATATCAAAATGCTCCAAACTTCATGAAACTTCACAGTAACGATGAGCAACATTGGAAGATGTGGAATTTGGCGTTGGAATTTCCAAAATATCTGTTGTTACCATGGAAACAATGCAAAAAGGTCAAAACTTTGAATTTTCACAGAACATTCCAGAACATCAATGTTAAATTTATTCTAGAGACATGAAACTTTATGAAAATGTTCTCCAGTATACCAAGATGTCAAGACAATATTTTGATAGTTCAAAATGGCCGCCGTTGTCATGGAAACTAGGGCCAAGTTTTGCATTGACCCTATGGAAAAATGCATAAAATCTGCATTTTCTCAGAGAGTAGTGCACCAAAGTTAATGAAACTGTATTGATATATAACATGACATGTGGCAATGAGATGTCTGCTTTTAGAATTTTGGAATTATTTACTGTAACCATGGTTGCAGCACAAATGTTCAAAATTTCCAAAAAAAATTATGTGCTGCAAACTGGATGAAACTTTACAGGAATAGTGACTGTCATGTGCGGAGTTGCATTTTGAAGTTGGAATTTCCAAAATGGCCGCCGTAACCATGGAAACAGCAAAATTGTCCAAAATTTTAAAATGCTCCAAACTTAATGAAATTTTGCAAAAATGATAACCTGCAGGTGTAGACGCACTCTTTGACTTTGGAATTTCCAAAATGGCTGTCGCTCGCCTGGCAATGGGGGTACGAGGGTGCCATACGTTATTGCTAGCAATTACAAATCTAGTTATGTCACCCCTTTGAAAAAGGGGGGATATATTGTTATTCTACGAATTTTTTCTTCCACACTTTTTGTCCAGCCGATTTCTCGGAGATGCCTTGACATATATTTATAAAACTGCACCATAATGACAATCCCCATGTGCAAAGTTGCAGTAAGCATGGAATGGTTCAAGATGGCCGCCGTTTCCATGGAAACGGCCAAAATGTAAAAAACCGAAAAATGGTCCAAATTTAATGAAACTTTCAGAACTAATAACTCATCGTTAGAAGGCGTGACATCCATCTTAAGAACTTTTAAAATGGCTACCGTTGTCATGGAAACGGTCCAAACGTGAAAAAAACGAAAATAAATCCTTAATTAATTCATAGAAAATAAACCGCTACAGATACGGCAAAAAAAAACGTAAGTAGAAAACAGCAGTATAAACTGTAGAATTCATTGCCGTTGGAATTTTTAAGATAGCTGCTGTTACCATGGAGATAACGCTGAAAGTGCACATTGGACCCATATGGTAAAAAACGTCAAAGTAACATTTTCGTACAAATTTTAAGCTCATTCCCGTTTAAATGCTATTGTATTGTCATCTGTCTTCGAAATTTTCAAAATGGCCGCCGTTGCCATGGAAACAGCCTTCAAAAAAAAAAAAAAAAAAAAAAAAAAAAAACTCGAAAATTTGAGACAAAATTCTGTGATGAAGACTATGTGCAAAACATCTTCTAGAATATGCTAGAAGAAAACGAATATATAATTTAACGTGCTTCTTTCTATTCTATACAAAAATCGTGCTCTCAAGAGAAAATCGCCACTGAGAGAGAGAGAGAAACATGAAGAGTACACATAATTGACATTTCTGCACTTGCATTAAAGTACACATCCGTTAATCGAACACCTGCAAAAATATACACATTAGCTGAAATCAATCGATAAGCGTGTAATTAAATTGTACAAGATAAAATACTTGTATCGTGTGATACGCGAGATATTGAAGAATAAAATGAACAGTTAGTATGCCGCTCCGTCAATATATACACATGTTGTCTGTCCAAGGTCCCCTCTAAAAAGAATAGTAATGTACTAACTCCACGATAATATACTTCAGTATCACGTGACAGCACCTTTCTTCCTCAAGCGTGTGTCTAATTTAAGATTTTAAAGAGTTCCCCAACTATAAATAGACATCACTCTTAGTCTACGAGAAGAGAAAAAGGGGGGGGGGGGGGAAGGGGTCAAAGGCATGTATACTAGACGTGCCATGTGACTTTGATACACTCAAACTGGTTGCTGCTACTGTGACAATGTCAAGAACGGGGTGACATCCTCCGCTATTGCTTGCAATGGCAAATCTAGTTATTATGGCACCCTCAACGGAGTTGGGGTGACGTATTGTTATTCTACGTTTCTTTTTTTCTTATTAAGTCACCAAAACGGAGTTTTTGGCGACTTATTGTTTTTGTATCGTTTCTTATTAAGTCACCAAAACGGAGTTTTGGGGACTTATTGTTTTTGTATCGTTTCTTATTATTATGTCACCCGATCGACAATGTCGGGTGACATATTGCTTTTCTTATGTTTCTTTGTTATTATTATTATTCTTCCACCTTTTTTTGTCCGACAGGTTTTTTGGAGTAAAATGGAACCAATCTTAATGATAGTTCACTATAAGGAGGAACACAAAATTTCGGGTTGCAGTAGGGTCTAAGACCATAAAAAATGGCTGCCGTTTCCATGGAAACGGAACAATTGTGAAAAATTCCAGTTTTTGGTTTTGTGAATAATTTAGAGATGCTTAAACTCAGAATCATCATATTTTATCACAATGTAGGTGCCAGCCATATATTGGTTTTGGATGATATTGGCAGTCATTGGAACCACTATGTTGCCATGGAAACTACCCCAAAAATTTCAAAAATTTCAAAATGCTCCAAATTTTTTGAAACTTCATAGTAACGATGAGCAACTTTGGTAGAAGCGTAATTTGGCGTTGGAATTTCCAAAATGTCTGCCGTTACCATGGAAACAGTGCATAAGTGTCAAAATGCTTTAAAAACCTCAGGGTTTGGTAAATAATTTTGGTATGCTAGAACTTGAAATCATCAAATTTTTACACAATATAGTTGTCCACTATATACAGCTTTTGAATGATTTTGACAATCATTGGAACTCTTCTGTTACCATGGATACAGGACAAAATATTTCAAAAATTTCAAAATGCTCCTAAATTGATCAAACTTAATATGATTGTTGACTGTCAAGTCTACATATGACTTTTGAAGTTGGAATTTCCAAAATGGCCACGGTTGCCATGGAAACTGCAAAAATATCAAAAATTCTCAAAATGGTTTTAACTTAATGAAATTTGATATTATTGGTAACTGACAAGTAAAGTTGAGACTTTTGACTTTGAAATTTTCAAAATGGCTGCCATTTCCATGGAAACGGTATAAATATGAAATACTTTAAAAAACTCTGAATATACTGAAAATTTACAAAAAGATGAATAGCCATACATATATGTGCATTTACTGTTAAACAAGTTTGAAATGGCTGCCGCTTAGTGGCAATAGAGGGAAGGGTGACATCTGCTATTGCTTGCAATGGCAATTCTAGTTATGTCACCCGATCGACAATGTCGGGTGACATATTGCTATTCCTCTGTTTCTTTTTCACTATTATTATTATTATGTCACCCGATCGACAAAGTCGGGTGACATATTGCTTTTCCTCTGTTTCTTTTTCCCTATTATTATTATTATTATTATTATTATTATTTTTCTTCCACCTACTTTTGTCCGGCAGTTTTCTCAGAGCCAAAAGAACCAATCTGAATGATGGTGCACTATAACAAGGAACCCTGACTTTCCTGTTTCTTTCCGGTATTGGAACTAAAAAAATGGCTGCCATCACCATGGAAACGGAAAAATGGTGAAAAAATATTATTTTAGAGTTCGGCCAATTATTTGAGAATGGTTATGCTTAAAATCTTTAGATTTTGATACAATGTAGGTGCCCACTATACACTGGTTTTGGGATGTTTTTTGCAATCATTGGAACTGTTATGTTGCCATGGATACTACACCAAAAATTTCCAAAATATGGAAATGCTCCAAATTTAATGAAACTTCACAGTAACGATGAGCAACATTGGTAGATGTGGAATTTGGCGTTGGAATTTCCAAAATGTCTGCCGTTACCATGGAAACAATGCAAAAATGGTCAAAATGGTCCAAAAACACCTAAAAGTGGCATTTACTTTCTTAAAAGGGTAGGTCAAATCCATTGAAAATCTGATGGTATGTTCCCTCCCATGTACCAATGTGGTATCTGCCATTAGAAATTTGGAATGGTCTGTGTAACCATAGAAACCAGCCAAAATGTCAAAAATTTCAAAAATTTCAAAATGCTCAAAAAGTAATGAAACTTACTATGATTGTTGACTGTCAAGTCTGCATGAAACTTTTGAAGTTGGAATTTCAAAAATGGCTACCGTTGCCATGGAAACTGGAAAAATGTCAAATATTTTCAAAATGCTCCAAACTTAATGAAACTTAATAATATTGTAAACTGGCATGTATAGATCAAACTTTTGACTTTAAAACTTTCAAAATGGCTGCTGTTGCCATGGAAACAGCAAAAATGTCATATTTTTAAAAATGATCTAAATGTACTGAAAATTTACAGAAAAATGTATAGCCATGCAAATACATGCATTCACTGTTAAAATTTTTTGAAATGGCTGCCGCTTAGTGGCAATGTTGACTGTCAAGTCTGCATGAAACTTTTGAAGTTGGAATTTCCAAAATGGCTACCGTTGCCATGGAAACTGGAAAAATGTCAAATATTTTCAAAATGCTCCAAACTTAATGAAACTTAATAATATTGTAAACTGGCATGTATAGATCAAACTTTTGACTTTAAAACTTTCAAAATGGCTGCTGTTGCCATGGAAACAGCAAAAATGTCATATTTTTAAAAATGATCTAAATGTACTGAAAATTTACAGAAAAATGTATAGCCATGCAAATACATGCATTCACTGTTAAAATTTTTTGAAATGGCTGCCGCTTAGTGGCAATGGGGGGAAGGGTGACATCCGCTATTGCTTGCAATAGCAATTCTAGTTATTATTATTCTTCCACCTAGTTTTGTCCGGCAGTTTTCTCAGAGCCAAAGGAACCAATCTGAATGATGGTGCACTATAACAAGGAACCCTGACTTTCCAGTTGCAGTGCAACTTTGGAACTAAAAAATGGCTGCCATCACCATGGAAACCGAAAAATAATGGAAAATTCCAGTTTTTGGTTTTGATGAATTATTTGGAAATGCTTTAACTTAGAATCATTATATTTTGATACAATGTAGGTGCCGGGCATATACTGGTTTTGGATGATTTTGGCAATCATTGGAACTGCTATGTTGCCATGGATACTACACCAAAAATTTCAAAAATATGGAAATGCTCCAAATTTTATAAAACTTCACAGTAATGATGAGCAACATTGGTAGATGTGGAATTTGGTGTTGCAATTTCAAAAATGTCTGCCGTTACCATGGAAACAATGCAAAACAGGTCAAAATGGTCTAAAAACCTTCAAGTGGCATTTACTTTCTTAAAATGGTAGGTCAAATTGATTGAAACTTTGATGGTATGGTCCCTCCTATGTACCAATGTGGTATATGCCATTAAATTTTGGGAACGGTCTCTGTTGCCATAGGAACCATCCCAAATGTCAAAAATTTCAAAAATGTCAAAATGCTCCAAAATTGATGAAACTTAATAGAATTGTACACTGACAAGTCTGAATGAGACTTTTGAAGTTGGAATTTCCAAAATGGCCACCGTTGCCATGGAAATTGCGGAAATGTCAAATATTTTCAAAATGCTCCAAACTTTATGAAACTTAATATTATTGTTAACTTGCATGTATAGATGAGACTTTTGACTTTGGAATTTTCAAAATGGCTGCCGTTGCCATGGAAACAGCAAAAATGTGAAATTTTCTAAAATGCTCTCAATGTACTGAAAATTTACAGAATGATGTACTGCAATGCATATATGTGCATTCACTGTTAAACAATTTTGAAATGGCTGCCGCTTAGTGGCAATTGGGGGAAGGGTGACATCCGCTATTGCTTGCAATGGCAATTCTAGTTATGTCACCCGATCGACAATGTCGGGTGACATATTGCTTTTCCTCCGTTTCTTTGTTATTATTATTCTTCTTATTCTTCCAATGATTTTTGTCCAGTAGATTTTTTGAAGGCAATGGAACCAATCTTAGTGATAGTCAACTATAATGAGGAACAAAAAATTTCGGGTTGCAGTAGGTCTAAAGACCAATAAAAATGGCTGCCGTTACCATGGAAACGGAACAATTGTGAAAAATTCCACTTTTTGGTTTTAGGGAATTATTTGGAGACGCTTTAACTTAGAATCATTATATTTTGATACAATGTAGGTGCCCACTATATACTTGTTTTGGATCATTTTTGGCATTCATTGGAACTACTATGTTGCCATGGATACTACATCAAAAATTTCCAAAATATCAAAATGCTCCAAATTTAATGAAACTTCACAGTAACGATGAGCAACATTGAAAGATGTGCAATTTGGCGTTGGAATTTCGAAAATGTCTTGTGTTACCATGGAAACAAGGCAAAAATGGTCAAAACGCTTTAAAAAACCTTAAAAAGTGGCATTTACTTCATTAAAATGGTAGGTCAAATTCATTGAAACTCTGATGGTATGTTCCCTCCCATGTACCAATGGAGTATCTGCCATTAAAAATTTGGAATGGTCTGTGTTACCATAGAAACCAGACAAAATGTCAAAAATTTCAAAAATTTCAAAATGCTCCAAAAGTAATGAAACTTAATATGATTGTTGACTGTTAAGTCTGCATGAGATTTTTGGAGTTGGAATTTCCAAAATGGCCACCGTTGCCATGGAAACTGCAGAAATGTCAAATATTTTCAAAATGCTCCAAACTTATTCAAACTTAATATTATTGTTTACTGGCATGTATAGATGAGACTTTTGACTTCGGAATTTTCAAAATGGCTGCCGTTGCCATGGAAACAGCAGAAATGTGAAACTTTTGACAATGCTGTTATTGTATTGAAAATTTACAGAAAGATATATCGCAATTCATAGATCTGTATTCACTGTTAAGTTGTTTTAAAATGGGTGCCGCTTAGTGGCAATGAGGGGAAGGGTGACATCCGCTATTGCTTGCAATGGCAATTCTAGTTATGGCACCCTAAACGGAGTTTGGGTGACATATTGTTATTCTACGTTTCTTTTTGTTTTTATTTTTATTATTATTTTTCTTCCACACATTTTTGTCCAGTCTGGAACTCTAATGTGAATGGACCCAAGAAGATGGTACTATACCATAATGTTAACCACTAGTTGAAGATTTGCTTTTTGGGGTTGGCACTTTCAAGATGGCTGCCGTTACCATGGAAACGGAACAAATGTGAAAAAATCCAGTTTTTTGTTTTGGTGAACTATTTGGATACTATTTAACTCAGAATCATTATATTTTAATACAATGTAGGTGCCCACTATATACAGGTGTTGGATGATTTTGGCACTCATTGGAACTACTATGTTGCCATGGAAACTACTCCAAAAAATTCAAAAATCTCAAAATGTTCCAAACTTAACGAAACTTCACAGTAACGATGAGCAACATTGGAAGATGTGGAATTTGGCGTTGGAATTTCCAAAATCGCTGTTGTTACCATGGAAACAATGCAAAAAGGTCAAAACTTTGAATTTTCACAGAACATTCTAGAACATCAATGTTTAATTTATTCTAGAGACATTAAATGGTATATGATTGTGGAGGGAAAAAATTGCAGCGGGGGTTTGACTTTGGAATATTCAAAATGGCCGCCGTTACCATGGAAACAGCAAAAATACAAAAAACTTCAAAATGCTTCAAATTTATTGAAACTTATAACAAATGTTGCTCAGCTAATGTAGACTTGACTTTTGAGTTTGGAATTTCCAAAATGGCCGCCGTAACCATGGCTACCGCTCACCTGGCAATAGGGGAAGGGTGCCATCCGCTATTGCTTGCAATGGCAAATCTAGTTTTTATTATTATTATTCCACACTTTTTTGTCCAGACTATTTCTGACAATAGGATGGACCAATTGTTATGGAACTATACCAAAATGTTAATGGCCATATGCAGAAGTGCAGTCGAGGGTTGGCATATCCAACATGGCTGCCGTTGTCATGGTAACAGAAAGAATGTAAAAATATAATGGAACATTCTAGAACATTAGTGTTACAGTAAATCTACGGCCATTAAATGTTATATAATAGTATAATATTATGAGGAGCACAATATGAAGCAGCAGTATGACTTTGGAATTTCAAATGTTGCCATGGAAACTGTTAAAAAAAAGCTAAATTTTGAAAATTCTTCAAAAATGTATAAAACGTTACAGCATATTAATCTAGATGAGGCTTTCAACTTTTGAATTTCCAAAATGGCTGCCGTTACCATCTACTGTTTAATGGCAATTGGTGGACCAGGGTGACATCCGCTATTGCTTGCAATGGCAATTCTAGTTATGTCACCCGATCGACAATGTCGGGTGACATATTGCTTTTCTTATGTTTCTTTGTTATTATTATTATTCTTCCACCTTTTTTTGTCCGACAGGTTTTTTGGAGTAAAATGAAACCAATCTTAATGATAATTCACTATAAGGAGGAACACAAAATTTCGGGTTGCAGTAGGGTCTAAGACCATAAAAAATGGCTGCCGTTTCCATGGAAACGGAACAATTGTGAAAAATTCCAGTTTTTGGTTTTGTGAATAATTTAGAGATGCTTAAACTCAGAATCATCATATTTTGTCACAATGTAGGTGCCAGCCATATATTGGTTTTGGATGATATTGGCAATCATTGGAACCACTATGTTGCCATGGAAACTACCCCAAAAATTTCAAAAATTTCAAAATGCTCCAAATTTTTTGAAACTTCATAGTAACGATGAGCAACTTTGGTAGATGCGTAATTTGGCATTGGAATTTCCAAAATGTCTGCCGTTACCATGGAAACAGTGCATAAGTGTCAAAATGCTCTAAAAACCTCAGGGTTTGGTAAATAATTTTGGTATGCTAGAACTTGAAATCATCAAATTTTTACACCATATAGTTGTCCACTATATACAGCTTTTGAATGATTTTGACAATCATTGGAACTCTTCTGTTACCATGGATACAGGATCAAATATTTCAAAAATTTCAAAATGCTCCAAAATTGATGAAACTTAATATTATTGTTGACTGCCAAGTCTGGATGAGACTTTTGACTTTGGAACTTCCAAAATGGCCACCGTTGCCATGGAAACTGCAAAAAAGTCAAAAATTCTCAAAATGCTTTGAACTTAATAAAACTTGATATTATTGTTAACTGACAAGTAATGATGAGGCTTTTGACTTTGAAATTTTCAAAATGGCTGCCGTTGCCATGGAAACGGCAGAAATGTGAAATTTTTAAAATGCTGTGAATGTACTGAAAATTTACAAAAAGATGTATTGCCATGCATATTATATGTGCATTCACTGTTAAACGATTCTGAAATGGCTGCAACTTAGTGGCAATGGGGGGAAGGGTGACATCCGCTATTGCTTGCAATGGCAATTCTAGTTTTTATTATTTTTCTTCCACACATTTTTGTCCGCGCGATTTCTCAAATTCCAATGGACCAGTGTTGATGGAACTCTACTATATTGAGGACCCACAGGTGAAGAGTTGCAGTAAGCATGGAATGGTTCAAGATGGCTGCCGTTACCATGGAAACGGAACAAATGTGAAAAATTCCGGTTTTTGGTTTTGGTGAACTATTTGGATATGCTTCAACTCAGAATCATTATATTTTAATACAATGTAGGTGCCCACTATACACTTGTGTTGGAATGATTTTGGCGATCTTTGGAACTTCTATGTTGCCATGGAAACTACACGAAAAATTTCAAAAATATCAAAATGCTCCAAACTTTATAAAAACTTCACAGTCACGATGAGCAACATTGGAAGATGTGGTATTTGGAGTTGGAATTTCCAAAATATCTGTTGTTACCATGGAAACAATGCTAAAAGGTCAAAAAATTTCAAAAAAAATAAAAATGCCGCAAACTGGATGAAACTTTACAGGAATGCTCAATGGCATAAGCAGAGTTGACTTTTGAAGTTGGAATTTTCAAAATGGCCGCCGTAACCATGGAAACAGCAAAAATGTCAAAAATTTCAAAATGCTCCAAACTTCATTAAACTTTACAAAAATGATAATTTGAATGTGTAGATGTACTCTTTGACTTTGGAATCTTCTGGTTTGCTGCCGCTCGCCTGGCAATGGGGGAAGGGTGCCATCCGCTATTGCTTGCAATGGCAAATCTAGTTATTATTATTATTATTATTTTTCTTCCACCTAGTTTTGTCCGGCAGTTTTCTCAGAGCCAAAGGAACCAATCTGAATGATGGTGCACTATAACAAGGAACCCTGACTTTCCAGTTGCAGTGCAACTTTGGAACTAAAAAATGGCAGCCATCACCATGGAAACCGAAAAATAATGGAAAATTCTAGTTTTTGGTTTTGATGAATTATTTGGAAATGCTTTAACTTAGAATCATTATATTTTGATACAATGTAGGTGCCGGGCATATACTGGTTTTGGATGATTTTGGCAATCATTGGAACTGCTATGTTGCCATGGATACTACACCAAAAATTTCAAAAATATGGAAATGCTCTAAATTTTATAAAACTTCACAGTAATGATGAGCAACATTGGTAGATGTGGAATTTGGTGTTGCAATATCGAAAATGTCTGCCGTTACCATGGAAACAATGCAAAACAGGTCAAAATGGTCCAAAAACCTTTAAGTGGCATTTACTTTCTTAAAATGGTAGGTCTAATTGATTGAAACTTTGATGGTTTGGTCCCTCCCATGTACCAATGTGGTATATGCCATTGAATTTTGGAAACGGTCTCTGTTGCCATAGGAACCATCCCAAATGTCAAAAATTTCAAAAAATTCAAAATGCTCCAAAATTGATGAAACTTAATATGATGGTACACTGACAAGTCTGAATAAGACTTTTGAAGTTGGAATTTCCAAAATGGCCACCGTTGCCATGGAAACTGCGAAAATGTCAAATATTTTCAAAATGCTCCAAACTTTATGAAACTTAATATTATTGTTAACTTGCATGTATAGATGAGACTTTTGACTTCGGAATTTTCAAAATGGCTGCCGTTGCCATGGAAACAGCAAAAATGTGAAATTTTCTAAAATGCTCTTAATGTACTGAAAATTTATGGTGAAAAAATATAATTTTGGAGTTAGGTGAATTGTTTGAGAATGCTTAACCTTAAAATCTTTAGATTTTGATACAATGTAGGTGCCCACTATATACTGCTTTGGGATGATTTTGGCAATCATTGGAACTGCTATGTTGCCATGGATACTACACCAAAAATTTCCAAAATATGGAAATGCTTCAAATTTTATAAAACTTCACAGTAACGATGAGCAACATTGGTAGAGGTGGAACTTGGCGTTGGAATTTCGAAAATGTCTGCCGTTACCATGGAAACAATGCAAAACAGGTCAAAATGGTCAAAAAACCTTAAAGTGGCATTTACTTTCTTAAAATGGTAGGTCAAATTGATCGAAACTTTGATGGTATGGTCCCTCCCATGTACCAATGTGGTATATGCCATTAAATTTTGGGAATGGTCTCTGTTACCATAGTAACCATCACAAATGTCAAAACTTTCAAAATTTTCAAAATGCTTCAAAATTGATGAAACTTCATAGGATTGTAGACTGTCAAGTCTGCATGAGACTTTTGAAGTTGGAATTTCCAAAATGGCTACCGTTGCCATGGAAACTGGAAAAATGTCAAAAATTCTCAAAATGCTTTGAACTTAATGAAACTTGACATTATTGTTACCTGACAAGTAAAGATGAGACTTTAGACTTTGAAATTTTCAAAATGGCTGCCGTTGCCATGGAAACGGAAGAAATTTGAAATTTTAAAACTGCTTCGAATGTACTGAAAATTTACAGAAAAATGTATTGCCATGCATATTTGTGCATTCACTGTTAAACAATTTTTAAATGGCTGCCGCTTAGTGGCAATTGGGGGAAGGGTGACATCCGCTATTGCTTGCAATGGCAATTCTAGTTATGGCACCCTCAACGGAGTTGGGGTGACGTATTGTTATTCTACGTTTCTTTTTTTCTTATTATTTTTATTTTTCTTCCACGCTTTTTGTCCAGTCCATATCTTGGCACTGTATGCTCCAATGGTGATGGAACTATACCATAATGTTACCCAGCATACGAAGTTTTGCGAACTGGGTATGGCACCGTCAAGATGGCTGCCGTTACCATGGAAACGAAACAAATGTGAAAAAATCCAGTTTTTTGTTTTGGTGAACTATTTGAATACTATTTAACTCAGAATCATTATATTTTAATACAATGTAGGTGCCCACTATATACAGGTGTTGTATGATTTTGGCACTCATTGGAACTACTATGTTGCCATGGAAACAACTCCAAAAAATTCAAAAATCTCAAAATGTTCCAAACTTAATGAAACTTCACAGTAACGATGAGCAACATTGGAAGATGTGGAATTTGGCGTTGGAATTTCCAAAATCGCTCTTGTTACCATGGAAACAATGCAAAAAGGTCAAAACTTTGAATTTTCACAGAACATTCTAGAACATCAATGTTTAATTTATTCTAGAGACATTAAATGGTATATGATTGTGGAGGGAAAAAATTGCAGCGGGGGTTTGACTTTGGAATATTCAAAATGGCCGCGGTTACCATGGAAACAGCAAAAATACAAAAAACTTCAAAATGCTTCAAATTTATTGAAACTTATAACAAATGTTGCTCAGCTAATGTAGACTTGACTTTTGAGTTTGGAATTTCCAAAATGGCCGCCGTTACCATGGCTACCGCTCACCTGGCAATAGGGGAAGGGTGCCATCCGCTATTGCTTGCAATGGCAAATCTAGTTATTATTCTTATTCTTCTCTTTCTGACCCCTTAAACTGTCCTACCATTTTTTGGGAAGCAGTACAGGATGGAAAATTTATATTTATTCTGGGTATAGGTCTGCATCATGGGGGTTGCAGAACCCAATGTCCATGATACCAGGGTGTCATCTTGGCATAATTAGGGGGGCTCAAAGATGGGTGGGGTCAATTTTTTTTTGCATTTCATCAATTTTCTGCTGTAAATAGAGTAGATGGCATTATATTTTCTTTTATGAATATTTAGAGACACATGTCAGCTTCAACTTGGAACTAATTTTATTTCAGTAGGGGGTCTCCTTGGCATAATTTTAGGGGGGTGAATTTTTATGGAACATTCCAGAACATCAATGTCAAATTAGTTCTAGAGACATTAAATGGTACATGATTGTATATAATTATGGAGGGAACACATTACAGTGGGGGTTGGACTTTGGAATATTCAAAATGGCCCCCGTTACCATGGAAACAGCAAAAATATGAAAAACTTCAAAATGCTTCAAAATTATTGAAACTTATAGCAATTGTTGCCTAATGTATGTAGACTAAACTTTTGAGTTTGGAATTTTCAAAATGGCCGCCGTTGCCATGGAAACAGCAAAAATGTCCAAAAATTTCAAAATGCTTCAAAATTGATGAAACTTAAAACAAATGTTGCCTACCATATGTGGACATTACTTTTGACCTCAAAATTTCCAAAATGGCCGCCGTAACCATGGAAACGGCAAAAATGTTAAAATATCAAAATCCATCCGATTTAATGAAACTTTACACATAGGTAATTTGGCATCATTGATACCGCAGAACAAACGATTTGGGGTCCGTTTTGGTGACTTTTGTGTTAGCATCCTAACACAGGATTACTTGTTATGGCACCCTCAACGGAGTTGGGGTGACATATTGTTATTCTACGTTTCTTTTTATGGCACCCTCAACGGAGTTGGGGTGACATATTGTTATTGTTCGTTTCTTTTTTTCTTATTATTATTATTATTATTATTTTTATTCTTCCACACATTTTTGTCCATTCTATTTCTCGGAATTGGCTTGAACAATATTGATAGAACTATACCATAATGTAGACCACCACATTCTATAGTGCAGTGGGGTATGGCACCATCAAGATGGCTGCCGTTGCCATGGAAACGAAACAAATGTGAAAAAATCCTGTTTTTTGTTTTGGTGAACTGTTTTGATATGCTTAAACTCAGAACCATTATATTTTGATACAATGTAGGTGCCGGCCTTATACAGGTGTTGGATTATTTTGGCACTCATTGGAACTACTATGTTGCCATGGAAACTATACCAAAAATTTCAAAAATATCAAAATGCTCCAAACTTCATGAAACTTCACAGTAACGATGAGCAACATTGGAAGATGTGGAATTTGGCTTTGGAATTTCCAAAATATCTGTTGTTACCATGGAAACAATGCAAAAAGGTCAAAAATTTCAAAAAAAATAAAAATGCTGTAAACTGGATGAAACTTTACAGCAATGGTCACCGGCATAAGCAAAGTTGACATTTGAAGTTGGAATTTTCAAAATGGCCGCCGTAACCATGGAAACAGCAAAAATGTCAAAAACTTCAAAATGCTCCAAACTTAATGAAACTTAACAAATATGATAATTTGAATGTGTAGATGCACACTTTGACTTTGGAATTTTCTAGATTGCTGCCGCTCGCCTGGCAATGTGGGAAGGGTGCCATCCGCTATTGCTTGCAATGGCAAATCTAGTTTTTTTTCTTATTATTATGTCACCCGATCGACAATGTCGGGTGACATATTGCTTTTCCTCTGTTTCTTTGTTATTATTATTATTCTTCCAACTATTTTGTCCGCCACTTTTCTCGGAGCCAATGGAACCAATCTTAATGATAGTTAAGTATAATAGGGAACACAAAATTGCGGGTTGCAGTAGGGTCTAAGACCATAAAAAATGGCTGCCGTTTCCATGGAAACGGAACAATTGTGAAAAATTCCACTTTTTGTTTTTTTGGAATAATTTGGAGATGCTTAAACTCAGAATCATCATATTTTAATACAATGAAGGTGCCACCCATATACTGGTTTTGGATGATTTTGGCAATCATTGGAACTACTATGTTGCCATGGAAACTACACCAAAAATTTCAAAAATATGAAAATGCTCCAAATTTTTTGAAACTTTACCATAACGATGAGCAACTTTGGTAGATGTGGAATTTGGCGTTGGAATTTCCAAAATGTCTGCCGTTTCCATGGAAACAATGCAAAAAGGTCAAAATGCCCCAAAAACTTCCGGGTTTGGTGAATAACTTTGGTATGCTTGAACTTAAAATCATCAAATTTTTACACAATATAGTTGTCCACTATAGACAGGTTTTGATTGATTTTGACAATCATTGGAACTACTCTGTTACCATGGATACAGGATCAAATATCTCAAAAATTTCGAAATGCTCCAAAGTTGATGAAACTTATTATGATAGTTGACTGGCAAGTCTGGATGAGACTTTTGACTTTGGAATTTCCAAAATGGCCACCGTTGCCATGGAAACTGCAAAAAAGTCAAAATTTCTCAAAATGCTTTGAACTTAATGAAACTTGATATTATTGTTAACTGGCAAGTACAGATGAGACTTTTGACTTTGAAATTTTCAAAATGGCTGCCGTTGCCATGGAAACAGCAGAAATGTGAATTTTTTTAAAATGCTCTGAATGAACTGAAAATTTACAGAAAGATGTTTTGCCATGAATATATGTGCATTCACTATTAAACCATTTTGAAATGGCTGCCGGTTAGTGGCAATAGGGGAAGGGTGACATCCGCTATTGCTTGCAATGGCAATTCTAGTTTTTATTAATCTTCTTCCACACATTTTGTCCACGCTAGTTCTCTGAATCAAATGGGTCAATGTTGATGGAACTCTACTATTATGAGGACCCCCATGTGAAGTTGTGCATCTAGGTATGGAATGGTCCAAGATGGCCGCTGTTTCCATGGAAACAGTAAAAATGTAAAAAAAAATCAAAATTCCAAATCTTTCATTGTAAGACCCAACTGGATGAAACTTTATGGAAATGTTCCTTGGTATGCTCTGATATACTGACAATATTTAGAAATTCCAAAATGGCCGCCATTGTCATGGAAACAAGGCAAAAGTTTAACATTGGCCCTATGGGAAAATGCATTAAAGCTGCTTTTTCTACAGGAATATAGGAATTAAATCTATTAAAACTTTATTAATATATTACGTGGCATGTCCCAAGGTGGCACCTGTCTTTGGAATTTTGGAAATGGTAACTGTTACCATGGAAACAGCAAAAATTTCAAAAATTTCAAAATGTTCCAAACGAAATGAAATTTGACAACAATGTTAATAAACATGTGTAAAAGCCCTCTTTGACTTTGAAATTTCCAAATTTGGCTGCCACTCGCCTGGCAATGGGGGAAGGGTGCCATCCGCTATTGCTTGCAATGGCATATCTAGTTATGTCACCCTGACGGAGGTCGGGTGACATATTGTTATTGTACGATTCTTTTTTTCTTATTATTTTTATTCCACACTTTTTGTCCGGCTTAGTTCTCGGAATTGAATGGACCAATGTTGATGGAACTATAACATAATGTTAATCACCATGTGCAGTTTTCACTAGTAACCCGAATTTAGCTTGAACGGACAAAAACGTGTTAACGATATTTAAATGAGATTAATCGTCATTTGATAAAGATTGACAAAAATTAAAAATTAGTTTTAATTCATTTCAATTCATTTCAATGCATTTTAACGCCAGTCAAATAGATTTCTTTGCAGTCAATCAATTGAAATCAAGTTGATGGTAATGTACGTCAAACTAATAGGCCACGCCCCCGTTAAACTATTTCAAACTGGCATCAATTCGTTTTAAACATTGTTGAGACGCGAGCTTTGTACAGGTAAATCACTCAAGCAAAACAACCTTGATTTATGTATCGTTTATTTTTTTTCAAATTTTATCGAATTTAGTTAAATGCGTGTATTCTTAGTAAAGTCGCACGCTTCACAATTTTTAACAAATGAATGAACAATACACGTGACATTTAAAAAAAAATTAAATATTGATGCACGGTTTTAAAAATGTGAATCTGTTGAAGAAAAAAAATAGTAAGATGTATAACATAATTTGAATTTGCCAAAATGCAGTAGATCTTTATCTCACATATTCGTTTCAAAAATTGCTAAGTGCTATGAAAACTCGTGAAAAATAAGTAACGTGTGGTCCCTTGCAATTACTTACGAAACTTTAGGTATTCCTGTATATTTACCGTTTCTGTTTTTCTGTTTTACTATATTGTACTCGTAAATTAAATATGTCACGGAAATAAAAGTAACTTCACAGAAATTATTCATTGCGTATATAATTTAAATCTGATATTTTCGGTTAAACAACAAATATTCACTAGCTGTATATTAATATATGAAATAACTTGTAATGAAAAACAATGTTTTGTTAAATAATAAAATTGATGAAGATAATGTTGACATTTGTTGAATTTAAGCAGAGACATATAATATTCAAAAATAAGTTTTGGAGGTCAAACTGTGTTGTGCAAGAATCTATAAAGTATTTTGGGATGCTATGAATAACAAAGAAGCTAAATTTATTCAAATATGGACATCACAATCTGTCGAGAAATCATAGATTATGTCGTATCTGTGGCTCGGCTGAAATTGGTGACGAGTATCATTATATTTTGTCTTGTAAATCTTTCGTTAATGAAAGACAAAAATATATACCGAAATTTTGTTGGAAAAATCCATACACCTTGAAATTATGTAATCTGTTTTCCTCAAATAATATTACTGTTTTAGAAAAATTATGTGGATATATAAAAGCTGTTAATGTGAAAGTCTCTCCTCCTAGTTAATGTATATCATTTTCCTCATACATGCACTGTATATTATATTGTTGTACATACTTATTGTCGCTATAACTATGTCATTAGTTGATGAGAATAAAATTCATTCATTCATTCAATATGGCAATTATGTAATAATTATGTCATAATAAAATTATCACAATTTGGAAGATTAATCCTTCTTTTTTCTTTTGGTACATTTTTACCTCATTTATAAAATTTAAAGAAAGATGAGTGGAATTACATCAGTTTAAAGATGTCTGATTGGGGATGAAAAATCTTTGTATTGTGCTACCTTAATAAACAGGTCAGTCTTGCTCAAAATTGTAAATGAAGTAACAGATCAATGAACTTTTAAAACAGTGTTAAATTGTAATACCGGTCGCTGGAGCAAAACAGGTGTAAATTGTGGAAGAGCTTATACAGGAGTCAATCTATCATAGAGAAATATCAAACAATGTTTATAGTTGGAAACGATTGATAAAATCTAATGTACGGTTTATATTTCGGTTGCGAATCAGAACCAGTGTTACTTCTCATTTAAAACAAAACAGTGAGACGCTTACTTGCTATTTCGAAATTGACCAAAAAGCTATAAAATAACGTAGCGAAATGACCGTACTTATAGATTAGACTTTAATGTGTTTGTCCGTTTTGAATTGTTGTATACTAGTCATTTTAGGGACCGTTATAATTATAGCTTGCTGTTCGGTGTGGGCCAAAACTCTGTGTTGAAGCCGTACTATTGAATTATAATGGAATGTTCTATACTATGTGACTTGGTGGCGAGTTGTTTCATTGATACACATACCACATCTTCTTATTAATATTAACCGGCAGCAGTTTATAACATTTTCATTTCGATAAAAAAAAAATGCAAATTCGGTAAATCAAACAGATTTGTACCATATTGTTACATTCAAAAGTTTTTAATTTTGATTGATAGCATACTTTATTTTTTTATTGCATTGCTCCAATGGTACGGTTGTTTTATCCGATCTATCTAACTTGATAGGGAAAATGTTATTTAAAAAAAACATGGTCTGTCATTTTTAAACTGTGTTTATTGGAATTAGTTAAAAAGTCAAAGTTCAAATCATAAATAAGTGTTCATAATTCTTTTATGTGATTTTAAAAAAAATCGAACTTTCCCTCATCAGTTCACTAGCATGGCTAAAGGTATTACCCCAAAAGGTATTGTGAGGTGACACGACCAGGTATTCAAACGATTTCCTGTCGGACTTGCAAGTTCATTCATCGTTTCCTTTATGAGGGTATTGAGGACAGTACACGGCCGATAGCTTGTAACTTTTCATTTTGAACTATCAGGTGTATAATATACATCTCTGTCTTGCGTGTCCGAAAGTGATATACTAGTCATTACTAAACTCATACGTTTGTTTATTAATAACATTTTGTGTGTAAAGAATATTATTTGTAAAAATCTAAATAATACCAAATAAAAAAAAAAGATTTGATAAAATAAAAATCTATTTACATATTTCTTACCAAGAGTAAATTTGGAAAAATGTAAGTATATACTTTAAATAAAAATGACACCTTACATCCACGTATTCCAACATCAATCCGAATTCCGATAGCAAACAATCTTATTCGGAAGACTCCGTATACATACTACATGTACTATACGAACTATATTGTAATTATATTACAAAATAATGATCACATGATTCAAGTATTACTAGACTGCTTTACATCAATCCGACATTAATTTAACGTTATCGTTGTCAATACTTGAATAGTGAAGGACAGATTGGAACATACCAAAAATATTGATTTAAAAAAATGCACGGCACTTGTCGACTATTCGTTTATACGCCAGGTAACAAGAAGCCCTCTTAGCACTTAAGATCATCATAAGACTGTCTTAGGGAGTGAGAGTGTAACAAGAAGCAATCTTATATCGATCTTAGAATGATTGACAGCCCTTATAAGACTTTCGAAATTCTTACGGATCTAAGGGAATTCTTTGCATACCCTTATCATAAACTTTTCAAATCGGGTAACTCAAAAAAAATATTTTTTTTTGTCCTTTAGTAAGAACCCTTTGCATAAACTCAAGAATTTACGAGCGTAACACGATTTTTACCTAACTCGTTTAAATGTAAGTGTGGTTTTACCCACCCCAAACTACTCTTAGAATGAAAATGGCGCTTGTTTTACATGTCGATGAAGACAACCAGACGAAGAAATCCTGATCGCTTTTTAAGACGTTTATTCCGCGACCGCTGATATCCTGTTGAATTTGTGACAGATGGAAAACTTATTGCAAGAACTATCGGTTAGACAGAGCGAGCATAAATGATTTATGGCTTTATCCTCTCCCCCTTTTTCCCAGCCTAAACACCCGCCCGATTTCAAATTTTGGGAAATTTGAATCTGTAATCGTTTAATTTGTACTATTAGAAGAATGATTTCATTTAGAAAATAGTTTTTTTTCCTTGTTTACCCCTATAATTATATCCAGCCCTTTTTTTCCTGATACTCCACTAAAGAGACCATTTTAGACGCTAAAATATTGTTTTAAACACTTGTCTCATATATACAGATCCTCAAATTTCCCCAAAAAACTATAAAATAAGATCTATATATATACCTATTCTCAAATTGTTCAAAAAATTTCAAACACTGTCTTACGTGTCCCAAGTCCGGAACATGTAATTCAGTGATTGTCGTTTGTTGCTGTATATCATATCTGTTTTTCGTTTTATTGTTTTGTACTTAAATTAGGCCGTTAGTTTTCTCGTTTGAATTGTTTCACATTTTTCAATTCGCGGCCTACTATTATAGCTTACTATAAGGTATGGTTTTGCTCATTGTTGAAGACCGTACGGTTATCGAAAGTTGTTAAATTCTACGTCATGTGTTCTCTGGTAGAGAATTGTCTCATTGGCAATCATACCACATCTTTTTAATTTTCTATGATCCTCAAATTTCCCCCACAACTATAAAACATCGTCGTTCGGGATTATGAAAATGAATAGAATCTTTCCTTTATTTATAGATAGATAACCATGAAAATGCACCGGACATAAACTGCTCATATCAAATTTCTCGGTTGTGGGTATATGAGGATATGTCTTCTTGTTTAAAACTTGGTTTAAGTGGTCTTTCGCACTGAACCATTATATTATTTTTTGTCTTAAATTTACCACATTTCTAACTTTATCAGAAACAATAATTTAGCTGACTATGTAAGCAAAACATCCTGTTACTTCAAAACGCAAGAGAGATTTTTATTTGGCAATGACTAACTCAAATAAAAAAAAAAGTTGACGGTCAGGACGTAAAGTTAGTAAGTGGTGTCAGACCACCAATTAAAAATCCCTATCTGTTCAACCAAATTTTGCAATTTTCACAGCTTTCTAAATATTTTACCTTAAGTTTAACTTCATAGAAACCAGGTATATCCTTAATTGTACATGTATCAGCTTTCTACATGCCAATTTTCAAAACAGAGGTACTAAAAAAAAAACTGGTTTTCTGGAAATCTAGAATTAGTATACTATGGAGCACATTAATCCTCAATTTTTAATGCAAACTCATAGACAAGTAAATTTTGGCTCAAAATGATCTAGAAATATATTTCTCTTTCACCAAAAAATTCATTTCTGCAAATTTGTTGGTTAGTTTAAGTAAACAAGGACATCAAAAGCACTATTTTGTGTCCGAGTAGGGCTACTTTTACATACGTTCTAAATTGGAGGGAGTAATTGGTGGTCTGACATCTTTTTCTCGTTTTTCTCCCAAAATAACTCAATCTGAATAATCATATGAATGGATGACAAATGCGACTATGCACTGTACCTATACGACACAGAGTAGAGGCGTGTTGATTAATTTATTGTGGCAAGAAGAGAAGCGACACACAAAATGACGTCTTCTCGTTTAATAGTATAGATACATGAAAGAAACATACATTTTGCGTTAATTGGGTAAAAGTTTTGTAAATAGACTAGTCCACGTATGCCAACATTATGTAATCATCGAGAATGCCGATAGACTATTGAAGAAGAAGAAGGAGAAGAAGAAGAAGAAGAAGAAGAAGAAGAAGAAGAAGAAGAAGAAGAAGAAGATTTAATTAGATTGTTCTCGAATAAAGGAAGAAATTCGTCATCATCACAATTGTTCTGACATGCATGTAATATAAATGCAACTGGACGTACATGTACACTAATTATCCCCAAGGGATGTGAACATTTTCCAGGAAAACTATTGAGCATCAAAGTTTCAAATCAATTTCGGGATGTTATTTTCTTTCTTGATATTCAATAACAGAAATTTACAGAATAATTTCTTGCCAGTTAAAACATACTTATACGTTTTTTGATTGAGTTAAGTCTGCCAATTGATATTTTATCGTATGTTTTTCTTTGTTGTGATGTTATGCTATTGTTTCAGAAAAAGGGAGAAGGTTTGGATCCATTAAAACGTTTAATCCCGCTGCAAATGTTTGCACCTGTCCTAAGTCAGGAATCTGATGTACAGTAGTTGTCGTTTGTTTATGTAATATATACGTGTTTCTCGTTTCTCGTTTTGTTTATATAGATTAGACCGTTGGTTTTCCCGTTTGAATGGTTTTACACTAGTAATTTTGGGGCCCTTTATAGCTTGTTGTTCGGTGTGAGCTAAGGCTCCGTGTTGAAGGCCGTACTTTAACCTATAATGGTTTACTTTTTAAATTGTTATTTGTATGGAGAGTTGTCTCATTGGCACTCACACCACATCTTCCTATATCTATTATAATTACACTATAAAAAAGAGAAAGATGATATTAAATTCGTTCTGTCTGTTTTTTAAACATCGTTAGTCAAATAACCATGATAACTAAAGTATTATCCGTTGTGAGACAAAGACTATTTTAATAAAGAATTCCCGATAAAATTGAATCCATTATTCATATTGCTAACACGACATTCACTCGAGGAAAAGTCACCTACGTAACTCTATATGCGTGTTTTTTTGCCACGTTGCTTACAAAAATCATCATATATCTTAAATATTTTCCAATAACACTTCCTGATTCAATTTGCTACTCGTTTACCCCAAAAAATTAAAAACGTTTTTTTTTTCTTTTTTCCACTTGGTTTGAAGTTTATAATCTCTTGGATAAATATCAAAAATGTGTTCAGAGTTTTGACGGTTGTGAATTAAGGATTGGTTACTTTATAGAAACTTATTTCTTTGGATGGTAATAAACGCTTGTATTTTGTCTTTTAAAGTGTGTCTGTCTGTTTAATAATTTACAGTTTAAGGAGAATTCTTCGTCTTTTGCAAATAGATAAAGAATAGTATGAAAATGTGCTTACGGTTGCATTTAGGCAGAGAGAAATATGCTTTATTTTATTTTAGAAAATTATTTAGTACAGATATAAAAAATATTCTTAATCTTTTACAATTTACATATAAAATTTAATAGTGGTCCTTTATGTACATGGTAGATAAAACTTGTGTGATTCAACTTTTTCAGAGGTAGGACGTTCCGGAAAACACAATTTGCTATAAAAAAAAATCTTGTGGTAACGCTCATATTTGAATACCTTTCTGTTGAATAAGAAAGTGTAAAAACAGTTATATAAATTCACCTGAAAAGGGGAAAACGAAAAGTGATTACCTAACTTATTTTTCAAATATCGAATACACAAATAAATCTCTAATATATCCACGCCTGCATTTTTTACTGACAGGTGTCTGCTGGTATTCGATTGGACATCAAGTATCAATATAGGCGTAACAATCTATCTCAATTATCCAATCAGCTGTCTTGTTTGCGGTAACATACGGTCGACATGGTTTAGCTTTTTTTATAATGCATTATAAATTGATTGCATTAAAAGTTATTCCTACACAATTATTTACATACACTGTAAAAAAAAACAATATCCTTCCCAAAAATGACTTACAAGACACTCTATTATACAAAATAACTATTTACAAATTGAGATAGCGTAAACATAGAATTTAGTAACATTAATAACATATACTATTTAACGGTAGAGCTCTGATTTAACGGGGACAGAGACATATAATACATTGTTTTATTATATGTCTGTGACGGGGACTATTATGCTGTTAGTATGATAGTTCCGGCAACTTAACAAATTGATCCTCAAAAGGACGGTGTTGCTATTGTGGGTCAGGGACTTGCCGGGCCGCCTTGGTGCACTAAGCTCTCGAACCTACACTAAGACCAGGATGGAACACTATAGCGAACTTTCTATACTACTGAAAAGTCCATGTGTGGGCTTGTCAGATAAAAATAGACAACGCTTATATTTTAGAATAAAAAAGTGAAGAATAGAAATATTACTATACATTGTACGGACATTTAGACTAATGCACTAGCTGTGATACAGCGGAAGAAATAATGTCGAGTGTAGCAAAGATGAAAAAAAACACCAAAAACAACGATTTTAATAATGCTAAAAACTATATAGTTTCAAATCAAGGGCAAAACGTACGCTATGGCTATTCCGACACTGACCTAGCAATTTACGATATAATTAAACAATTAAAAACCTTGTAAAAAAATTACAGAAAAAAAGTCTGTTATTTTCCTTTAACTGGGAATATTATGATACTTTGTGAACATTATATATACATCTTCAATCAGTGTTTTAAAGTCATATCAGATAAATAAAAAAAATGTTATTTCTGCCAAAAAAAATACCAACATATTATATATAATCACAAAATAATTGAAATCGAATATAGATTAGAATTGTGATCATCGGAATTTATTAAGACTTTTTTAAATATTTATTTCTTTATAGGGACTTTTTTTAGATCGAAATTAATGATGTTCATATAAGTATGTGGTACAGCTCACACCGATTAATATATTAGTATATTCATGGAATTGATATATGCTCATGCAAATAACCCTTTCAATTATGAATTCGTATACATAGATTTTAAAGCACATACTATAGGAGATGTGGGATATACTTCAATTTGACAGCAACCAAACGACAAAAACACCATAGTTAAATCAAGACCGCATTTTTAGTCTTCAACTAGAAACAGGTGTCTTAGACCCCGTTCACACTAGGACATTTTTATCGATTTAAACTAGACCGGTTCACTTTAGATCGATTTAAGGGCCAATGTGAACGCTTTGAATCTGTCTTCAATCGGTCTAAACTAAAACACCAAAAGAGGTAGTTTAGTTTGAGTCGGTCTAAAGTAAACCGATCTTACTTTAAATGTGAACGCAGAGATCGGCTTAAACTAGTACGATTGGATCGAAAATAATGTATGCGCATGTACAGCGCCAAAACTATCTCAGAGGTTCGTTGTTTAACCCATATTTCTCTGTTTACAGACATTTAAAAAAAACTGAAAACATTTTGTCTTCGCCATCGCTTTGCATTGCGAAATCTGTGCCTTCTTTTCTTATGATGATTTTTTTTTTCTTTTCAGGAACCGCAATATTTCGTCGTGTTGTAACTTCGTTACTACAGATATTTTTTTCAAAATTATAGAAAACGCGGCAATAACACCTGTACCAAAATGTTAACTTCTGATTCAGGAGAAACAATAACTTTATCCATTTTTTTTCAAGTGTGTGTGTCAGAGTATCAATGTTTACACAATGTTTACAGATTACGGGTAAAAAGGTTAGATCGATTGCGTTTTTAATTGTAGTGTTAACGCAGTGGATCGGTTTAGACCGGTAGAGATCTTTATGATTAAAGATAATGTGAACGCTAACTGGTTTTATTTAGATCGATTCAAATTAGATCGATTAAAAAAAAAATGCTAGTGTGAACGGGGTCTTAGCTCTACACGAAATGTCAAGGTCTAAATCGTCATGAGTTTGTATAAAATTTGTAAATACATGAAATACAATAAACAAAAATAACTAATATGAAATTCTAGATAAAATAAATATTCATTAATCACTCATATTCGAATGATCGAATAATCAATTCGACATTTTCTATCGGTAGGGACACGTTTTCAAAGCCCGCTTTCTGTTCACATAATGTTTTTGACGGATTTCCCTTTTCATTTATAACCTACAAAAATTGCTCAGAATAGACAGCATGGTATACTAAAACTCATTTAAAAGTCAGTGTACACACGGTGTTTCACAAACCTGTAATTTCTTCACCCAGGGATATGAATGTGACATTGAAAGTCCCTCAATAGCTTTACAATACCCGGCCGTGTCATTTCAGTATATTGTAGACGGAACGTGTGATATACGTACACCAGCATACCAATACGGGTGAATTTTACTTTTTTTTAGAGGACTTCAAAGAGGGGTTGCATTGGATATGCCCTTATTTTGAAAAAAAAATATCTATTCTTTTATTTGTGCCAAAAAAACTAAACTTCAATAATGATAAAACGTTATTCCAAAAGTAAAACAGCTTATAGGGTGCGTCAAGGATTTTCTATACAAATCCTTGAGTTATTTAATTCTTTAAAATTTCTGACAATTAATGTATATTTGTATTGATTGCTACATATGACAATTTTCCAAAAAGCAAAGAAAAGAGTTTTGAATAACCCAAATATATATCCATTAATATGTTTGAAGATGACACGGAAACTTTAGGTATTTGTCCGCAAGACAGCAACGAAACCTATTAAACAAACTTACTAGTTTAAAGCTATCCGTCGGTGCTAATATTCACAAGGACAGCAACTTTATTAAAAGTATAGTTAAATAAGTGATCCTTGAATTTTGTGTTCGTAAAATCCATATGACCAATGTATATGAGCGACGAGGACGGAAACTCTGATATGGTTTGCAAAAATTGCATCGTTGGATCTACACCTTTTATATTTCTTTTATTTATTAGATATTTTTTCTTCTCATTTTGTATTTTTTGGTTTGAATTGTTTACACTAGTAAATTTTCGTCCCTTTATAGTTTACTTTTCAGCGTTGAAATAATGATTGCTTACCATTAAAAGATTGTATCTTGGGTGGACAGTTATCGCATTTGGCACTCATACATTTACCTCATCTTTTTTTCATATATATGTCTGCTGTATAGTATAGTATAGTATAGTTTCAGAACAAGTATCGATTTGCGTATTTGTAAAACGTCATGTCGTTGATACATACATGCAGTGGCGGATAAGATAAGAGGCATCGGGGGTTTGGTCCCCTTTTGTTCTAGTTCTCTAGTTCCATGCCATAGTAAAGTTAAAATGGCGTAATTTCATTTTATACTTTTAAAGAGGCAAAATTAGTTGACGCAGATTTTCAAACTTATGATAAATGACATATAGCAAAATAAAATATTCATAAAATTGAATTCAAACAGAAATCACAGCTTATTGATGTGAGCGTGAGGGAACGAATACAACGTATCTGGGAAGTTATATAAAATACAAAACTATGTATTATGATTAATAAATCGATCAGAACTGTCACACAACAGCGATAAAATGTCAATAACCATTGAAATACAAATCGTTGTATCTCAAAATTTCAAAGTACCATTTCTGTTATTTCCTTTCCGAAAGTTAAAAAGCCATTGCCCCAGTAGAGATTAAAAAATAGTCATTATTTCAATATCGAATAAATTAATTGATTGTACAATCGCTTGCGATTTTACTGTACAATCACTTGGGCCTTTCCTGTACAACCGCTTGGCCAACTTATCAAAGTTCTTTTTCAACAGAAAAATAAGGAGATGTGATAAGATTTGCAATTAGACAACTATCCATCAAATTAAATGGATGTAAGCTATGTTAGGCGACCATATCTTATAGAAGGCTATATTTGAAAGGTGACGACATGAACAAATAGGGAACAATTAAATTCGAAAACTAACGGCCTAACTTATAAAGAAAAAAAAACAATATGACAGACATGAACCAACGGCAACTACTGAACGACAAGCCACTGACTTGGGACAGGCACATAAAAAAGGTGACGTGATAAACATGTGTGTGTACGCTCAACCTCCAAAAATGAAGTGGGCGTAGGCAATTATATGAAACAATACGACCTTCAATAACGAGAAAACCCCTTCCGTAAACTCGAACGATTAATAAAAGGCATGAAAATATGATTTTTTTAGACTTTTACCACAGTGAATGTATCTTAGCTTACAGAAAAACTAAGTTCAGTTACAAATAAAAATACGGTTAAACGTTTTATTTTACAATATTTACATTTGAAAGTTGTCTTATGATCAAAGACAAGCTTCTCTCCTTGTTTGGTAGAAATCCCGGATAGTTTAAGAGAGTTATTAAAGTTTAAAACTCTTTAACCACAGTTATAATCTATTATTTAGCGTGTATTCTCAGACATTTATATAATTAGATCACCCTGCAGCGTTTAACAAAGAGCAAAACCCAAACCGCATAATCATTTATAAAAGTTCCCAAAATTACAAATATAAATTCAAACAACTAACGGCCTGATTGATGTACAATACTTAAAAGATAATATACAGCAACGACAACCACTGATTATTACATTGGTTGCAATGAATTACATTGATTTCCCAGTTAGATAAAAACCGATAATTTCACATGTGAAATAAACGTGGTTATTTCACTCTCTGACGTCATACAACAATAGGCGTTGTCAAGACGTCGATAACGTCGGATCAAAACAAATTGTCAATGCGTAGGAAAAAGATATAGTTCCTTACATTTTCTACATTAATTTCATAAAAAAAGGCCATTTGCCAATGTAATAAAAAGAATAACTAATCGCCGTATTTGAATATCAAAAATAAGACAACTTGTGACCGAACGCCGCTATGGATTAAACTTGTGCTGCGCACTCGTTTAATCCATGCGTCGTTCGGTCACGCGTTGTCTTATTTTTGATATTCAAATACGGCGATTAGTTATACTATAATTACAGCAAAAAGGGGGTTCAAACCATATGTCCCAATTAAAAAGCATGTCTCGTCAAACAAATCGGAGTTCCTATCTACGGAACAACCACTGGACAGTCTCCTGGTGTAAAGAACATGTTTTTTATTTATGCTTTATTCAATTTAGTCCTGCAA
The DNA here is from genome assembly GCF_963676685.1 of Mytilus edulis. Lineage (NCBI taxonomy): Eukaryota > Metazoa > Mollusca > Bivalvia > Mytilida > Mytilidae > Mytilus > Mytilus edulis. The sequence goes on along the minus strand of NC_092357.1, from coordinate 29,605,391 downwards.
TTTATTGATTGAAAAAATATTGAAGCAACTAATTTTATTAAGTTATTTAGATTTAAAGACCTTAGCTTAAAGGGTGCGAAAAGATATATTAATATAACTGTTTCAAAGTTCAAGTTAATCAATTATTGATATTAGTGAATAGATAGAATTTATTTTCTCGAGGAATGAAGTGTATTTTTCTAAATTCTATTTGTTAACTCGGACATCGTAGAGTCTAAACATTTGTACCATATTGGACTTTCGATGACAACACCTGGCTTGATTGAAAGTTTACAAACTTTCCGACCAATGAAATTCATTTTAATATGTAACGCGAACTTCAACCAGAGCACCTAGATGAAATATTAGTTTTTAGAAATTTCCGCTAAAATATAGCTAATAAAATAAAATGAGAGCAACATTGCAGAATTGTTTCTTTTCCGTTCTTGTTTTTTACAATGTGTATGGTCATTTCAATTTATAAGGTAGAATTAGATGCCACAAACGAACTTAATATCCATTTTTTTTTAAATGTATTAAAAGGCGTAAGAAAGTACCGACTAATAGCCAATCAAACGTCACGGTGCATGATAGCACGATAATATACCTTTCCAGAATCGCAACAACGCTTCAATATGCTCGTTTGATTTTGCTGCTCTTCCAAAATTTACGCCTGTTTTGCTCCAGCGACCAGTATTACAATTTAACACTGTTTTAAAAGTTCATTAATCTGTTACTTCATTTACATTTTTGAGCAAGACTGACTGTTTATTAAATTCAACAAATGTCAACATTGTCTTCATCAATTTTATTATTTAATAAAACATTGTTTTTCATTACAAGCTATTTCATATATTAATATACAGCTAGTGAATATTTGTTGTTTACCGAAAATATAAGATTTGAATTATATACGCAATGAATAATTTCTGTGAAGTTACTTTTATTTCCGTGACATATTTAATTTACGAGTACAATATAGTAAAACAGAAAAACAGAAACGGTAAATATACAGGAATACCTAAAGTTTCGTAAGTAATTGCAAGGGACCACACGTTACTTATTTTTCACGAGTTTTCATAGCACTTAGCCATTTTTGAAACGAATATGTGAGATAAAGATCTACTGCATTTTGGCAAATTCAAATTATGTTATACATCTTACTATTTTTTTTTTCAACAGATTCACATTTTTAAAACCGTGCATCAATATTTAATTTTTTTAAATGTCACGTGTATTGTTCATTCATTTGTTAAAAATAGTTAAGCGTGCGACTTTACTAAGAATACACGCATTTAACTAAATTCGATAAAATTTGAAAAAAAAATAAACGATACATAAATCAAGTTTTTGCTTGAGTGATTTACCTGTACAAAGCTCGAGTCTCAACAATGTTTAAAACGAATTGATGCCAGTTTGAAATAGTTTAACGGGGGCGTGGCCTATTAGTTTGACGTACATTACCATCAACTTGATTTCAATTGATTGACTGCAAAGAAATCTATTTGACTGACGTTAAAATGAATTGAAATGAATTGAAATGAATTAAAAATAATTTTTAATTTTTGTCAAGCTTTATCAAATGACGATTAATCTCATTTAAATATCGTTAACACGTTTTTGTCCGTTCAAGCTAAATTCGGGTTACTAGTGTTTGCACCTTACCTTGGAATTAAAAAAATGGCTGCCATTGCCATGGAAACAGCAAAAATGTGAAAAATAGAAATGTGTTCCAATTTATATGAAACTTCTATGATATTAAGAGAGTCATGCACACTTCAACATGGTACATTTTTTTTTCAACTGGGGGGTCTCTAGACATAATTTGAGGGGATGAATTTTTCATGGAACATTCCAGAACATAAGTGTTAAAATAGTTCAACAGACATTAAATGTTATATAATAGTATATTCTTAGGGGGGAGAACAATATGCAGCAGTAGTTTGACTTTGGAATTTTTAAAATGGCGGCCGTTACCATGGAAACAGCAAAAATATGAAAAACTCCAAAATGCTTCAAATTTAATGAAACTTAAAACAAATGTTGCCTAGCTATTGTAGACTTGACTTTTGAGTTTTTAATTTCCAAAATGGCCGCCGTTGCCATGGAAACGGCACAATTGTTGAAAACAGAAAAACGTACATAAAGCTATGAAAACTGACAGAAAGATCTTTTGTTATGGATATATCTGCATTTACTGATGGAATATTTCGAAATAGCTGCCGTTATGTGGCAATTGGGGAACCAGGGTGACATCCGCTATTGCTTGCAATGGCAATTCTAGTTAAGTCACCAAAACGGAGTTTTGGGGACTTTATGTTTTTGTTCGGTTTCTTATTATGTCACCCGATCGACAATGTCGGGTGACATATTGCTATTCCTCTGTTTCTTTTTCACTATTATTATTATGGCACCCTAAACGGAGTTTGGGTGACATATTGTTATTCTACGTTTCTTTTTGTTTTTTTTATTTTTATTATTATTTTTCTTCCACACATTTTTGTCCAGTCTGGAACTCTCATGTGAATGGACTCAAGAAGATGGAACTATACCATAATGTTAACCACCAGATGAAGATTTGCTTTTTGGGGTTGGCACTTTCAAGATGGCTGCCGTTACCATGGAAACGGAACAAATGTGAAAAAATCCAGTTTTTTGTTTTCGTGAATTATTTGGAAACTATATAACTCAGAATCATTATATTTTAATACAATGTAGGTGCCCACTATATACAGGTGTTGGATGATTTTGGCACTCATTGGAACTACTATGTTGCCATGGAAACTACTCCAAAAATTTCAAAAATCTCAAAATGTTCCAAACTTAATGAAACTTCTCAGTTACGATGAGCAACATTGGAAGATGTGGAATTTGGCGTTGGAATTTCCAAAATCGCTGTTGTTACCATGGAAACAATGCAAAAAGGTCAAAACTTTGAATTTTCACAGAACATTCCATAACATTAATGTTTAATTTATTCTAGAGACATTAAATGGTATATGATTGTGGAGGGAAAATATTGCAGCGGGGGTTTGACTTTGGAATATTCAAAATGGCCGCCGTTACCATGGAAACAGCAAAAATACAAAAAAACTTCAAAATGCTTCAAATTTATTGAAACTTATAACAAATGTTGCTCAGCTAATGTAGACTTGACTTTTGATTTTGGAATTTCCAAAATGGCCGCCGTTACCATGGCTAACGCTCATCTGGCAATAGGGGAAGGGTGCCATCCGCTATTGCTTGCAATCGCAAATCTAGTTATTATTATTATTCTTCCACCTAGTTTTGTCCGGCAGTTTTCTCAGAGCCAAAGGAACCAATCTGAATGATGGTGCACTATAACAAGGAACCCTGACTTTCCAGTTGCAGTGCAACTTTGGAACTAAAAAATGGCTGCCATCACCATGGAAACCGAAAAATAATGGAAAATTCCAGTTTTTGGTTTTGATGAATTATTTGGAAATGCTTTAACTTAGAATCATTATATTTTGATACAATGTAGGTGCCGGGCATATACTGGTTTTGGATGATTTTGGCAATCATTGGAACTGCTATGTTGCCATGGATACTACACCAAAAATTTCAAAAATATGGAAATGCTCCAAATTTTATAAAACTTCACAGTAATGATGAGCAACATTGGTAGATGTGGAATTTGGTGTTGCAATTTCAAAAATGTCTGCCGTTACCATGGAAACAATGCAAAACAGGTCAAAATGGTCTAAAAACCTTCAAGTGGCATTTACTTTCTTAAAATGGTAGGTCAAATTGATTGAAACTTTGATGGTATGGTCCCTCCTATGTACCAATGTGGTATATGCCATTAAATTTTGGGAACGGTCTCTGTTGCCATAGGAACCATCCCAAATGTCAAAAATTTCAAAAATGTCAAAATGCTCCAAAATTGATGAAACTTAATAGAATTGTACACTGACAAGTCTGAATGAGACTTTTGAAGTTGGAATTTCCAAAATGGCCACCGTTGCCATGGAAATTGCGGAAATGTCAAATATTTTCAAAATGCTCCAAACTTTATGAAACTTAATATTATTGTTAACTTGCATGTATAGATGAGACTTTTGACTTTGGAATTTTCAAAATGGCTGCCGTTGCCATGGAAACAGCAAAAATGTGAAATTTTCTAAAATGCTCTCAATGTACTGAAAATTTACAGAATGATGTACTGCAATGCATATATGTGCATTCACTGTTAAACAATTTTGAAATGGCTGCCGCTTAGTGGCAATTGGGGGAAGGGTGACATCCGCTATTGCTTGCAATGGCAATTCTAGTTATTATTATTATTCTTATTTTTCTTTTTCTAACCCCTTAAACGGTCCTACCATTTTCTTGGAAGCGGTAGAGGATGGAAACTTTATATTTTTTCTGGGTATGGGTCTGCATCATGGGGGTTGCAGAACCCAATGTCCATGATACCAGGGTGTCATCTTGGCATAATTAGGGGGGCTCAAAGATGGGTGGGGTCAAATTTTTTTTACATTTCCTAAATTTTCCACTGTATGTAGAGTAGATGGAATTATATATTCTCTTATGAATATTTAGAGACACATGTCTGCTTCAACTTGGCACTACTTTTATTTCAGTAGGGGGTCTGCATGGCATAATTTTAGGGGGTGAATTTTCATGGAATATTCTAGAACATCAATGTTAAATTTGTTCTAGAGACATTTCATGGTATATGATGGTATATAATTATGGAGTGAACAATTTGCAGCAAAAGTGACATATGGAATAATGATTACTTCTATGAATATTAAGAGACACATGTCTGCTTCAACATGGAACTTTTTTTATTTCAGTAGGGGGTCTCCTGGCATAATTTTAGGGGGGTGAATTTTCATGGAACATTCCAGAACATCAAAGTTAAATTTATTCTAGACACATTTAATGGTATATGATGGTATATAATTATGGAGAGAACAATTTGCAGCAGCACTTTGTCTGTGGAATATTCAAAATGGCCGCCGTTACCATGGAAACAGCAAAAATATGAAAAACTTCAAAATGCTTCAAATTTAATGAAACTTATAACTAATGTTGACTAACTTGTGTAGAATTGACTTTTGAGTTTGGAATTTTCAAAATGGCCGCCGTTACCATGGAAACAGCAAAAATATTAAAAAAATCAAAATGCTTCAAATTTAATGAAACTTATAACAAATGTTGCCTAACTTGTGTAGACTTTAATTTTGAGTTTGAAATTTTCAAAATGGCCGCCGTTGCCATGGAAACAGCTAAAATGTCCAAAAAAAATTTTAATTCTTCATATTGAATTAAACTTTACACACACATTATTTGGCATCAATGATACCGCAGAACAATGATGTGGGGTCCGTTTTGGTGACTTTTGTGTTAGCATCCTAACACAGGATTACTTGTTATGGCACCCTCAACGGAGTTGGGGTGACGTATTGTTATTCTACGTTTCTTTTTTTTCTTATTATTATTATTATTTTTCTTGCAACAAATTTTGTCCAGGTGATTTCTCGAAATCCAATGGACCAATGTTGATGGAACTCTACTATAGTAAGGACCCCCAGGTGCAGAGTTGCAGGAAGCATGGAATGGTTCAAGATGGCTACCGTTACCATGGAAACAGAACAAATGTGAAAAAATCCAGTTTTTTGTTTTGGTGAACTGTTTGGATATGCTTTATCTCAGAATCATTATATTTTAATACAATGTAGGTGCCCACTATATACAGGTGTTTGATGATTTTGGTGATCATTGGAACTACTATGTTGCCATGGAAACTACACCAAAAATTTCGAAATTCTTAAAATGCTCCAAACTTCAGGAAACTTCACAGTAACGATGAGCAACATTGGAAGACGTGGAATTTGGCGTTGGAATTTCCAAAATATCTGTTGTTACCTTGGAAACAATGCAAAAAGGTCAAAACTTTGAATTCTCACAGAACATTCCAGAACATCAATGTTAAATTTGGTCTAGAGACATTAAATGGTATATTATTATGGAGGGCAAAAAAATGCAGCATGGGTTTGACTTTGGAATATTCAAAATGGCCGCCGTTACCATGGAAACAGCAAAAATATGAAAAACTTCAAAATGCTTCAAATTTGAGGAAACTTATAACAAATGTTGCCTAGCTTATGTAGACTTGACTTTTGAGTTTGGAATTTTCTAAATGGCCGCCGCTCACCTGGCAATAGAGGAAGGGTGCCATCCGTTATTGCTAGCAATTACAAATCTAGTTATGTCACCCCTATGGAAATAGGGGTGATATATTGTTATTGTTCCGAATTATTCTTCCACACTTTTTGTCCAGCTTAGTTCTCGGAGATGACTTGACATACATTAATAAAACTGTACCATAATGACAATCCCCATGTACAGATGTGCAGTCAGGGTCTGAAATTGTCAAGATGGCCGCCGTTACCATGGAAACGGCAAAAATGTGAAAAACCGAAAAATGGTCCAAAATAAACGAAACTTTCAGACATTGTAACTGGTCAGGCGAAAGCGTGAAATCCATCTTAAAAACTTTCAAAATGGCTACCGTTGCCATGGAAACAGTCCAAACGTGAAAAAAACGAAAATAATTCCTTAATTAATTCATAGTAAATCAACCGTTACAGATACGACCCCTAATACTCCCCCTTTGTAACAAGAGTATGAACTGTAGAATTCATTGCCGTAGGAATTTTTGAGATTACTGCTGTTACCATGGAGAAAAGGCTAAAAGTGCAATATTGACCCATATGGGAAAAAACGTCAAAGTATCATTTTCTTGCAAATTTTAAGTTCATTCCCGGTAAAATGCTATTGAAACGTCATCTGTCCTTGAAATTTTCAAAATGGCCGTCGTTGTCATGGAATCAGCAAAAAAAAAATCAAAAAAAAAATCGCAACTTTCAGGCAAAATTCTGTAATCATGACTATGTGCATACGATCAAATACAAAACTGTACTGCAAAACATCTTCAAGAATATGCTAGAAGAAAACTAATATAGAGTTTAACGTGCTTCAATGCTATACATAAATCGTGCTTTGAAGAGAGAATCGCCACTGAGAGAGAGAGAAACACGAAGAGTACACATAAGTGACATTTCTGCACTTGCACTAAAGTACACATCCGTTAATCGAACACCTGCTACAATATACACATGAGCTAAAAATCAATCGATAAGCGTGTAATTAAATTGTACAAGATAAGATACATGTATCGTGTGATGCGCGAGTAATTGAAGAATAAAATGAACAGTTAGTATGCCGCTCCGTCAATATATATACACATGTTGTCTGTCCAAGGTCCCCTCTAAAAAGAATAGTAATATGCTAAGTCCACGATAATATACTTGAGTATCACGTGACACCACCTTCCTACTTGTGCGTGTGTCTAATTTTACATTTAAAAGGATTCCCCAACTATATATAGACATCACTCTTAGTCTACGAGAAGAGAAAAGGGGGGGGTCAATCAATGGCATGTATACTAGACGTGTCATCTGACTTTTGTACACTCAAACTGGTTGCTGCTACTGTGACAATGTCCAGAACGGGGTGACATCCTCAGCTATTGCTTGCAATGGCAAATCTAGTTATGGCACCCTCAACGGAGTTGGGGTGACATATTGTTATTCTACGTTTCTTTTTTTTCTTATTTTTATTATTCTTCCACACATTTTGTCCATCGTGTTTCTAAGAATTGAGTGATCCAATAATGTTGAAACTATAACATAATAAGGACCTCCATGTGAAGTTGTGCATCTGACTCTGGAATTTTTTTAAATGGCTGCCGTTTCCATGGAAACTGCAAAAAAGTGAAAATTTTTCAAAATTCTAAATCTTTCATTATAAGACCTAGCTGGATGAAACTTTATGGAAATGTTCCTTGGTATGCCTAGATGTCAAGACAATATTTAGAAATTCCAAAATGGCCGCCATTGTCATGGAAACAGGGCAAATGTTTAACATTGAGCCTATGGACAAATACATAAAAGCTGCATTTTCTTTAAGAATATTGCATAGATATCAATGAAACTGTATTGATATATAACATGACATATGGCAATGAGATGCCTGCTTTTAGAATTTTGGAATTATCTATTGTAACCATGGAAACAGTAAAAATATCAAAAATTTCAAAAAATTCAAAATGCTGCAAACTGGATGAAACTTTACAGAAATGATAACTGGCATGGGCAGAATTGCATTTTGGAGTTGGAAATTTCAAAATGGCCGCCGTTACCATGGAAATGACTAAAATGTCAAAAAATTCAAAATGCTCCAAACTTTATAAAACTTTACAAAAATCATAATTTCCATGTGTAGATACGCTCTTTGACTTTGGAAATTTCAAAATGGCTGCCTGTATCCTGGCAATGGGGGACGAGGGTGCCATCCGTTATTGCTAGCAATTACAAATCTAGTTATGGCACCCTCAACGGAGTTGGGGTGACGTATTGTTATTCATCGATTCTTTTTTTCCTTATTCTTCTTCCACACATTTTGTCCACGCAGTTTCTTGGAATTGAGTTGACCAATGTTGATGGAAGTATACCACAATGTGCACCAGCATGTGAAGTTGTGCACCTGACTTTGGAATGGTCAAAATGGCTGCCGTTTCCATGGAAACAGCAAAAATCCAAAAATATTCAAAATGTTCCAAACTGCACGAAACTTCACTTAAATATTAACAGGCATGGCTTGAGCTGCATTTTGTTCTTGGAATATTCAAAATGGCTACCGTTACCATGGAAACAGCTAAAATATCAAAAATTCTAACTCTGTCGTTATAAGACCCAACTGGATGAAACTTTATAAAAATGTTACCCAGTATGCCAAGATGCCAAGACGATATTTGGAAACTCCAAAATGGCCGCCGTTGTCATGGAAACTGGGGACAAGTTTAACATTGACCCTATGGAAAAATGCATAAAATCAGCATTTTCTCAAAGAGTATTGCACCAAAGTAAATGAAACTGTATTGATATATAACATGACATGTGGTAATGAGATGTCTGCTTTTAGAATTTTGGAATTATCTACTGTAACCATGGTTGCAGCACAAATGTTCAAAATTTCCAAAAAAAAATAAAGTGCTGCAAACTGCATGAAACTTTAAAGGAATAGTAACTGACATGAGCAAAGTTTCATTTTGAAGTTGGAATTTCCAAAATGGCCGCCGTAACCATGGAAACAACAAAATTGTCCAAAATTTCAAATTGCTCAAAACTTAATGAAATTTTACAAAAATGATAACTTGCATGAGTAGATGCACTCTTTGACTTTTGAATTTTCAAAATGGCTGCCGCTCGCCTGGCAATGGGGGGACGAGGGTGCCATCCGTTATTGCTAGCAATTACAAATCTAGTTCTTATTATTTTTATTCCACACTTTTTGTCCGGCTTAGTTCTCAGAATTGAATGGACCAATGTTGATGGAACTATAACATAATGTTAATCACCATGTGCAGTTTTGCACCTTACCTTGGAATTAAAAAAATGGCTGCCATTGCCATGGAAACAGCAAAAATGTGAAAAATAGAAATGTTTTCCAATTGATATGAAACTTCTATGATATGAAGAGACTCATTCACACTGCAACATGGTACATTTTTTTTTCAACTGGGGGGTCTCTAGACATAATTTGAGGGGGTGAAATTTTCATGGAACATTCCAGAACATAAGTGTTAAATTTATTCTAGAGACATTAAATGGTATATGATGGTATATAATTATGGAGAGATCAATTTGCAGAAGAAGTTAGACTTTGGAATTTTCAAAATGGCAGCCGTTACCATGGAAACAGCAAAAGTATGAAAAACTCCAAAATGCTTCAAATTTAATGAAACTTAAAACAAATGTTGCCTAGCTAATGTAGACTTGACTTTTGAGTTCGGAATTTCCAAAATGGCCGCCGTTGCCATGGAAACGGCACAATTGTTAACAACAGAAAAACGTACATAAAGCTATGAAAACTGAAAGAAAGATCTTTTGTTATGGATATATCTACATTTACTGATGGAACATTTTGAAATGGCTGTCGTTTAGTGGCAATTGGGGAACCAGGGTGACATCCGCTATTGCTTGCAATGGCAATTCTAGTTATTATTATTTTTCTTCTTGCAACAAATTTTGTCCAGGTGATTTCTCGAAATCCAATGGACCAATGTTGATGGAACTCTACTATAGTAAGGACCCCCAGGTGCAGAGTTGCAGGAAGCATGGAATGGTTCAAGATGGCTACCGTTTCCATGGAAACAGAACAAATGTGAAAAAATCCAGTTTTTTGTTTTGGTGAACTGTTTGGATATGCTTTATCTCAGAATCATTATATTTTAATACAATGTAGGTGCCCACTATATACAGGTGTTGGATGATTTTGGTGATCATTGGAACTACTATGTTGCCATGGAAACTACACCAAAAATTTCGAAATTCTCAAAATGCTCCAAACTTCAGGAAACTTCACAGTAACGATGAGCAACATTGGAAGATGTGGAATTTGGCGTTGGAATTTCCAAAATATCTGTTGTTACCTTGGAAACAATGCAAAAAGGTCAAAACTTTGAATTTTCACAGAACATTCCAGAACATCAATGTTAAATTTATTCTAGAGACATTAAATGGTATATGTTTATGGAGGGCAAAAAATTGCAGCGGGGGTTTGACTTTGGAATATTCAAAATGGCCGCCGTTACCATGGAAACAGCAAAAATATGAAAAACTTCAAAATGCTTCAAATTTAAGGAAACTTATAACAAATGTTGCCTAGCTTATGTAGACTTCACTTTTGAGTTTGGAATTTTCAAAATGGCCGCCGTTACCATGGAAACAGCAAAATTATCCAAAATTTCAAAATGCTTCAAACTTAATGAAACTTTGCAAAAATGTTACTAGACATCTGTAGATGCACCTTTTGACTTTGGAATTTTCAAAATGGCTGCCGCTCACCTGGCAATGGGGGAAGGGTGCCATCCGTTATTGCTAGCAATTACAAATCTAGTTATTTTTATTCTTCCACACTTTTTGTCCATGCTATTTCTAGGAATTGGTCAAACCCATGTTGATGGAACTATACCATATTATGAACCGCCATGTGAAGTTGTGCAAGAGACATTGTAATGGTAAAAAATGGCTGCCGTTACCATGGAAACAGAACAAATGTGAAAAAATCCAGTTTTTTGTTTTGGTGAACTATTTGGATACTATTTAACTCAGAATCATTATATTTTAATACAATGTAGGTGCCCACTATATACAGGTGTTGGATGATTTTTGCACTCATTGGAACTACTACATGTATGTTGCCATGGAAACTACTCCAAAAATTTCAAAAATCTCAAAATGTTCCAAACTTAATGAAACTTCACAGTAACGATGAGCAACATTGGAAGATGTGGAATTTGGCGTTGGAATTTCCAAAATCGCTGTTGTTACCATGGAAACAATGCAAAAAGGTCAAAACTTTGAATTTTCACAGAACATTCTAGAACATCAATGTATAATTTATTCTAGAGACATTAAATGGTATATGATTGTATATGATTATGGAGGGAAAAAAATGCAGCGGGGGTTTGACTTTGGAATATTCAAAATGGCGGCCGTTACCATGGAAACAGCAAAAATACAAAAAACTTCAAAATGCTTCAAATTTATTTAAACTTATAACAAATGTTGCTCAGCTAATGCAGACTTGACTTTTGAGTTTGGAATTTCCAAAATGGCCGCCGTTACCATGGAAACAGCAAAAATACAAAAAACTTCAAAATGCTTCAAATTTATTGAAACTTATAACAAATGTTGCTCAGCTAATGTAGACTTGACTTTTGAGTTTGGAATTTCCAAAATGGCCGCCGTTACCAATGCTACCGCTCACCTGGCAATAGGGGAAGGGTGCCATCCGCTATTGCTTGCAATGGCAAATCTAGTTATGGCACCCTCAACGGAGTTGGGGTGACGTATTGTTATTCTACGTTTCTTTTTTTTCTTATTATGGCACCCTCAACGGAGTTGGGGTGACGTATTGTTATTCTACGTTTCTTTTTATGGCACCCTCAACGGAGTTGGGGTGACATATTGTTATTGTTCGTTTCTTTTTTTTCTTATTATGTCACCCGATCGACAATGTCGGGTGACATATTGCTATTCCTCTGTTTCTTTTTCACTATTATTATTATTATTATTATTTTTCTTCCACCTAGTTTTGTCCGGCAGTTTTCTCAGAGCCAAAGGAACCAATCTGAATGATGGTGCACTATAACAAGGAACCCTGACTTTCCAGTTGCAGTGCAACTTTGGAACTAAAAAATGGCTGCCATCACCATGGAAACCGAAAAATAATGGAAAATTCCAGTTTTTGGTTTTGATGAATTATTTGGAAATGCTTTAACTTAGAATCATTATATTTTGATACAATGTAGGTGCCGGGCATATACTGGTTTTGGATGATTTTGGCAATCATTGGAACTGCTATGTTGCCATGGATACTACACCAAAAATTTCAAAAATATGGAAATGCTCCAAATTTTATAAAACTTCACAGTAATGATGAGCAACATTGGTAGATGTGGAATTTGGTGTTGCAATTTCAAAAATGTCTGCCGTTACCATGGAAACAATGCAAAACAGGTCAAAATGGTCTAAAAACCTTCAAGTGGCATTTACTTTCTTAAAATGGTAGGTCAAATTGATTGAAACTTTGATGGTATGGTCCCTCCTATGTACCAATGTGGTATATGCCATTAAATTTTGGGAACGGTCTCTGTTGCCATAGGAACCATCCCAAATGTCAAAAATTTCAAAAATGTCAAAATGCTCCAAAATTGATGAAACTTAATAGAATTGTACACTGACAAGTCTGAATGAGACTTTTGAAGTTGGAATTTCCAAAATGGCCACCGTTGCCATGGAAATTGCGGAAATGTCAAATATTTTCAAAATGCTCCAAACTTTATGAAACTTAATATTATTGTTAACTTGCATGTATAGATGAGACTTTTGACTTTGGAATTTTCAAAATGGCTGCCGTTGCCATGGAAACAGCAAAAATGTGAAATTTTCTAAAATGCTCTCAATGTACTGAAAATTTACAGAATGATGTACTGCAATGCATATATGTGCATTCACTGTTAAACAATTTTGAAATGGCTGCCGCTTAGTGGCAATTGGGGGAAGGGTGACATCCGCTATTGCTTGCAATGGCAATTCTAGTTATTATTATTCTTCCAACTATTTTGTCCGCCACTTTTCTCGGAGCCAATGGAACCAATCTTAATGATAGTTAAGTATAATAGGGAACACAAAATTGCGGGTTGCAGTAGGGTCTAAGACCATAAAAAATGGCTGCCGTTTCCATGGAAACGGAACAATTGTGAAAAATTCCACTTTTTGTTTTTTTGGAATAATTTGGAGATGCTTAAACTCAGAATCATCATATTTTAATACAATGAAGGTGCCACCCATATACTGGTTTTGGATGATTTTGGCAATCATTGGAACTATTATGTTGCCATGGAAACTACACCAAAAATTTCAAAAATATGAAAATGCTCCAAATTTTTTGAAACTTAACCATAACGATGAGCAACTTTGGTAGATGTGGAATTTGGCGTTGGAATTTCCAAAATGTCTGCCGTTACCATGGAAACAGTGCATAAGTGTTAAAATGCTCTAAAAACTTCAGGGTTTGGTGAATAATTTTGGTATGCTTGAACTTGAAATCATCAAATTTTTACGCAATATAGTTATCCACTATATACAGGTTTTGATTGATTTTGACAATCATTAGAACTACTCTGTTACCATGGATACAGGATCAAATATTTCAAAAATTTCAAAATGCTCCAAAATTAATGAAACTTAAGATGATTGTTGACTGTCAAGACTGCATCAGACTTTTGAAGTTGGAATTTCCAAAATGGCCACCGTTGCCATGGAAACTACAGAAATGTCAAATATTTTAAAAATGCTTCAAACTTAATGAAACTTAATATTATTCTTAACTGGCATGTATAGATGAGACTTTTGACTTTGGAATTTTCAAAATGGCTGCCGTTGCCATGGAAACAGAAGAAATGTGAAACTTTTGATAATGCTCAAAATGTACTGAAAATTTACAGAAAGATATATCGCAATGCATTGATCTGCATTCACTGTTAAATTGTTTCAAATGGCTGTCGCTTAGTGGCAATAGGGGAAGGGTGACATCCGCTATTGCTTGCAATGGCAATTCTAGTTTTTATTTTTTTTCTTGCAACAAAATTTTGTCCGCGCGAGTTCTTGGAATCCAATGGACCAAAGTTGATGGAACTCTACTATAATGAAGACCCCCATGTGAAGTTGTGCACCTTGCTATGGAATGGTAAAATATGGCCGCCATTTCCATGGAAACTGCACAATTATGAAAAAATCTAGATTTTGGTTTTGGTGAATTAATACGTTATGCTTTAACTCAGAATCATTATATTTTAATACAATGTAGGTGCCCACTATATACAGGTGTTGGGTGATTTTGGCATTCATTGGAACTATTATGTTGCCATGGAAACTACACCAAAAATTTCAAAAATCTCAAAATGCTCCAAACTTCATGAAACTTCACAGTAACGATGAGCAACATTGGAAGATGTGCCATTTGGAGTTGGAATTTCCAAAATGTCTGTAGTTACCATGGAAACAATGCGAAAAGATCAAAACATTAAAACATGAATAAAAATCCTGCAAACTGGATGAAACTTAACAAAAATGGTCACTGCCATAAGCAGAGCTGACTTTTGAAGTTGGACTTTTCAAAATGGCTGCCGTGACCATGGAAACATCAAAAATGTCCAAAATTTCAAAATGCTCCAAACTTCATTAAATTTTCCAAAAATGATAATTTGAATGTGTAGATGCACTCTTTGACTTTGGAATCTTATAGTTTTCTGCTGCTCGCCTGGCAATTGGGGAAGGGTGCCATCCGCTATTGCTTGCAATGGCAAATCTAGTTTTTATTAATCTTCTTCCACACTTTTTGTCCACGCTAGTTCTCAGAATCTAATGGGTCAATGATGATGGAACTCTACTATAATAAGGACCCCCATGTGAAGTTGTGCATCCTGGTATGGAATGGTCCAAGATGGCTGCCGTTACCATGGAAACGAAACAAATGTGAAAAAATCCAGTTTTTTGTTTTGGGGAACTATTTGGATACTATTTAACTCAGAATCATCATATTTTAATACAATGTAGGTGCCCACTATATACAGGTGTTGGATGATTTTGGCACTCATTGGAACTACTATGTTGCCATCGAAACTACTCCAAAAAATTCAAAAATCTCAAAATGTTCCAAACTTAATGAAACTTCACAGTAACGATGAGCAACATTGGAAGATGTGGAATTTGGCGTTGGAATTTCCAAAATCGCTCTTGTTACCATGGAAACAATGCAAAAAGGTCAAAACTTTGAATTTTTACAGAACATTCTAGAACATCAATGTTTTAATTTATTCTAGAGACATTAAATGGTATATGATTGTGGAGGGAAAAAATTGCAGCGGGGGTTTGACTTTTGAATATTCAAAATGGCCGCCGTTACCATGGAAACAGCAAAAATACAAAAAACTTCAAAATGCTTCAAATTTATTGAAACTTAAAACAAATGTTGCTCAATTGATGTAGACTTGACTTTTGAGTTTGGAATTTCCAAAATGGCCGCCGTTACCATGGCTACCGCTCACTTGGCAATAGGGGAAGGGTGCCATCCGCTATTGCTTGCAATTGCAAATCTAGTTTTTATTAATCTTCTTCCACACTTTTTGTCCACGCTAGTTCTCAGAATCTAATGGGTCAATGATGATGGAACTGTACTATAATAAGGACCCCCATGTGAAGTTGTGCATCTTGCTATGGAATGGTTCAAGATGGCCCCCGTTTCCATGGAAACGGTAAAAATGTAAAATAAAATCAAAATTTCAACTCTTTCATTGTAAGACCCAACTAGATGAAACTTTATGGAAATGTTCCTTGGTATGCCCTAATATACAGACAATATTTAGAAATACCAAAATGGCCGCCATTGTCATAGAAACAAGGCGAAAGTTTAACATTGGCCCAATGGGAAAATACATTAAAGCTGTATTTTCTAAAGGAATGTAAGATCAAATCTATTAAAACTTTATTGATATCTTACTTGGCATGTCCCAAAGTGGCACCTGTCTTTGGAATTTTGGAAATAGTAACTGTTACCATGGAAACAGCAAAAATTTCAAAAATTTCAAAATGCTCCAAACGAGATGAAATTTTACAACAATGTTGATAAACATGTCTGAAAGCGTTCTTTGACTTTGAAACTTTCAAAATGGCTGCCGCTCGCCTGACAATAGGGGGACGAGGGTGCCATCCGTTATTGCTAGCAATTACAAATCTAGTTATGTCACCCGATCGACAATGTCGGGTGACATATTGCTTTTCCTCTGTTTCTTTGTTATTATGTCACCCGATCGACAATGTCGGGTGACATATTGCTTTTCCTCTGTTTCTTTTTCTGTATTATTATTATTATACTTCCACCTATTTTGTCCGGCAGTTTTCTCGGAGCCAATGGAACCAATCTTAATGATAGTTAACTATATTGAGGAACACCAAATTTCGGGTTGCAGTAGGGTCTAAGACCATGAAAAATGGCTGCCGTTACCATGGAAACGGAACAACTGTGAAAAATTCCAGATTTTGGTTTTAAGGAATTATTTGGAGTTGCTTTATCTTAGAATCATAATATTTTGATACAATGTAGGTGGCGGGCATATACTGGTTTTGGATGATTTTGGCAATCATTGGAACTATCATGTTGCCATGGAAACTACACCAAAAATTTCCAAAATATCAAAATGCTCCAAATTTAATAAAACTCCACAGTAACGATGAGCAACATTGGTAGATGTGGAATTTGGCGTTGGAATTTCGAAAATGTCTGCCGTTACCATGGAAACAAGTCAAAAATGGTCAAAATGCTTCAAAAACCTTAAAGTGGCATTTACTTTCATAAAATGGTAGGTCAAATCCATTGAAACTTTGATGGTATGTTCCTTCCCATATACCAATGTGGTATCTGCCATTAGAAATTTGGAATGGTATCTGTTACCATAGTAACCAGCCAAAATGTCAAAAATTTCAAAATGCTCCAAAATTGATGAAACTTAATATATTTGTTAACTGTCAAGTCTGCATCAGACTTTTGAAGTTGGAATTTCCAAAATGGCCACTGTTGCTATGGAAACTGCAGAAATAAAAAATATTTCCAAAATGCTCCAAACTTCATGAAACTTAATTTTATTGTTAACTGGCATGTAAAGATGAGACTTTTGCATTTCGGAATTTTCAAAATGGCTGCCGTTGCCATGGAAACAGCAAAAATGTGAAATCTTCTAAAATGCTCTGAATGTCCTGAAAATTTACAGAAAGATATATCGCAATGCGTTGATCTGCATTCACTGTTAAATTGTTTTCAAATGGATGCCGCTTAGTGGCAATAGGGGAAGGGTGACATCCGCTATTGCTTGCAATGGCAATTCTAGTTATTATTATTCTTCCAACTATTTTGTCCGCCACTTTTCTCGGAGCCAATAGAACCAATCTTGATGATAGTTAAGTATAATAGGGAACACAAAATTGCGGGTTGCAGTAGGGTCTAAGACCATAAAAAATGGCTGCTGTTTCCATGGAAACGAAACAATTGTGAAAAATTCCACTTTTTGTTTTTTGGGAATAATTTGGAGATGCTTAAACTCAGAATCATCATATTTTAATACAATGAAGTTGCCACCCATATACTGGTTTTGGATGATTTTGGCAATCATTGGAACTACTATGTTGCCATGGAAACTACACCAAAAATTTCAAAAATATGAAAATGCTCCAAATTTTTTGAAACTTTACCATAACGATGAGCAACTTTGGTAGATGTGGAATTTGGCGTTGGAATTTCCAAAATGTCTGCCGTTTCCATGGAAACAATGCAAAAAGGTCAAAATGCTCCAAAAACTTCCGGGTTTGGTGAATAACTTTGGTATGCTTGAACTTAAAATCATCAAATTTTTACACAATATAATTATCCACTATATACAGGTTTTGATTGATTTTGACAATCATTGGAACTACTCTGTTACCATGGATACAGGATCAAATATCTCAAAAATTTCAAAATGCTCCAAAATTGATGAAACTTAAAATGATAGTTGACTGGTAAGTCTGGATGAGACTTTTGACTTTGGAATTTCCAAAATGGCCACCGTTGCCATGGAAACTGCAAAAAAGTAAAAATTTCTCAAAATGCTTTGAACTTAATGAAACTTGATATTATTGTTAACTGGCAAGTAAGGATAAGACTTTTGACTTTGAAATTTTCAAAATGGCTGCCGTTGCCATGGAAACAGCAGAAATGTGATTTTTTTAAAAATGCTCTGAATGTACTGAAAATTTACAGAAAGATGTATTGCCATAAATATATGTGCATTCACTGTTAAACAATTTTGAAATGGCTGCCGGTTAGTGGTAATAGGGGAAGGGTGACATCCGCTATTGCTTGCAATGGCAATTCTAGTTATCTTTATTATTCTTCTTCTTCCTCTTCCGCCACTTTAAAAGAATGAACTTGTCCGCAGCGTTTCTCCAAAACCGCTTGTCAGATTGACTTAGGATTAATATGTCTAGCTGAGCCATCAATCTTTCGTTTGTGCAATGGTGTCTATTAAGGGGTATTTTGGGGGGTAGAAAGAAGGGAGGGGTTTACTATAGAACCCTATGGGATTTTATTTTCAAAAATTTTCAAATGAATATAACTTGAAAACTGTAAGTGATAGATACATGCAGTCTTCAGAAATGATTATAGGACAATAAAACAAATTACATCAAATATAGGGGCAGTCCCTGGGAGTTCATCCCCACCCCCTTCAATTTGAGAATATGCTTATATCTTGTAAACGATCCAGATCCCCACCTCTAAACCATATATATTCCTGATTGGGACGATAAAACAAATCAAATGAAATTAAAGGGAGGTCCCCGGGGTCATCTTCACCCCGTTCAATTTGAAAAAGTGCTATTATCTTGTAAACGGTTCAGATCCCCACCCCTAAACCATATATATTCCTGTAGGGGACAATGAAACAAATGAAATGAAATTTAAGGGAAATCCCTAGGGGGTCACCCCACCCCCTCTTGTTTGAAAACTTGTAAACGGTCAACAACCCCATCCCTAAACCATATATATTCTTGTATGGGACAGTAAAACAAATCACACGAAAATAAATGGAAGTTCCTGGGGGTTACCCCCACCCCGTTCAATTTGAGAATGTACTTTTATCTTTTTAAGCGGTCCAGATCCCCACCCCTAAACCATATATATTCTTGTAGGGGACAATAAAACAAATGAAATGAAATAAAAGGGAAGTCTGGAGGGGGTCACCCCACCCCCTCTTGTTTGAAAACTTGTAAACGGTCAACATCCCCACCCCTAAACCATATATATTCTTGAAGGGGACAATAAAACAAATGAAATGAAATAAAATAAAAGGGAGTCTGGAGGGGGTCACCCCACCCCCTCTTGTTTGAAAACTTGTGAACGGTCCAGATCCCCACCCCTAAATCAGATATATTCTTGTAGGGGACAATAAAACAAATCAAATAAAATAAAAGGGAAGTCTGGAGGGGATCACCCCACCCCCTCTTGTTTGAAAACTTGCAAACGGTCAACATCCCCACCCCTAAACCATATATATTCTTGAAGGGGACAATAAAACATATGAAATGAAATAAAATAAAAGGGAGTCTGGAGGGGGTCACCCCACCCCCTCTTGTTTGAAAACTTGTGAACGGTCCAGATCCCCACCCCTAAATCAGATATATTCTTGTAGGGGACAATAAAACAAATCAAATGAAATAAAAGGGAAGTCTGGAGGGGGTCACCCAACCCCCTCTTGTTTGAAAACTTGTGAACGGTCAACATCCCCACCCCTAAGCCATATATATTCTTGAATGGGACAATAAAACATATGAAATGAAATAAAATAAAAGGGAGTCTGGAGGGGGTCACCCCCACCCCCTCTTGTTTGAAAACTTGTGAACGGTCCAGATCCCCACCCCTAAATCAGATATATTCTTGTAGGGGACAATAAAACAAATCAAATGAAATAAAAGGGAAGTCTGGAGGGGGTCACCCCACCCCCTCTTGTTTGAAAACTTGTGAACGGTCAACATCCCCAACCCTAAACCATATATATTCTTGTAGGGGACAATAAAACAAATGAAATGAAATAAGAGGGAAGTCCCTAGGGGGTCACCCACCCCCTCTTGTTTGAAAACTTGTAAACGGTCAACATCCCCACTCCTAAACCATACATATTCTTGTATGTGACAATAAAACAAATCACATGAAATTAAATGGAAGTTCCTGGGGGTCACCCCAACCCGTTCAGTTTGAGAATGTACTATTATCTTTTAAACAGTCCAGATCCACACCCCTAAACCATATATATTCTTGTAGGGGACAATGAAACAAATGAAATGAAATAAAAGGGAAGTCTGGAGGGGGTCAACCCACCCCTCTTGTTTGAAAACTTGTGAACGGTCAACATCCCCACCCCTTAACCATATATATTCTTGTAGGGGACAATAAAACAAATGAAATGAAATAAGTGGGAAGTCCCTAGGGGGTCACCCCAACCCGTCTTGTTTGAAAACTTGTAAACGGTCAACATCCCCACCCCTAAACCATATATATTCCTGTAGGGGACAATGAAACAAATGAAATGAAATTAAAGGGAAATTCCTAGGGGGTCACCCCACCCCCTCTTGTTTGAAAACTTGTAAACGGTCAACATCCCCATCCCTAAACCATATATATTCTTGTATGGGACAGTAAAACAAATCACACGAAAATAAATGGAAGTTCCTGGGGGTTACCCCCACCCCGTTCAATTTGAGAATGTACTTTTATCTTTTTAAGCGGTCCAGATCCCCACCCCTAAACCATATATATTCTTGTAGGGGACAATAAAACAAATGAAATTAAATAAAAGGGAAGTCTGGAGGGGGTCACCCCACCCCCTCTTGTTTAAAAACTTGTAAACGGTCAACATCCCGACCCCTAAACCATATATACTCTTGAAGGGGACAATAAAACAAATGAAATGAAATAAAATAAAAGGGAGTCTGGAGGGGGTCACCCCACCCCCTCTTGTTTGAAAACTTGTAAACGGTCAACATCCCCACCCCTAAACCAGATATATTCTTGAAGGGGACAATAAAACAAATGAAATGAAAGAAAATAAAAGGGAAGTCTGGAGGGGTCACCCCACTCCCTCTTGTTTGAAAACTTGTAAACGGTCAACATCCCCACCCCTAAACCATATATATTCTAGAAGGGGACAAAAAACAAATGAAATGAAATAAAATAAAAGGGAAGTCTGGAGGGGGTCACCCCACCCCCTCTTCTTTGAAAACTTGTGAACGGTCCAGATCCCCACCCCTAAATCATATATATTCTTGTAGGGGACAATAAAACAAATCAAATGAAATAAAAGGAAAGTCTGGAGGGGGTCACCCCACCCCCTCTTGTTATAAAACTTGTGAACGGTCAACATCCCCAACCCTAAACCATTGTATGGGACAAAAAATCAAATCAAATGAACATGGGACTATATGAATGGCGAGTTATGGAAACTTTGTTTGGGAGACTTCGTAACAGCATCATGTTAACAATTACTTCTTGTTTATAATGTTATTACAAAAATGTATAATTCCATGGAAAAAATGAGTTCCATACAGCTAAGGCATTTCGGTCCCACTGGGAATTTTTAGGGGATTACAGTTTTGGGAGTTAAAAAAAATCAATCTACAGTTGAAAAAAGTCAGAATTTTTATTTCTACGTTTTTGTAACTTTGTTTGATTTTTTAAAATTTCCAGACCAATATCCTGAAAAAAATAAAATGATGATTTATGGGCGATTTTTCAAAGGCTTACACTGTTTTCGCACATCCATTTTTTGGCATAAAAACAACTATACTCAAATTTACCGCAATTTCATGATTTTTTCAATTGTTATTTTTCTCAATTTTTCAAAAATCTTAAATACATCAATTTTCTATAAGTAATTTAAAATTACCGTTTATTTTTCGAAGTCTTACTAGAATGTCGCACTTGCGTAAAAATGACGTTTCAGATTCAATTTTGACGTGAACGTTACAAACCATTTTTCTAATTATTCAAAAGATTTTGAAAACGATTAAAATATAAGACCTTTTTTATATTCTACCACATGCCGTTGAATATTGTATTTAAAATATATAGTTTTGACCGAAACCCTGGCATATTTAAACCTAAACGATATGAAGTCTCAGCCTTGAAGGAAGCGAATATTCAGGTTTGTAGACACAATAAATCTTATTCGGTTAAACATTTTAAACCTTCTCATGGATAAAACGTTCACATTAAGTTTTTCACTCACAACTAGACAAGCTAATATATTTTATGTTATTCATACGACGAATGTAAGATTAAGAATTATAACATGTGTTCTAGTTACAAACACAATTGCATGGTAGCAATGAAGTCGTGCCTTTATATATTGATATTTGACCTGATGAAAATCATACTGATGAAGACGACAAAACTGACACTGAATATGCACAACACTTACAAAATGCAAAGATGAAAGAAAAAAAAAGAATGATATAAAAAACAGTGGTGGTTTCAGGTGCGACGTAAAGATGAAAAGCTCGTATTTCACGTAGATTTCCCGTCGTGGTTGTGATTTAACAACAAACCTGGTGATACGTCTCATTCGAATGGATGATTTCATAACTTTCTTGTAAACAGCAACCCTCTACCACGGAGATGATATAAGAAATGCAAGCTCTAGGGTATCGTATCAACTTTGAGATATATGCAGCTTCTATTTTCTTTTTGTTTAATTAAAAGTGTATCATATGTCAAACAGACGTTTTTGAGCTTACATTGCATCATCATTTAAAGTGCTATTATGACCTTCAACTAATTTAACTAAACTCTACACTTAATATGTATACGTATGCAGACCATTATGCATATTCGTTCAGATAATACCATGATCAATCGTTCGTTAATGCACAAAGCTTCTGTAAGTTTCGAAAATAAAAGGATATACAGAAAGCTCAATGTTTCGATCTTCCTATTACTACTAATTTTCCTGTAGTATTAAAATGTTTTAAAAAGTCCTTATTACCTTGTTCCCATGTTGAATATACGCAAGTTATTTGTGACGTTAATCTTAACATAAGGAATTCGTCATTCTGCCGATCTTTCTGTTTCACAATTAAACAGTTTTGTTTCCGTTCTAACATGAAGGTAGCGTTCCGTTGGTGATATGAGAGAACCATAATAATGCAGCTATAAAAGAGGATATAGATTATGAGTGCTCTGCAAACATTTTATATTTTCCCTTATATACCTATATGGAGTTATTTTTTTAAGAACGATAGGTCATTCTTTTTCCAAATCAACCCGGACGATACTATTTTTCAATACAATGTGCTCCAAGGCATAAAATAATGAGTCATTATTTTATCCCGATTGAAAAACTACTTTAACTGTTTGTTAAAAGATTTAATTCCTTTTATTTTACATAAAATGGTCATATCGAAAAGTTGAAAGAAAAGTTGCAAGTCACAGTTTTTTTGTCACTCTCGTCTGTTGAACATTCAACCGAAGCAGTACCAAGTGGTACACCCGCAGCTGCTGATGGTTTTGCCTTCTTACAGCTGTACCTCCGTCTGACGGTCTTAATCTATATAAAATATTCGATGCCTATATTTGTTGATAGGCAGAAGTCCTTATGTATACTCTTACTGCATTACTACGATGTCCTGCAATACAGAGCTTATTTTTTTGTGTTTAAGTTAGCACTTTTTTTTTATTGAACTACATATTCAATATCACAATACAGGTAAAAAATATTATTAAAAATTTAGATTGATTGTTGGTTGCTTTACGCCGCATTAGCACAAAAAGTAACTCACGCATGACGGACAAACAGACGATCGGACGAGCAATGGTAGATCTGATTACCCGAAATATCCTGGTCATGACAGATACAATCGGTTATCTTGATAATAAGTTTCCCGAAGTCTCTGTTCAAAGATAATTATTCATGTTTCTTACAATTACAATTCTCTATTAAAGCAATTGAAAAAAAACTGGTAAAAAGAACAGATATTGGGTAATATTACACAAGAAATACGTTCGTGTTTTTTTTATTCAATTTTGTGTTGAATAAATACAGTGGAGATCACTTCTAACCTCTCAATAAATCTGTCAGGAGAACTGTTCTAGAACAGTACGTAGAACTGTCAACCTGACACCTTTTAGTCAGATATTTGGTCAGTTCTACTTCTAGAACAGTTCTACGGTTAGAATTGATTTCTAATTCTACGGCTAGAATTGATTTTTATAAATTCTACGGCCAGAATTGATTTATAAATCCTACGGCGAAAACTGATTTATAAATTCTACGGCTAAAATTGATTTTTATAAATTTTTCGGCCAGAATTGATTTATAAATTCTACGGCTAAAATTGATTTATAAATTCTGCGGCTAAAATTGATTTATAAATTCTACGGCTAGAGTTGATTTATCAGTTTTAAGAACTTTTGCCTTAATATAAAGGGTTGGGTAAAAAAACGATTTAAATTATATAGAGTTTGCTATTTTGCCGGTTTTATTTCAGATTTATAATCGGCAAGACTTAGGCAGCAACCATTTGATTTTCGGGGGGGGGGGGGGGGCTATGGTTTTTTTGGAGAAAAAAAAGTTAGTTTCCAGTTTTTGGTGAAAAAAATAATTTGTTTTGGACCCTGAGAAAAAAAATTGTTTGTTTCATCCTCAGCTGCCACTATATGTAATGCTAAATTTGAAAGAAAAATATTGTTTTCGGTTTGTCGTTAAAAAAATAGATTGTTCTTTGCCGAAGTCGAAAAAAAAAGTTTGCACAGAAAAATAGACCATATTTGATCGCATCAACCAAAACTGACCATATGTGACAGCATCAACCAAAAATGACCATATTTACACTTTATAATATAAATCTATATGTAAAATATAATGTATAGCCACATAGTAAATCACTTATCCATGTAGTTACATATCACGATGGATTGTATAATTCAAATGACAGCAATATTGTAACACATTGGCTAAAAAAAATATTTCACATCAATTTAGAGTACCAGCAATTTTCTGCAAGTCCTCTTTTTATTCAAAATATTGATTATCCACGCCAAGGATGTCCTTATCATACAATGACGTTTCTTCATCTACCGATATCACATCAGCCTGCTTGCGCGTATTTGCACTGAGACCTTCAGATGCCCTTTCTTTCATGACAGCATCTAACACTTGTCTAGCCCTAAGAAATTCGGGATCCGTGAAGAAGTTGATACTGGACGATTTCTGATGACAAATATATCCCTGTATTGAGGAAAACAGGTCATAAATACTGTTTGACGGATATGTACCTCCGTCTTGTTTTTGGCCTCTGCTATGAAATATTGTAGCGAAGTAGACAGTTCTGGTTTGTCCATGTGTATCAAATCATTTTGCAAACACTTCAGAGGAATTCCTAAATTATCTGATATCGGTCGTAAACGACGCTCGGCTTGCAAGCTATTGAAAGCATTGTAAGGCCACACCAATTTGATTTATAGTTCTTTGGACAAAAACTCCAAAAAATATGGGGCGACCGAGCGAATTTTTTTTTATTGTAAAAAATTCTTGAAAATGAGTTTTGTTGAGGCGGGTGCTCTACAAGTGGAGCGAGCGGTATAATTTTTTTTTTAAATTGTGCAATTTAGAAATTTGTGTACATGTTAAAACCTGGTAACTTCAAGGAAAAAAAGGAGAAACATGCTCCTATGCATATAATTTGATGTATTTGTACCTGTAGTACAGTCTATACCATACCAACTTTCTGGTTAGCTTTGGTTTAGTATAATTTTGATTATGTTCGTCAAATAAGCTTTTACTGTGTGAATTCACACATGTGTATATAATTAGGAGGCAAAGTGGATAAAGAGGAATTGTGTAAGTTAGGTAAATATATTGTATGGAATACGTCAATTAAAATATGTGCATATATTCCAAAAAATGCCCATGAAAAATTTGAAACATCTTTGATACAGTTGTTTTCATATATAGAAGTGATTGTTATTAACTGCTTGGCATCTAGTTGGAACTATTTATCCATAAAAGGATCAACATAAAGAATGAGGTGAATATTTCAACAACATCTTGAGTAAAATAGTTATATTGCTATGCACGCTGATCTCAGTGTATTGAAACATTCCCTTAAAATACATTATGTCCTTAAAACACATTCACATGCATTTTTCTGATTTGGCAAAATACATTTTCGTTTTGCCACTGAAATCTAAATGTATCTCAAACTGGAAGTGATTGCACCAATAATACATGTGTTCTTATTATTTGCAGGCCGCCACCACTTTGGTCTAGAATATTGGAACTCTTAAATTGTCATTTACAAAAGAGTTCTGAGTGCATGTCAATAGACTAACAAGGGGATATGGGTTTTCATCAATTTGAAAATAAGATTAAGATGTCATTTTTTTTTAAATCATGTGAATTTAATATCAATGTGATCAAAGACAGATAACTCTATCTATGTCTGTTGTAGTCCGAGATTACTTTGACATCCAACGGCTATTTTGCCTGACAAAATGGGGCCGTTGGACAACAACACCATATCTTGTCTGGTAAAACAGCCGTTGGACGTCAGATTAATCTCGGACTTTGTCTGTTGAAACAATGATCGGGAATAACAATGGTTCTAACGAGTACTGTTGTGACCGTGATGGTCTAACGAAAGATTTTTTATTTTGTCTTCTTGAACAAGTCTTCATAGGTAAAACGAAATCCATTTCAAATAACTGTGTGTTTAATAACCACTTGTCCTATGCAATGATCTTACACAACTTCATGTTAGCATCCCGATTTTTTACCTTTTATTAACAAATCGATTAATCACAAATGCGTTTGAATCGATTGGATCAATATATGCACAAGAAAAACATCTACGAGAAAAAAAATGTCAAGGATAAACCAATTTTGGAGCGGCATGCGGCCAAACAATTTGCAGAAGCGGTAATTATTTTTTTTTATCGAAAATTTCATTTCTCAAAAACAGGAGCGGGAAAATCCAAAGAACTATTAATCAAATTGGTGTGGCCTAACCTCATTTATATTTTTTGACTGAATTTGTCGGCACCGATTCCTCTATCTTGTCTTGAAGGGATTTAACTGTCTCTGGTTGACCGTGTCTAAACTGATGACGGGTAATATCCAAATCATTATCACTTGGTTTTAAATCAAAATAGCTTAGAATGTCACTTTCCTTTTCTTAATTTACTTGAAAATACGAATTTTGCGTAAGAAAAATTGGATCCCACTCTAACAAATCTATATCATCCATTGTCGTAATGCGGTTTTTTTTGTAATATAAGTGGACAATAATAACACACTTTTATATCTCAAATAGTGAGTTTTATTTTAGTGAATTATTTTTATCTTTTTGACATATACATTATAATTAAAATAATTTGAGCAGAATCCCCCACTTTATTGATAGGTAAAATAAGATAGAAATTTCTGCAAAATTGTAAAACACAGAATATTTTTCGACGTAATATATATAAGTCAGATAATGCATATTTTAAGGCCTTCGGCAGGTCGTTCATTTGGTCAATCCTGACACCCCAAGGTGTGTTCTATGACAAGAAAAAATTTAAAATATGCATTATCTATAACCTGTAGAAATCAGAAACGGCGATACGTTTTATTAGACCTTCTAGACAAGTATTTAGCCAATACGTTGTTCAGTCATTTTAAAAGATAAGAAGGAGTTGATTTATAGACACATTATATTAGAGTGAAGAGTCCTGAGTGATTGTATCAACGTTGGCATATTTTTACATGCCATGGCCTATTTACAGTCAACAAAAATATTACAATTCTAGTTTAGTTTAGTTTTAGTTAAAACATATTTTATTGTTCAAAATAACAAAGGGATCAGACACAAGTTTTACAACTTAGTGACGTCTTCTTCAAAACAAAAACAAAATATACACATTAATTAATGAACACATTAAATATTTCATACTAACAAATAATTTAAGAATAAAGACATGAAAACAAAAGAAAACTTTTTGAAGCGAATCAATGGATTTTAATCGAGTGCATCTCTTTACAGTATAAATATGACACAAACACACAGAATAATTAGTGAAATTACCTATGCGCAAATTTGGTTCTTGTGTACATAACTTAAATAAGTGTTTTTCTCATAATAAAGCGTGGGATCTTAATATATTATCTAAGTTTACGAAAAGGATGTCAACTGCACAATGGTAAGTATAGATTTGAAACTTATTCTTATATTCTTTCGTTAAAATCCATTGAATCGTTATTGATAACAAAACATAACAGTAAATATTCATCAAGATCATTCGATTATTGTCATTACATGTATATAGAAATATCTTTAATCACATGTGTTGTAAACAGAATTAAGGTTATCAATGCAGAGAAAAACGTTTGGTATTTTTATATACCTTTGAACAGATAAACAAATATTATCATTTTCTTCAGTACTTAAAGCATGATCACCAAATAATAATATATCGATAGTAATATTTACATTAAAGACATTTATTTCGTGAAACATCAGATTTCTTTGAATTGAAAAATTAATACAATATAATAGATAGTGTTCAACATTTTTATTAATAAAACCACAGGAACAATTTGCATTTTGTATCAAATTTGCTTTAAACAAGTCAGCACGCAGTGCGCTACATCTGTTACGCAGCCTTGTGTGTAAAACAGAGTACAAACGAGCTCCTAAAGAACCAAATCTCGGAGATTTATTATTTCTACAGTATAGTTTGTGAAAGTTTAATTTAAAAAAAGAAAATGAAGGAATATGTCTTATACTTAAGTCTAAAGAGTTCCACAGTGCAATAGATGACGGAAAATAAGACTGTTGCTATATCATTTATATATATCAAAAACAATAACGGTCCTAATACCGAACCCTGAGGCACACCGGCGTTTAATTTTCCAAATTTTGAAAGTGAATCTTTTAAGACAACTTTCTGAGATCGGCTACACAGGTAGCTTTTTAACCAACACAGCAAGTCTCCTTTTATACCATATTTTTCAAGTTTGTATAGTAAAGCCTTAATCCAAACCGTATCAAAAGCTTTACTTATATCAGCAAATGTAATGCTAGTAACTAGCTTATCATTTAGCGCCAATAAAATTTTGTTGTAAAGTTCAATTAATTGGTGCGTAGTGGAATATCCTGGAATAAATCCAGATTGATACTTATACAACAGTTTATTTTCATGTAGATGGTTAAAAATATTTTGAAAACAATTTTTTCTAATAATTTACTCACACATGACAATAAGGAGACAGGCCTGTAGTTAGAAGGTAGTGATTTGTCACCACTTTTGAAAAATGGAATAACATATGCAATTTTCCATTGATCGGGAAATACTCTCTCATGAAGTAATTTATTAAAAAGTAAACATAATGGTTTTGAAATTTCATTTCTAACAGCAAGTAACATTCAAATTACAATTATGACTGGAGTACAACGCAATAACCTCTACATCAACATGTGATCCTGACAAAAGCATGCTCATGTATTTCTTTTACAACAAATAATCACTACCAACGCGTTTTTGGTGTATGTATCAACAAGATACAAGATTTACCATATTACGATCGCTCTTAGATGTGATCATTTGTGCGTTTTTTGTGGCGATCAGTGGCGGATGCCGTAAACCACCGACCGTCGAAAGGAAAACTGACAATCCTAGTCAATTGAATCTGCATGAAATCGCTTGCAACTTTCAGTAGCCGGATTCTAACTCACAACATAGGTGATAACACTGAATGCTACAGTAGATCCGATACTTAGATCACACAGTCAACAAGGGTTTATACATAAATAAGAATTTCAGTGTGAAAACTGGCTTCAATTTTGAAATGAAGTTTAAAACTTCCTTATTTTGTTCATATCAAAGATTAATTAATGAACAACACTAAGTTGCATGTAACCTG
The DNA here is from genome assembly GCF_963676685.1 of Mytilus edulis. Classification (NCBI taxonomy): domain Eukaryota; kingdom Metazoa; phylum Mollusca; class Bivalvia; order Mytilida; family Mytilidae; genus Mytilus; species Mytilus edulis. The sequence continues at coordinate 29,575,264 of NC_092357.1, read as the reverse complement.
TGCATGAATGATTTATCGAAAACAAAACTAAAGAAAAAAAGAGATGATTTCAGCTTCCCAATTGTGAACTTTTAGTTCTATATAGCAACACTCCAGCAGCGCCTGCATACGGAGTATATATCTCCCAATTACTACGATATACCCGGGCTTGTATTTTCATAGTGATGTCTTCAATAGAGGGTTGCTGCTCACAAGAAAGCTATTAAACCAAAAGTTCCAAATGTTACATTTGAAATCATCTCTTCGTGAATTGGACGGACGCCATCACGAGTCGGGTGGAATAACTGTTTTACAGATGCTATCGGATATGTTCCTTATGTCGTAGTACATTCCACTTCCCTTATCACCACAAACATGACCTACCGAATTATACTATTTACCGGGTTCTTGATAACATAGGTTAAACACGACAGGTGCCACATGCGGAGCACCTGAGATTACCCCCAGTTTTTGGTTGGGTTGGTATTGCTAAGTCTTTATTTTTCTATGTTGTGTCTTTTGTACAATTAATTGTATGTTTGTATTTTTAGCCATGGTGTTGTTTTTTTCCGCTTTTGAGTTTGACCTCTGGCATCTTTCACGAACTCTTGATTTAATAGCATCCTTGTGAGTAGCAACCCTCTATCAAGAAAAGTTAGTTTCGATAAGTTATAATAAGGTATATTGAATAAATAAATTTACTGGGTTTTTTTCTCAATTGCTTAACAAATACCAAATACATCACAATCCAGAAAAATTAATAGAATAGTATTGTTTACGGGGGAAATATGTCGTATTAGATGATATTCCAACTAGTTCAGCATCGTTAGACTTCTATGCATTTAACATGTTTAATTGAAAAAAAATCATTGCTTGTCCTTATTTTGTGCTTTCGATTCCTTCAATTCTCCTTTAAGCCCAGTCCCACTAGACCACGATCGCACCACGCTCATCGCGATCTAAAATGAATTCAGATCGTGGTGAAGTCGCGATATGAGCGGCATGAAAATATAATTTTTTGTTGCTTTCACGATGCTACTACGTCCTCATTACGCTTCTACAACGATCCCGATACAATTATACTACGTTCTCACCGCGCTTATTCTGCGACCTCACTACGCTATCAATATCTTTCTACGCTCACCACGTTCTCACTACGACCATACCACGAGTTAACCGATTGCAACATGATCTTACCACGCTTTTACTGCGATTATGACACGTTCTTACTACGATTATACTTCGTTCATACCGCGATCTTTCTACGTTTTCAGCAATAACGTCAACATCGTGTTCCGTATTAATACAGTTACATTCCTTCTATTTCTGATTAATACGTAGATTTCTCTGAAACAAAACAGCCATGCCATCAAAATCTACTAGAACACGTGGGCGTGGTGGTAGGAGTTGATGATAGGCAAATGGAGCTCTGATAGTAACGAATCCTGATCCAGCAGAGATGTCGGACCGACCAATCCAACCTAAATTACAACCTATTGCTGGTCCATCAAGCTCAAATGACGATATTTTAGTGAACGATAGCAGAGATGACACAGATGTGTCAATAGATATAGGAAGATGTGGTATGAGTGCCAATGAGACAACTCTCCATCCAAGTCACAATTTATAAAAGTAAACCATTATAGGTCAAGGTACGGTCTTCAACATGGAGCCTAGGTTCACACCGAACAGCAAGCTATATAAAGGGCCCCAAAACATTACTAGTGTAAAACAATTCAAAAGGGAAAACCAACGGTCTAATCTATATAAAAACGAGAAGTATGGTTGAGCCGTTAGAGAAAATGGAAAAAGTACTAATTACATACAGAGAAACAAAACCTGGAGAGACTTGATATATTTTATGTGAAAATGACAATGAGAATGATGCTCGTAGTATGAACGTAGTGAACGGTCGTAAGAAATGCGTAATCAGGACGGCAAGGGCGTGCTAGAATCGTACTGTGGTCTTGAATAGCGTGGTGTAAACGTGGTATGGTCGTGCTTCTACTACGACCTGATTTCACCACGACCGCACCACGATTGTTTTGAACATGTTCAAAGTTGGCAACGTTCATCACGATCTGGAAGACCTCACCACGACCGTGATGCGACCTTATTGCGATCTACACGATCGTACTACGATCATCAAAATTTGCATTTTTTTCATAGATCGTAGGGACTTGGGTATTAAATTGTATACATCAAATCAAATAATATCATATTACAGTCATTAAAAGTTTAAAGTCAAACAATTTATCAAAACTGTAAAAAGAAAATCAGACTTCAATTTTTCAGATGAAAAACTTAACATCTGATTTGTATGCAATTGTGCGACGGAATGGTTTACTTTACGAGTTATCCTTAGCATTTAGTCATGCAAGTTTGGAGACGGAATGTAAAGATTCACTAACAGTCAAATGTAGAATAGGACAAACAGAACTGACAGTGGTTGATCACAAAGCCTGTTCGTTGTCTGGAGGTAAATTCCAATTAAATTCATGAGAGTAATAAATATAGAATAATACATGGCAAAATCCGTATCGCATGCTGTATCACAACGAGAAACCAATATCAGTCCCGAGGGCCGAATAATAGAATCTGGTTCATTGGATATCCATTTTTATTAAATCGTCCGAAATTATAAGCTAGAAAAATCAAGGATTTTTCTGTATTTTTCCAGCTGACTTGTTTTTATAAGACATCCTTATTTGCTTAATATCCACATCGTAATGTCTCCAATAACCTTATTACAATCTCAATATACGTTAAAGACCATGTATTAAAATGCATCCACTAACGATACGGTCCTATCATTTCAACTAAAATCAATACTTAATAAAATATCAAATAAATATAATAAGATGAAGAAATGGTAGAAATGTTTAAAGTTTTATTGTTTATTTGGCGACGACATTATTCATGATCATTTTAATTTTCTGACGAGGTGAACAGCAAGAAAAATATTTTTTGAAAAGTTTGCTATCTATTCTAGCCAAATAAAAATCGTAAAAAAATGCATTTGTGTTTAATCCATCATGAAAACAAACTTCAATAAAATAAGGACCAAATAAAACTTCAGATATTTCTACATCTTATTGTGTCTTTTATATATATAAATGTCGCTCGTAAAATAACTGGGTAAAAACAAATTAGAAACAATATCGATTTTTGGATTTTTGTTTTTAGTGGGAACTCATTCTTTACTATGCAAGGAAATACAGCATCTGGACGTCATAGGTCAAACGTTGACGTCATTCGAAAAAAACGTCACGCCAGGTATGCGATACGGGGTATGCGATACGGGTTTAGCTATGCGATACGGGTTATGCGATACAGGGTAGTTGATACAGACTGATAAAAAGAACCTTTATAAGAAATACAAAATTGCTGTATTTTGAACTAAATATATGATAAAATGTAATATCAGTGGGTTTTTTAAGTAACTATAAAAATTTATCAAAGGCATAATAAAGTATGAAAAGTGAGCCGCAACTTCAGAACCATTCCACAGCCTGATTTGCCCGATCATGTTTTGTAACTCTTGAGTGTTGCTTTGATATATATTAAATTCCAGGTAGATCTTACAGGCAAAGCCTTCACAATGTTCCAATTAATGTATATATTGGGTAGAAACCATTAGGAACAACAAATTCAACCCCAAATATCATGCAATACGATACTTCTCAATTGATTCCATTTAAACAAGTATCAAACACAGTGGTATAAACTGAATTTATTTTGAATTCAATGTATCGACTAATCACCATCTGGTAAATGTAAATGAGTTGAACTTAACAGTTGAAGGTTTTTGTAAAACATCATATTATTTACGTTTGGCAAAAACTTCGGAAAAGTAAAATTCAAGTTTATCGAACTCATTCTGTGAGAGTTGCATAATGCATAATACAACTCTGTATTTCTATGTTTCTTTTATAATAATGATTTTATTTTAAAATGTATGGTAATAATAAATCAAATTCAATACAGGATTAACAGTTGTTGCTTAATAACTAGATTATATTAGTTTGCCTTTATCTTTCAAAAACTGATAATTGATATACATTGATGGATGTATTTTATAATCATACGAAATTCAAATAAATAACCCATTTTTTTAATTAGAACAAAGACAAATAGCCAAATGTAACTATGTTTATTGCGCACCTGATCGTAATCGACACCATGTATATTGTGGTAAAGAATTGAATTATATCAAATATAAATACTGTAAGACAATGATAATGATAATGTTTAAATCTGAACAATGTAGCTAAACCTATATTAGTATCAAACATCAATAATAAATTGCATGGCTGATTTTTATTGAAAAACAAATTGACCTAAAAGCAATTTATGTTCTATTTAGTGATTATAATATGCCGTGTTCACATTGACATAAACTCGGTGTTGTGTAAGTGTAACTCACACGTAAACTAAACAAAATGACGTTCCCATTGATAACACTCAATGTTTACATGTAGTGTAAATCATGTTTTGTCTACATGCAGTCGATACACGATGTAGGCCTTGTGTAGATAAATTTACACAAAACTAGGCATTATTGATAAAGTTATTTACAGAAATATTTGTCTAAACTTGATATATATATTTTTTTTAGGAAAACAAACTTAACGTAGATGTATTAAGCCCTTATCAATACTCAAAGCAGCATCATTGCCGAACATATAATTTATTTGAAAATTGAGGTCTTTCCGAATCGACTTGACTTACACAGAAATATTTGCCACTGTTCATCACTCAAATAACGATTCACTCATAAATGCCTTATTTAAAAAGTGTGAGGTAAATGTATTGTTTGTCTAGTATCTCGGATTCGTAAAATTACACTTAAACATGTTAAAATTTAAAAAAAAACATTACCCCTTCCCTTTGCCAAATACTCCTCAGAGAAGAAATACCATTTGAAACAAACAGAAAAGATAGAAATATAGTGATCCTTAACATATCAATCCTTCTTCTGTAAACACACTGCTGCAGCCTACTTTTTCTAAAGCTTAATCGAGACATCTTTTAGTATCTTTAAACTACTGCAAATCATCAAATTGGCTTTTATAAAGAAGCAAACTCTTAACTTAACAATAGGCTGGTATTTTGTTTATTTATCTGAGTCAGAAATTTTTCTGCGCAAACGTTTTATTTAGTTGGGTTATTTTTTTCGATGCTGGTAATCAAATTTTTTTTTTCAATATTTAACACTATAATGTATGGGGAAACTTTTGATACAGATTTTTTTAAACATCTATAGGACCAGATTTTTTTGTATCCAATTGGGGTTTTTGAATAAATGTGTTTAGTTCCGATGCAAAGACCCTATAAGTGAATCAATATTAACGCCAACATATGCAATCTTTAATGACCTGACAACAGTATCGTAACTATATCCCTTCTTAATAAGTCTATTCAAAGGTTTTGTTAGTTTTTGAGGTGAATACTAACACCTTTGTGCTTTATAAAGAATATTTCCATAAAAAAATAGATGTGAAATACCTCAACGTATAAGAAGTCTGCATGTTGAGCTATATTTACGAATGATCTCCTTATACCGATGATAAAATTTAGTAAATGTTTTGACTAGTTTGTGATATCGAAACCCTGGTGTAATAATTTTCAGTAATACATAAATTTCTCTCGTTAAAATCTAAAACATTGTTACATACACGAGCGAATCGTACAAGTTGAGATATATAAACACCGTAAGATGATGACAAGGGAACGTCACCATCTAAAAATGGATAATTAACGATAGGAAATGAAAAATCATCTCTTTTATCATAAATTTTAGTATTCAGCTTTCCGTTAGTGATATAGATATCAAGATCGAGGAAAGGGCAGTGGTCATTGTTAGTATTAACTTTATTTTAAAGTAAGTTCAACAGGATAATTTCTTTAATATACACACTGAAGTCGTCATTATTGAGAGCCAAAATATCATCCAAATATCTAAAAGTATTATTAAATTTGTTTATCAGATGTTGTTTCGATGGGTCTTTGCTGATTTTAGTCATAAATTGTAACTCATAGCAATACAAAAACAGGTCCGCAATAAGTGGTACACAGTTAGTCCCCATTGGAATTCCGATAATCTGACGATATACGTAATCCCCAAAGCGAACAAAAATGTTATCTAGTAAAAATTCAAGGGCATATATAGTATCAAAGCATGTCCAATTGACATAGTTTTTTTGTTTATTGCTACTAAAAAAGGACCTAAAAGAGTTTGAACATATATATTCACATTCTGACTTTTTAAGTGCCCATTTAATTAGGTGTGTGAATTTTTTCTTAATGAGAATGTGAGGCAATGTGGTATACAGGGTAGAAAAATCAAAACTTTGAACAGATTTAAAATCACCAATATAAGCATGCAATTTATCAAGTACTTCCAACGAGTTCTTGACACTCCAAAAGTAATTAATTCCACTATTTTCGAAGGCCTTATTTGAACAATTTATTATCAGGTTTTTAATTGTACCAAGTGTGCTGGTAAGAAAAATAGACAATTTAGTAGTGGAACAATGGCTTGAAGACGAAATAAATCTATATTTGTAAGGTGTTTTGTGTAGCTTCGGAAGCCAGTACATAGTTGGGACTTTCATTGTATTTGGCTCTGCTTGTAAAGCGGTAGCTAAAAGTTTACGTTTGTTACAGATGTCGTTTTCTGAAAATGGAGTCAGTTGGAATGTTGGTGAATTGGTGATTTCTTTTTTCAGAACCTCAATGTAAAATTTACGTCAAACAATAATAATATTATTAGCAGCTTTATTGGCCGGGACAAAAACAAATTTCTTGGCTAGTTCTTTTAGTTTATGTTTGATACGAGAAATAGGTTTTTTGTGGTTATTGTTAATAGTAAAATGTTCTTTAAAATGTTGAATACGTATATCAACTATCTTCATTACTGAATTAAAAAAAAAGAGTCCAAAAATATTTTGTCAGCTTTTTCTTGTTTTATCCATTTCATACAGTAAGTATGGAGTGAGTCGTGGATGATATTACGACACTCATTTGACTAGGTTACTCTCACAATTTTCAGTTTAAAAATCAGTTGTTTGTCTTTTTCATTTATAGCCATGTCGTTGCCGCTTTAATTTCGTTTTATGAGTATGACTGTCCCTCTGGTATATTTCGTCCTTCTTTTATAGGTTACAATTCGATTATTTAAACATTACAATTTCAAATAGGACTCATTTTGTGGCTAACAATTTACCACTTTTAATCGGAAGTGTCGTGACAAATTATATCCAAGGACGTAAAGTTGATATGCACTATTATTTCCTTTCAAATATAGGGATAAGCGGCAAATTTTCAACTAATGTTAAACTTATACTAAGATTCTATACTCCCCGTACCTCCACTTTTGGATCTCCTGATAATTAAATTTAGGGCTCTATCGTATCGATAACATTCCCAAGTTATGTCTTTATGTGATAAAACACAGGATAATTTCCGGGTACTAGTACAAATGTACGTAAGTTAAAAAATTAACATATATATGAATATTATATATAACTTCAAAAGAAGCGTGGCTTGTGAAACAGCTGTATTTACAAAAGGTAAACTATAGATTTAGATATGTTAAGAAACATCAATAAACTATCTGTCTTCCTAACTCGTGTTGACAACCATTAAAAATAATATGTTCAGTGTAATAGTTAGTTTGTGAGTTGCATCCTAATATATAAGCTTTATGTGATGTCTATGCTGATTGTAAAACATCTTTCCTATTAAAAGTTATAAAAAAACTTCTGATTTACAATTTCGTTGTTTTAAGTAAAAAATGTAATTTGCATTTATTTCGTGTCGTATTGAATTGTTTTTGTTGTTTTAATTTAATCTGTGAAGTTATTCAATAAGATACTACTTTGCTATAGCTATTAATATAAAGTCATAAATTCTGTATTTGGGGCTACCATAGAATCTTCAATACAAAATTATTAAAAGCATAATTATTTCTTTTTCACAATTTTTCCAGCTAAAGAAACAGATCAGTTATCAACAATTGTCGTTCCTATTGTAGTGTCAGTTGCTGTTTTGCTTATAGTTGTAGTCATCTGTTGTGTTCGAAGAGGTAAACAATATATAATGGTAATCTTGATCGAACTCAAACATGTTTCTTCACTTTGCATTTTATTAAAAGGAAAACCTTACAATATATATGCCTGTACATTTAACAAAGTGCAAGAATGTTGTACTTATTAAACATACGTCGAAGACCAAACAAAACTATACCATAGCGACAATGAAACAGAAGCAGCAAACTAATATAAACAAGACACAAAACGGAAAACCATAGATTGTGTAAACACAATATTATTCTGTGGAATGTAGTACGCTGCTTTGGGCGAATCAGCAGTATCTGATCTACAATTGATATTCCTCGTGGTCGTTCATTTATAGCAGTTTGTCTAATTTATAGATTTGATTGTGCCAAAAAAAAAATGAATTCATTACACATACATTTTGCAAAGATACTGTATCTGTCTGAGTTATTATCATTATGGAACAAAGTTCGTTTTTCAATTTCAATTATTTCATCTTTGATGTAAAAAAAGCTAGAGATTTCGGTTCAGACTAAACTCAGATAGTCACATTTAAAAAAATGTTATAACTTTTTTCACATTTACATTAATCAGTAGAGGGGCATTTGGAGATTATTAAACCTTTGCCATGATTAGATAACAGATAATTGAACATTTTCATTAAACACTTATTAGTTTTTTTAACAATCAATCTATTCACTATTTTGAAATTTGGTCATAAATCAAACCCTTTGTATATTTTGCTTTTTCTTCCCATGTGATTTTTCTCATGCCTGCCTCTAATTATCCGGATTGTTTTGAATGTGTATCAACTAGTATTTAACAAAATCATTATGAAAGTTAACCTAAAAAAATATATAGAAATAGTATAAAAATTGATTTTGTTATTAGTATATTAAAACCATAAAAACATTTTTTTTTATTTAATATACATAAACCCATTCAATCTACAAGCTGTCAATATTTGTATCTTGGCAGTGCACATGGTCATATTTTCTCTGACTGTTTATGAAGTCTTTACACGAAATTAATTGGATGTTGGATGTGTACGGATTAATAATTTAGTCTTATATTCTTTTTTTAATCAGTTTTTAAAGGCTTTGAACTACATGTAGCTGTCAGTTAATTGCAAGTACTCTCAGATCTGCGCCTAGTGTCTTTTTGTTGTTGTATGTCTCATTGGCAATCATACCTCATCTTGTTTTATATAAATATTACACAGATGTGCTTTCATTGTTCAATAACATGTCTAAACCTATAATTTTGCATTGCACAATTTCAACTTTTTTTCTCTGACTGTTAATGACGTATTTACACTACATCCATTGAATGTTTGTTGTGTACTTGATATGTTCGGCTATACTATATAGAGTGTATCACTCAAGCAAGTGTGTTACGATGTAGACAGTTTAATTTTATATTTTTATAAGCGCGAGACTTTTCGAGCGTTTTAAATAAGTTGATAGTAGAGAAATATTGTAATACACTTGTTATATTGGTTGAATCATTTTCTCTTATGATGTTTATCTTTCATTTTTCAAAGATTTGAGGAAATCTGTTTTTTTATACAATGTTATATGTGACGTCTTCGTCACCTTATTTTATGACGTCAAAATATGAAATTTTCGAAGAAATCAGGAAAAATGTAATATTCACACCGATCAAGAAATGTGATAAAAACACAGAAAATATGATTTAATTTGTATTTGTTGTTATTGGCTTTGAATTAGCTGTCAGAAACTGCAAGTACTTTGAGATCATATGCACATCATGTATTTTTGTTGTAAGGATTATATGTACCCGTTTACGTCGACTCTGTATGTTTGATAGATTTTTAAATAATTGTATCTATCTATAGAGTTGAGCCTTTTCATATGATTTTCCTTTTTTTTTTCTTTCTTTTGTTGTACTGTCACACGACTGTCGCAGTTTAAGGGTGCCACATGTGGAGCAGGATCTTCTTAACCTTCAGGAGCACCTGATATCACCCCTAGTCTTTGGTGGGGTTCGTGTTGCTTATTATTTAGTTTTATATTTTTGGTCATGTGTACTATTGTTTTTCTGTTTGTCTTCATTTTTAGCCATGGCGTTGTCAGTTTATTTTCGATGTATGAGTTCGACTGTCCCTCTGGTATCTTTCGTCCCTCTTTTAAGGGGGTTGAACGCTCACAAATATGGTCAACTCCACTGCATTCCATATTTGCCTGTCCTTAGTCATTTACCTGGGTTTGGTTTTTTTTTTGTTTTTTTTTTGTTTTTTTGTTTTGCTGTATTGTTTTGTAAGGCCATTATTTTTCATACTTTTCATGCCATGTCATTTTATAGCCGACTGTACGGTATGTTTTTTTTTCTTTTAAAATATAAGTAAGAAGATGTGAAGGCTGTTCAATTGTATATAATTGCTGACTTCCAGTTTATTTAAACGTTTGTGGATAGTTGTCTTAATGGCAATCATACCACATATCCTTCATTTTATATAAATCCATTTATTAACAAAGCAAAGCAAATCACATATGATTTATAAGGTGAAGTATTATGATCTTATACCAGACAACTTATTAAACACATTTTGAATTCCGACGTTATTGAATGTAAATTTCTTGGGGCAAGATATGTGACGGAGTGTAGATTGTAGGAATCGACCTTTATTTGTATAAAATCCAGAGTAGCATAAAAAAAACATATATGTTAGATGAAGAGATGTGATTTTTATTCATTATACATATTTTACAGACACTATATTTCTATAATTATTAACATTTTACTTCAGGTTTTAGACCATGGAGAAGAGTTCCAAATGATGATCATATTAACATGAACGAACCATGTACATAAAGCAAGCAGCAAATTTTGATTACCAAAGTGTGCATTATATATTTGTTAGTCGATTTTGCATGTAGTTCGCCATATGTCCAACATACACAAAGTCGTCTTCACTACTGCTTCTTTCACTGCCAACATTACTACCATTACCTAAGCTGCTGGTATCAGGAATGAATGCTGTTCTTGCCAAAACGTCTACATCTGCGTAGTGTATTCTGTCTTCTAACCCTAGAATGCGCACTTCATTTGACGATGAGGACTGTTGAAAAACTACATCAGCATAGTTCAGTTGGCCTTCCTAAAACATTAGATTTATTCTGATATGTTTATCATTATCAATCTTTATTTTGTTATTAACCTCTACGAATAGAACATATTTTTTGTCGATCTGATGAGTTACGCCTTTTTCAACTGATTTTTATAGTTCGTTACATTATTTATGTATGTGCCTGTCCCAAGTCATGAGCCTGTTATTCAGTGGTTGTCGTTTGTTTGTGTTACATATTTTGTTTTTCGTTAATTTTTTTACATAAATAAGGCCGTTAGTTTTCTGGTTTAAATTGTTTTACATTGTCTTATCGGGGCCTTTTATAGCTGACTATGGGGTATGGGCATTGCTTATTGTTGAAGGCCTATAGTTGTTAATGTTTGTGTTATTTTGGTCTTTTGTGAATAGTTGTCTCATTGGCAATCATACCACATCTTCTTTTTTATATTAGTGAGCTGATCGGAAAAAAATGTATGTTCTCTTAAAAATGCAGTTATACAATATAAATTATATATGAAACAATATAACAGCTGTTTAATTTATTGTGTGTTGTATCACCATTTCAAAGATATTTTTACTTAAAGTTGTACCTAACACTACAGGGAGATAACTCTGTAAAATCAGCTAAACATTTTAACTACGTTGTGTTGTTACGGGAAGATTAAGCTTCTTAATGCTATATAACCAGTGTATTTTCCCCGATAAAACGGTTGGTTTACATTTTTTTAAATTTTGATATTTTTTTCAAAGGGTCAAAGTAAATATTTTGTCAAAATTTTATGAAAATTAAACGAGCCAAATTAATTTTAGTTAAGGTGTTGATTGTATTATTCATTTCAAACATAAGTATGTCAAACAAATGAATAAAACTGTGTCGTATTGATGTTATAAATCGCTGCACATTAGTATTTTACTTCTTTCTTCTAATTCGCACCATTGATATTGCCACTAGTTAAAAGAGATATGTTCCCGCCAGACAACAACGACCAATCAGTAAGCTGACATCATAATAAATAAAAGGGGACTGCAATTATTTGCTGATGTTTACTATTCATTGTTTATTACGCAGATATTTATATCTTGTTCGGTCATTTGGATTCAAGTGTAAACATTTCTTCTTTCTAACTAATTGACTTGTTTTGAATCATGACATATTTAAAAATCGGTTAATAACTTTGTCAAAAATATCATTATTTATATTTGTATTTCCCATTTGTTATTGTAAAACATAAGCTGACATTATCATTTTAAAAGCACAATCCACGCATGATTTAAAGGGTTGAATTCTTGGCAACGTATTCATCAATGTATGCAAAAATGCATTGTCAGGACACATTTATTATAAAATAGTAGTATTACTAGACAACTGTTTTGAACCTGGTTTTATAGTTAGCAAAATCTCTCATTTGTATGATAGTCGCATCAAATTCCATTATATTGACAACAATTTGTGAACGAAACAAACAGTCAGAATAGGCAAACATATGAGTACAGCAGTCAACATTGATATATAGTCATAATTACTTTAAAAACGATCAAATATGTAACAAAGAAGCACAAAATGTAAATAGCGGAATAACACAATTGTGGATTGTATACGTACAGATCAACTTCATTATGTATCAAAGAAACACAACAAGTCATATTGACAAAGTACTTTGGCAAAAATGAAAGACAAAAATACAAAATTTATCATATAACAATAACACATTGATAGGATGTTTAAGTACAGAGTCATGGCAAATGGATATCACTAAAACAGACTGACATGTTTAACCCCGCCACATTATATTTATGTATGCCAGTCCCATGTCAGAAGCCAGCTGTGATTCAGTGGTTGTCGTTTGTTATGTGTTATATAATTGTTTTTCGTTCATTATTTTACATAAACTAGGCTGTTAGTTTTCTCGTTTGAATGGTTTTACATTTGTCATTTCGGGACTCTTAAAGTTAGATATACGCGCAGTATGGCTTTGCTAATTTATGAAATCCGGACGGTGATCTTTAGTTGTTGATTTCTGTGTCATTTGGCCATTTTTAGCCATAGCGTTGTCAGTTTATTTTCGATTGATGAGTTTGACTGTCCCTCTGGTATCTTTCGTCCCTCTTGTGGTCTATTGTAGAAGTTTGTCACATTGTTAATCATACCACATCGTCTTTTTTTCTTCTTTCTATAAACAGTAATTGTAATGCTAATAAAGACAAATAAAAGAATACTATCAATATGATGAAAAACCATCGTGCATTAGTTGATACTGAATATTTATCAACAAGGTCTGGGTACCTTCCGATGAATTTTGTGTTTTTTAGAAAAAGAACGAGATGTTCTTTGACTTACCCCTGATTCACCAACTTTGTGCGCACGCTGATGACGTTTTGCAAAGACTGATTAGGAGGTTTCAGCTCTTTAATACTGAATAAGTTGGGAAATATATATCCAATATGAAGGTGATCTTGGTATAGTGTTTCTTAGGTGAGGGAAATTGATAATTTCAAAATTAAAATAAGTCTCGTTTGACATAGATTTGTACTGTGGTATTTAAACATATATTGATACAGATTATAAAATGTACAACATTACCATTGCTTCTCTGCTCTGAAGTTCGATGTCATGCCTTGTACTAGAGACTGAAAATATAAAACAGATGTAATGCTATAAAGTATTGGTTGTATTGTTCCCGCTGACTATAACGTCCAGACCATAGAGGGTATGCATACACACCATGACAGTCAAAGCTATGCTGGAAAAGTTCTGATCAATAACTTCAAAACCCTAAACAAAGTCCGTTAAGGATTTAGATTTTTTTTGTGGAGACCGATTTATTGAAAAATTTCCAAACTTATTTCCTGGTCCTATACTTCAATTTCACGTAACAATGTACCACTTCATTGTTATAATTTTTCATAAAAAAGTACTGTTTATACTATGATCTTTTTAATTTATGTGATTGCTTTACATTGTCTATAAAATGACGATTAACATTGCTGGAAGTATTAGGATGCAATATAGTTAGTACAAGTAGTACCTGATAATGTGACAACATCCATCATTTGATGTTGCGATGTCTGTGAAACACTTGATTCACCTTGATGAACAGATTGATAGAATCTATTTTCGACTGATTCTGATAGCCCTAAACAGTTTGAAATTATTATACAAACGTATTATTCTTACTAGTCATCTTTATATTGAAATCAAAGTTGAATTAGTTAAGATGAACATACTACAATAATTTTACAATAAAATACAACCTAGCCATATTAATCAAATGGTAATATATCCATTTCATTCAAGAGAATATGTACTCTGGTGGACTATTTCTGCCATCGAAATAAATCTGATGTTTTGTACAAAATGTCTTAAACATAATTTATGTAGTTTAAATATATTTTGGATAAATTCCGTGGCTCATTTTGAGGTTTGTAGCAATATATGTGTAAATTTACTTCTTTTAACAAATTACTCATTGTTGAGCATGCAAATGTAAATGAAATGACACGTACGTCATAACAAATTCACAGTTGACAAAGTGTTGAAATTATGCCCTCTAATTCCTTTGTAATCAAAAGTAACAAACCTCAAAAGGAATGGAAGGATGCTTCAACATTCCTCTTAACGACAGCCATTCGTGCAATGTTGAAGTAAAAAATAATATGAATATGATTTTGAATGTTGAATGATTGTTTTTCATGTTATTTAGTATCATCATGGCGATTTCTGTATATTTATTTTTTGTTGCGTTTTAGTTGATAAATGTAGATTACATATCTAAATTTGATTTCGTTTCAATATGTTTCTTTTGAAAAGTGTATTTCTATCCTTTAAACATGTTGTATTTGTTAGTTATCAATTAATAAAAACCTTCTATAACTGCAGTCTCCTCTTCGACAGTTCTACAATATAACAAAAGATGTACTCAACGTTTATATCTTATTATGATAACGACTTTCAGTCCATTATCATGATTATGAAGAATAGAAAATGAGTTATCTGTAACCTTAAATATGAAACTTTCAGTTATACACGATATATGGTTATGCATATTAGGACGTCGCGTTTATACCGATTACCTTGTGTTTGTATTTGATATCCGGCAATAATAAACCTTTGATGTTATGCAAAATATGGTACAATTTAATGATTAAAGCTAAAAAAAAAAAATATTAACAATATATTAATTAACACTTGTAAAATGTTGTATTATGAACTGCTTACTCGTTCCTGTTTCTTCCTTTAAAGAAAACTACAAATAAAAAGAAAAGATATTTTACATGATACATATGAAAGAAAAAATACATTTTTATTCCAAATTGAAGGTGTGAGAACAATCAATTATTTTTTACAGTATGTTTAACCAAAACAATATCATGAAAAACCATAAATGAATAAAAAAAAAGACTACGTGTACTAAGAATTTATAATTCGAAGGTAAATGGTAAAACAATTTACAATAAGATGAAGAACTGGATCTTCCATCACTGTATTGGATACCTAAACTACACAAGTGTCCTTACAAACAACGGTATATTGCTGGGTCTTCCAAGTGCTCCACGAAACCTCTTTCAAAATTATTAACATCCATTTTATCAGCAATCAAAGACGGGCTTCAAAGTTATTGTGAAACTGCCTATTCTAGAGGGGGCGTGAATCAGATATGGATAATTAAAAATTCCAAAGATCTTTTAGAGTACATACAATCTAACTCTCTTTCATCTTGTAACAGTATTAAAACATTTGACTTTTGTACTCTTTACACTAGTTTTCCACATTCCAAACTAAGAGACAAATTGAAAGAGTTGGTATTGCTTTGCTTTATAAAAAAAGAATGGCCAACGTAGAAACAAGTATTTTGTCTAGGAAGGGATAAATCCTACTTTGTAAAGGACCACTCTGATTCAAACAAAAAATTCTTTGAAACTGATATTATCAAGATGCTTGATTTCTTGATTGACAACATATTATTTACGTTCGGAGGACGTGTTTTTCAACAGACTGTCGGCATTCCAATGGGAACAAACTGTGCCCCACTAGTTGCCGACTTGTTTCTTTATTATTATTAGGCTGACTTCATGCAGGAACTTCTAAGAAGAAAGATAAGACGTTATCAATATCCTTTAACTCTACTTTCCGCTATATAGATGATGTTCTTTCACTAAATAATTCAAAATTTGGTGACTATGTGGAACGCATCTATCCAATCGAGCTAGAGATAAAGGATACCACAGATACAGTTAAGTCGGCCTCATATCTTGACTTACATTAAAAAATTGACAATGAGGGTCGGTTGAAAACAAAACTTTACGACAAAAGAGATGGTTTGAGTTTTCCAATTGTGAACATTCCATTTCTAAGTAGCAACATTACAGCAGCACCTGCATACGGGGTATATTTATCTTCCAACTGATACGATATTCCCGTCCTTGCATTTCCTATCATGATTTTCTTGATAGATGGTTGCTGCTCACAAGGAAGCTATTAAACCAAGAGTTCCAAATTGTGAAGTGGAAATCATCCCTTCATGAATTTTACGGACGCCATCACGAGTTGGTTGACCGTTATGGAATAACCGTTTCACAAATGAAATCGGTTATTTTCCTTACGTCGTAACTACAATCCCCTTCCCTTTCATGAATGTGACCTACTGAATTAGACTATTTACCGGAGTTGTTATCACATAAGCAACACGACGGGTGCCACATGTGGAGCAGGATCTGCTTATCCTTCCAGAGCACCTGAGGTCACCCCTAGTTTTTTGGGGGTTTGTGTTGTTTATTCTTTAGTTTTCTATGTTGTGTCATGTGTGCTGTTTTTGTTTGTCTTTTTCATTTTTAGCCATGGCGTTGTCAGTTTGTTTTAGATTTATGAGTTTCACTGTCCCTTTGGTACCTTTCGTCCCTCTTTTACAAAACCTTTTATCTTTGATAAGATTGTAAAATTATGTTTAAGAGCCTTTGATAGGTAGAAATTCAATGCTAACTCTGGCCGTCGAAATGTTGATCTTATTTGGATTATGTCAATAGTTAAATTGTGTATCGAATACGTCTTCTGAGTTGCTTAAAATATTTGTCTTCCAGCTCAAAGACAAAATTTTATCATGCGACCGTGACGTGACAAATGGAATATATTCGATGTTTTTTTGCGATTTTATGTTAACAAAGTATTTGAAGTAGCCAGGTTAAATTTTTTGCTGATTGTGAGAATAAACCTAAATAAGGTAAACTTGATTGACTGACACAAACTAAATACTCAAACAAATATGAGTACTACAAATTTGAAAATAGATCAATTAACATTTTTGATCATCTCGTTGAGTATTGAATTAATGAAAAGATAACAGATTTTTTTAATAAGTCCATCCACCCACAGAGGGACGAAAGATACCATTTTCTTGAAAAAGGGTTGTTGCTCACAAGGAAGCTATTAAATCAAGAGTTCCAATTATCTACATGTAATCTTTAAACAGCGATAAATTTTGGAACAAGCAGATAAATTTACGCAAACAAACAAATATAAATGATTTTGTAAACTCTCGATTTGAATGAACAGAAAATTGGATGATTGTTTGCCTGCAAATTTGATTCGTCACCACTGATAACATTAAATAAAGGCAACAGTAGTATACTGCTGTTCGAAACTCATAAATCGATAGAAAAAAACAAATTCTGGTAACAAACTAAAACTGAGGGAAACACATTACATATAAGAGGAGAACAATGACACAACATTAAAATGTAACACCCACAGAAACATACTAAGCATTTAACAAAATCCGATGAGAATATCAAACCATTATTTGACAAAATCCGATGAGAATAACGAACCATTATTTGATTAAAAATATCAAAAATATATTAATGTCGAGCTCTTTCTACTATACAAAAATAAATACATTTGTTCATTTTAGTGCTTTCCGAGTCCATCCATCACCTAAATCGCACGAGGAAATGTCACCAGGACATTTACCTTAGACTATGTAAAAGATAGGATAATAGCCAAGACTTCCTCTACACCATTATTTAATTTTCTTCATTTTACTTAAAATGTAGTCTGTTTTCCGACGAAATGTCTTTTGATAATTTTAGTCATATAACCTTGTTACAGTTTCTGTGCATTTAAATAGGAATCCAACTTATTAATCAATTCCGTGTGAAAAGACATTACGTCTTTCACTGTCTATGTCTATTGCTAATGGACTTCACTTTCCTATACTTGTCATGTAGATATGTCGGGTATTATTTTCTTGCTGTTAATCAAATTACATAATATGAACATAAAAAATGAAATCCACAAAGAAGTAGAGCAGGATAATCAAAGTATATTCAGGCAATGGGATTAAGGAGAAATAATTTTTGTACCGTCCATTTGTGAGTTTGTCCGTCATTAGGTTATTATCGGCATTTATTTATATTTGAATGCTTTTAAAATCTGAAAGAATGTTTCGAATCATCAAAAGGAGGAGTTCATTCATTAGAAATATGTGAAATGTGATACGTCGGGAGAGAACTAAAAAAAAAAGGTTACGTGTAAGTTCTTGTCGTGATATCGCCTTCCTTTTTTCTACTCTTTAAATTTATATAAAATTGCGATATCTTTATATAACAATGGGGAATGTCAAAGATACAACAACCCGACCTAAGGGCAGACAAAAGACGACGGCTACCAATGGTCGACAACGTAGCGTGAAAATTCCGTCAAGAGAGCTCTCTTATGACGGTTGAACTCTCTCGATGACAGTTTTTCAATAATAAAAACATTGGAATTGATTGATGATTAAAAGATGACGTCAAGGAGGGTCTATTCGGATAGTGGGTGTAAAAAGGGGCGTGTCGAGGCTCGTAATTTTTTTCTCATAAAAATTCAATATAAACGAGAAGCATATCCATCCTGCTGTTTTTACTTACAAATAGATTTCAAGATAATAGGTACGAGTATCAATATCAGAATAACTATGATAACAATGATTATGGTTGGTTGAGTTGTTTGATGTGAACTCTCTTTTGGAACTGAAATATATAATGTTGTATTATATGTCTATGATGTTTATAAGCGTAAGTAATAAATGGTTTACTTGAAAAAAATTATTAAAAAACAAACATGGTAAAATGTCTTCATATAAATTGTTGTTTCTCTGTTTAGAGAACACAGCAGCGCATAATTCTACATTATAAATAGGGACAAAAACCCTTTAATTTATTAATTCAATATCCGACAGAGATATTCAAAGCCCACAAAAAAAATATTTCCGGAATTCCGACGTTGTTATACTTTATTCATGCAATGCACCTTATTAAAACGATATTATGCATTTATTTAAGGACATTGGACACATTTTTGATTTTCTGTTTAGTAATTATATCATTTTGTTTTTCTTTATTCGTTTCACATTTGGTAATGGTGTTGTCCTTTTTACTTGAGGCATCGTCCAATATCATGCATATGTGTTTTCCTTGTTCGTTTTTCAGTTCTAAATTGATGCAAGAAATGATACGATATATGAGAGTTTTTAACGCGTTTTGCATGCTACATTTGATTGTCTTTAATGATTCAGTACAATTAGTTCTTTTTTCTACGTAGCTGTTTAGAAATCCCATTCATGACTTAACACAGTTCCTCATTGAACATGTTGAATTTGAATTAATCTTAAAATATACCTAGAGGATTTGACTCCACTATTACACTGCTGTGCCCATAGCTGTTGCATAAGGTAACATTGAATTTACGAAATCGACTAGAATTTATTCCATGAAGAACAAACATAACTTCCGTACTATTAACTGTTATGATTGTTCCATGAAATCTCTCCTCGACTAAAACATAATTTATTGCAACTTCCGTATTTCTGACTGACATACTATTGTCTTCAGTAATGTTGTAACATTTGATCTCAGATGGACTATACACGTTTATTTTTATTTTAATATCTGAATCTTTCTGACTATATTTAATACGTTTGTTGTTGGCAATAAACATAGGTGGTCCTGTAAGGAAAACATAAAAGCAATAATTACAACATGTAAGCACTCGTACTGATTTCTATTTAATTGTCCATACAGAGCAAAACAATGGAAATTATCGTAATAAAGAAATGTATATAACGACACCTTTTTGTTATGAATGCGGTGTATCAACATGAATATCATGTGTTACTCTTAACATGTCAGTGGATACGTATGTTTATTCAATTGAATAATTGTTATATCGATATTTTTAACATTCCTGTTTATGAAAACTGTCCCTGGAACTATCTCAGCAAAGTCAGAGCAGGATAATTTGTCGAGATTTGGTTCAAAACAGTTTTATTTTGATAGTCTAAAAGAGTGTGCCTTTTTATTTTTTATGTTTTGACAAGAATGTAATCAAAGAAAGATAATCATTTATGAAAACACATGTCCTTTTATACCAGTGTACGCATACTTCTACCGTTTCGACATAGATATCTACTTGTATCGTAGGTAATTATATGTGTTGTTTATGGTTTTATAGTAAATTTGAAATGTAGGAAGGTTGAACGATCAAGAACCATTTTAACACAAATAAATATTTGTATAGATAAACATAGTCATAAGGATTTCGTCTGTGATAGCCTTATGTTATCTATGATTGTTTTAGTTGTCTTTTAATGTGTCTGGTGTTGAGGGATTAAAAATATTGCTGATAATATCGATTTTTGATATGTAATTACAGTGTCCATGATAAAGAAAATGTATCTTTTTCCTTGTTGTACTCAGATATCCAATGACGAAGATAAATTATGGTTTCTCTAATTGATGAGAGTTAACAAAGAGGGATGTTTACATTTATTATGAACACATGTTTATTTATTAACATACACTAATTTCATGTATACCTTCTGATATAAGGGAAACTCTCCCAAGTTGAAACATATTTCCCCGATAATCCGAAATACCGTTTGAAACATTGCATATGTAAAATCCGGTATCTTGATACCTTTTTGATACATCAACCTCTGGTAATTGAAGAATTCCATCTTGTGTACCGTTTAAGTACCTTATATGATCGTCAAATAGGGATCGGTGTTCCCATGCAAAGAAATTATAGATCTTTGGTTCGCCGTTTGGCAGACACTGTATATTTATACTTTTGGTATAGTCAGTCAAGTTGCTGTACTGGATATTAACGACAGGAGGATCTATAAATATAAACAAACGCAATGATTCAGAAACAAACACAATATTTTTTTTGCATCATGTTTGTCGTTTAACACCTGATGGCGATCCAAAAACTCTTTGTACTTCGTCATTATATATTCTTTTTTTAAAGGGACGTTAAGTGGACAATTTTTAAGCATTTTTTTCTTTTATGCTACGCACAAACGCATTTCGTAAGATTTTAGAGCAAAATAAAAACTAGAGGCTCTAAAGAGCCTGTGTCGCTCACCTTGGTCTATGTGCATATTAAACAAAGGACACAAATGGATTCATGACAAAATTGATTTTGGTGATGGTGATGTGTTTGAAGTTCTTACTTTACTGGACGATTTTGCTTCTTACAATTATATCTATAATGAACTTTGCCCATTAGTAACAGAGAACTATATTTGGTAAAAATTTAAATTACATATATTTACCAAATTAATGAAAATTGTTAAAAATTGACTATAAAGGGCAATAACTCCTTAAGGGGTCAATTGACCATTTAGGTCATGTTGACTTATTTGTAGATCTTACTTTGCTGAACATTATTGCTGTTTACAGTTTATCGCTATCTATAATAGTATTCAAGATAACCAAAAACGGCAAAATTTCTTTAAAAATTACCAATTGGAGGGCAGCAACCCAACAACCAGTTGTCCAATTCATCTGAAAAATTCAGGGCAGATAGATATTGACTTGATTAACAATTTAACTTCTTGTCAGATTTGCTCTAGATGCTTTGAATTCATAGTTATAAGCCAAAAACTGCATTTTACCCCTATGTTCTATTTTTAGCCGTGGCGGCCATCTTGGTTGAATGGCCAGGTCATCGGACACATTTTTCAAACTAGATACCCCAAAGATGATTGTGGCCTAGTAGTTTCAGTGGAGATTTTGTAAAAGATTACTTAGATTTATGAAAAATGGTTAAAGATTGACTATAAAGGGCAATAACTCCTAAAGGGGTCAACTGACCATTTTGGTCATGTTGACTTATTTGTAGATCTTACTTTGCTGAACATTATTGCTGTTTACAATTTATCTCTATCTATAATAGTATTC
Source organism: Mytilus edulis (assembly GCF_963676685.1). NCBI lineage: Eukaryota > Metazoa > Mollusca > Bivalvia > Mytilida > Mytilidae > Mytilus > Mytilus edulis. The sequence continues at coordinate 29,552,917 of NC_092357.1, read as the reverse complement.
AAGATAATAACCAAAAACAGCAAAATTTCCTCAAAATTACCAATTCAGGGGCAGCAACCCAACAACCGATTGACCGATTCATCTGAAAATTTCAGGGCAGATAGATCTTGACCTGATAAACATTTTTATCCCGTCAGATTTCCTCAAAATGCTTTGGTTTTTGAGTTATAAGCCAAAAACTGCATTTTACCCCTATGTTCTATTTTTAGCGGTGGCGGCCATCTTGGTTGGTTGACCAGGTCACGCCACACATTTTTTAAACTAGATACCCCAAAGATGATTGTGGCCAAGTTTGGATTAATTTGGCCCAGTAGTTTCAGAGGAGAAGATTTTTTGTAAAAGATTAATTTAATTTATGAAAAATGGTTAAAATTGACTATAAAGGGCAATAACTCCTAAACGGGTCAACTGACCATTTTGGTCATGTTGACTTATTTGTAGATCTTACTTTGCTGAACATTATTGCTTTTTACAGTTTATCTCTATCTATAATAATATTCAAGATAATAACCAAAAACAGCAAAATTTCCTCAAAATTACCAATTCAGGGGCAGCAACCCAACAACCGATTGACCGATTCATCTGAAAATTTCAGGGCAGATAGATCTTGACCTGATAAACATTTTTACCCCGTCAGATTTGCTCTAAATGCTTTTGTTTTTGAGTTATAAGCCAAAAACTGCATTTTACCCCTATGTTCTATTTTTAGCCGTGGCGGCCATCTTGGTTGGTTGACCGGGTCACGCCACACATTTTTTAAACTAGATACCCCAATGATGATTGTGGCCAAGTTTGGTTTGATTTGGCCCAGTAGTTTCAGAGGAGAAGATTTTTGTAAAAGTTAACGACGACGGACGACGACGGACGACGGACGACGACGGACGACGAAGGACGACGGACGCCAAGTGATGAGAAAAGCTCACTTGGCCCTTCGGGCCAGGTGAGCTAAAAAAATGAATTAGTAAATGAAATTCTTACGTAAAACTGTGAGCAATATTTCACTGGATGCCTCACCAATCTCGTTCTCGGAACAGCATGTGTAGTTGCCAGCGTCATACCGACTTACATTGCTAATCGTATAGCACAACGAAGATTTATTATATTCTGAAATTAATTCCTTTTCTTCTTTATACCAAGAAATTAATGTAGGTTTCGGGTTACCCATCGATATGCAACAGATATGCGCCTTTTTACCTTCATCAACAGTTGAAGAACCATTAGTATTAATTTTGATGAAGGGTTTGTCTGAAAAGAAGTTTTCAAATGTTACTATGATTGGTTGAAAAATAAGTATAACAAAAAATACTGACTCGAAGGCAAATAAAAAAAAAGGGAGGTCCATTAAAACTGACAAGATTAAAACGCTATCAACCGATGGAACAACTGAAAACAACTACTATATTCCCGATATGGTACGTGTGTCGTCTGAAGAAAACGCTAAGTTTTTCCTGGTTATATAGCGAGGTAAACCTCCCTCTTTTATGACAGTTTATTGTTCTGTCGTTTCGACCAAATAAGTTGAGCTACCCAAACATACAGGATTAATACGAATGCAAGTCATCAATACCAAATTTTGATATACATATTTGAAACTAGAACCTAACTCGTTTGACTTAGTAGGTATATTAGAACAGTATTCGCATTTGAGAACACATTCTCTTCACCAGACATTTAACAAAGATGAGTCATATAATTTAATATGCAGAGATCGACTATGTGTAGTAAGATGACAATCACATTTAGCATCTTGGTTATGTTATTCCGACAGAAGATTAACGTTCGAGTTCAGATTGTATCCACCTAATGATCTTTTGTCATATCGCTTTGTTGTGATATGCACCTATGCATGTTAACGGAGTATATCAGTTTGTCACAGAAAATATGTCAACCATATCTTTTAAATAACATCCGTTTTCTCCTCATTGATTACATCCACTTTATTTTAACTTTGTTTGATAGTTGTTTCATTAGCAGTCATATCTCATCTCCTTAGTTTTATATAGCATTTTAAAATAAATGAAGCCAGATTGACCTATTTGTTGTTCTGTTAGCTTTCATTAACCATGTTAACTAAGTCATTATTCAGATATGTTGTCTGTCAGACTATTAATCATTTCAGCTATATCGCCTTGTTCATCACAGTATGGTTTTTATTTTTATATAACAATTCGTTCAAAATTCCATTTTTTAGTTCAGTTTTTAGTTTAATATCAAATATGTTATTCAGCTCAATTGTCGTTTGCTGATTTTACATACAAAAACTAATATTTCTGCGAATCCATTTATCGAGGACAGATTAGCTTTATACGGATCGAGTAAATTTGACTTGATGATTAAAAAATATGATGACTTCGCGTGCATCTCTTAAGGTATGATAAAGGTTTTAATGAACAAGTTCATGGTAAGTAAACCAATTATTATTTGTATTGTATATTCTATTTACAAAGATTAGCATGTATTGAAAAAAAAAAACAGGTTAAGCCATGTCCAGATAGTGCCTAACGACAGCTGTACCCTTTAAAAGTGACTTAGTGATTATTTTCATAAAAATTCTATTGCAACCACAATTTTCAGATTACGAACAGGTGTAGATTCTTACCATGATACCATCTGATTATTTACCAGAATAATCAACTCAAATCACTTGAATTTCTGATGGTTTGTGCTGTACAATACAAACTTACTACAAATACTCAAAATTTCTTATTGAACTGTGCTCGATTTGTTACAAACATGTGTACGTCTTCAAAGCTAGCTTAATTTACAAAACTATAGGTTTTCTGTCGTAAGGACATTTTCATTCAAATTTGGTTTTCTCGCAGGGTTCTATTGTCTTGTACATTTGTATGTAGGATAGAATGTATATGATCTTTATTTCATCAAAAGTTACTTTGATTGTTTTGGTTTACAACCTTATCCAAAACACTAGAATATGTTCATGCTTTGATATTTGAAATCAAAATAAACTGTATGTTGTTTACTTCCTCCAGCTAAGGTATCAACGGATACATGTGTCTCAATGGCAACTTTTAAACCGTATGTTCTTACTGTAACATATTTTTTTTTAAAGGTGCTAGAACAAAAGCAGATTTTTAGGTTCTTTATTGATTCAGGGGTGCGCTATGCTGAATCAATTGGGGTTCTTTAACCTATTTATTTTTAACTAGTCTCGTCTGAAGAGGGCAAATAAAACACGTTCTCAAAAACTCGGGTTTTATATCATAAGAATCGTTCATTAGTTGTAAAAAAGTAGGACATCTCATTCTAACACCAAGTAGATGTGGAACGTGGTTGTGATATCTCTGCATCACGGAAAACAAATATTCACATTGCCAGTATTGTACCTACTAGTCAAACAATGTACATCGCAACGAATAAAACATGTACAAAAATAAACAATTGAAGTTATATAGTTATTTGGCAAGTAGAATTCATGATAATAGACCAAATGGCACAGAAAAAAAAATATTTATAAAATCGAATATGTATCGCATTTAATAGCATGAAATGGATAGTCCCTTTGGTAGCAAAACGTACAACTCGACGAAAAACTCGACCTTCCTCGAATATTACCAAGGTGAATAGGACGTAAGATGCACAGAATTTATCAATTACATGAATTAATGAATTACTCTTCAAAATATTGGGGAGTGTCCCTATCTATCTAGGTCGTTCTTGATTACTTTGTCGCAGAAAAAAAAATCATATGATTAGGAACACAGGTAGATTATTTGCGAAGTAACTTATTCCCTTTATCAGTGGTTGCAAAGGCGATAATTTGGGTTTGTTTCATTTTCCACTGGTGCTCATCATTTTGGAGTAGACATGAGTGTATATGTGAGTATATTTCATATCAGATCGGATCTGGAGAAACGGACTTTTACTTATGTCTCGAAATTATTCAAATGTGTTATTGTTTTTCTCTTTCAATTTTCAAAAATGTCATATGCTAGTCCTGCAGATAAACATGTGTCCATACACATATAACATGTCGACGATATGCATATTTTGGTGTCATCATTGCTGAACCCTTCACCAAGCTATAATTATTTGTTTTCTATAAAGCAAACAATTTATCTGACATGAATAATGTATTCCATAAGACACACTTGTGTGTACTAATGGCAGTATTTTATTGATGTTAACATTTTACTATCGATATATCTAGATGGACAAACAAAACATGTCGGGTTTGATATAGTTTTTGTCCATGTATTTCCTAAACAAATGCACGCTGGAAGATATCACAAGTCGGTAATATAAAACCGTAGACTCCTTACGAGATGCAATCAGGGATGCGTTAATTGATATATGGGGTTGGTTGATACATGGTCAAGATACACATTTATTATAAGATTGGTACCTTATAGATATTATTTTGAGAAATTATTTGTTGATGTATATGTGTAACTTTAAAATATAAACAGTTTTACTTACATTTATGCTGTAGAAGGTATAGCGTTTGTGGCATGCTACAATTTGAGGTTTCACAGAGGTAGATCCCTTCGTCAGTAAGAGACAAGTGTGTTATTTTGAGATCAAAGTTATCACCCGTCAAATTGATTCTGCTGGAAAGACTTTGAGGCAGTGTGTCTTTAAATGTATCATATTTCGAATAACTTGATATATTCCACCTTGTAAGTCTGCCATACATATCAGTTATCTCAACGTGTGATATTTGTTTTTCAGCACTGTCCAGGACAGGTCCACTCCAAAATGAGGCTAGGCATTTGCATGTTAGTGTAATTTCATCATCGATTGAAAAGTATTTTAGTTCTACATCCTTCATGTCTGCTTTAATGGAATAAATGAAATATAAGTGATTAGGACTATATGGGGATGTAGTTCATACATTAATAGGACAGCATCCAAACTAGATAAAAGCGAACGGTCGTGTAGTGTTCTGAAATCGTCTTCAACAGTTGTTAACCCAAAAGTTTAACCCCAAAGGTTAAAAGAAATGACCCGTTTGATTAACGAGATACATTTCAAATCAGTATGGATGTATACATTCAAATCAAATTCTAATATATTTAGAGGTTATATGAAATAGATCTTTTCGACAACTTTAAGATTTTGGGTAGGAGGTTTGTGTTTATCATGTTTATTCAAAATGTCTACTTTTTGGCAAAGACTTTTAAGTACCAAGGTGAACACTCAATGCGCTTCACATAAAAAAAAACATATTATAACCAAATCACAGCTTAAGGCTTCTTCTAAACATTTGAGGGTCCCTATTATGAAATGGTTACCTACACTTCACAAAAAAAGCAGTAAAGTATGGTTTCATCTCGGCCTCTACAACTAATGTTTCAGTGCTTTTACAGGTTTCTTTTACAAGTTTCTTAAAGAACTTATCATTAACAATTGTAATCAAATATAAGAAAATAGTGGAACTATTTTTGGAGTGTAAACAATTAATTGGATATTTTGGGTAAATTATTTGCTTTTTGCGTTTGATATGTACTGATTGGTTATTTTGTCTCAGATGCATAATTATTCTTTATTAATTGTTAGTGGCTTTGAACTAGCTGTCAGTAACTGCGAGTACTCTCAAACATGTACTTAGTTTCTTTTTGTTTTTGGGACATACAAGAATCCGGCCACGTCCTCTTTGTGTGTTTGTGATATGTATTTCGAATTGTATCCATCTGATGAATTAAGCTGATTTTTTAAAGTTCGTTTTGTATGTATGAGCTTGTCCCAAGCCAGAAGCTCCGGTAATTCGTTGGCTGTAGTTTGTTGATATGTAACAAAATAATATTCGTTATTTTTGATTTTTTTGTTTTTTACTTCGGGCCTTTTATAACTGACTATGCAGTATGGGTTATACTCATTGTTGAAGGACGTATGGTGACCTATTATTGTTGATTTCTGTTGCATTTGGTCTCGTGAGGAGAGATGTGTCATTGGTCGTTGGCAATCATAACAAATCTTCTTTTATATACTCAGTCCATTTTGAGTCTCATTTAAAAACCTGCTTTATCAAATCTTGGTGAATTGTTTCCAGCTTTTCATGCGTAAGACATTGCAACTTGAACGTTAATCGAACTGCAGTCAATCATTCAGCATCTTTCGTCCCCTTTTTTAGTTATATATTATCAATAACACAACAATTAATTTGTCATGTTATACTTTGAAATGTTATGCGAGTTAAATATAAGATCTCTTTTGTATTCATCCACTCAAAGCTATTTGACAGGCATTGTATCAAAACTGGTCCCATTCGCACTTCTTCATAAGTTATTCGTAGAGCATTTCTTGTTATCTGTTTTATCGTTGTTGGTATAACAAAAACGATCGAGATCAGTAGATGTAAGAATTGAAATGTTGCTTTTATTGGAATGCTAAGAATTCGTTTGCCCAGTAATATCTTTGTGAATTTTAAATTATATATTTGTTTTCCATGTGCTGTATTTCTTCGTTATTGCTTGAATTTTTTTTCTTATTTCACTATTTTGTTATAATGATAACACAACGACTCGTCATGCATTTTTTTTTTTTTTATGTCTCCTACACTTTACAGAACGTTCTAGTCTTTCATGTAAGGTCAATTTTAATCAAGCCATTTTAAATCTAATTGGTCATTAAAAGACTAATGTTGTCAAAACAAATTTCATTACAATTTGATATGGTTCAAATTCATGGGAAAATGAATGAAGTATTATGAATCAGTTTTTGACATGTATGTACCTTTTCCGTCAGGATAAATGTCATTTTAGTAAAGAAAACATTACCCCAGGTCAAGTCAAAATTCAAGCCCTAGGAAAAACTATGTTAAAAAATGGTATGAAAGATTCAAATGACTTTTAGAATTATGTAACTTAATAATATGGGTTCCATTTATCAAGACAATTTCTCAATTTGATAGAATAATGATCTGTTTACAATTAACACAATAGATATAGGAAGATGTGGTGTGAGTGCCAAAGAGACAACTCTCCATCCAAATAACAATTTAAAAAAGTAAACCATTATAGGTCAATGTACGGCCTTCAACACGGAGCCTTGGCTTACACCGAACAACAAGCTATAAAGGGCCCCAAAATAACAAGTGTGAAACCATTTAAACGGGGAAACCAATGGTCTAATCTATATAAAAAACGAGAAACGAGAAACACGTATAAATAACATAAACAAACGACAACTACTGTACATCAGATTCCTGACTTAGGACAGGTGCAATACATTAAAACGGTAACATACTTTTCCCAATTTCTTTTTTACAAGTATTAACTGACATAAGAGTATTAAGTATTTTAAATATGGGTGATAGCGAATTAAACACAATATGTTAATCATATCTCATAAATGCATATTGTATTCAGCACTTAATTGTTTAGCGATTACAGCAATTACCTATGGTACACATCACTAAATTGAGCATGCACATCTTCGTCCAATAAGCTAGAAATGTACTTGGTGCCCTCATTTGAAATCTACCGTTATGAAATAGTCTATAATGGAAAAAAGACAAATATATTAAAATTGATATTATTTATACATCTATTTTTAATAATAAATAGAAAATCTAATGAACATGATCAATGACTTTATTTTAATTTTAATTTTTACGTCTTTAATTGTCATGATAATGTCTATGCTGCCACCTTTCTCTGTCTAGTTTTTATTCAAATTCATAACTTTTGTTAGGTAAATACATGTTAGAAATGTTCCATATTAATAAATCATTGAACTTAGTTAACATTTCTGTAATATTCTGAAATTATAAAATAAAAATATTACCTTTTTTTTTTTATTGCAAATACGTTAGATCAATTCTGCAACTAACAATCAAATATTTCTCTATTTGTTTCCTGTTTCATATATTTATTCCAGGAAATGAACACTCGATTGTTGACAATGAGGATATATAAATTATTTTTTTTCGAAAATCAATTTCAGTTGAAAAATATATTAACTAGGTTGCATTTAACGTGTTTACTATTTCTTTAATAACTTAAATGTTACTTTTATGTTTGCAACATTTGCATTTCAAGATTTGACCTCATTTGAGCATCACGTTTAAGTCATAAAAACGAAATTTCAAAGTGAACTATTTTAGATTTATAATATTTTGATCAAAACATTTTAGATGATTACAATTGTCATTTAACAATGATCATAAATAAAAACAACAGTAGTATACCGGTGGTAAAAAGTCTAAAATCGTTTGAAACAAATCAATCCGGGTTAAAATCTAAAATCGTTGGGAAACACATCAACACCAAAAGGGGGAAAGCGAACAGCAGGAACACTGAAGTACAACAAAAACAAACGCCCACATGCATATAAATAACTTTTTGATAACATCTGTCACATTCCTGACTTGGTTGAGAATATTTTAAGAAAGAAAAGGTCGACTGAACCTGATTTAAGGGCTAGCCATTCTTCCGTTTTATCACAATGATACAAACTATCGCTAAATTATCAACAATACATGTACGTGAAATACAGCACAAACCACACACAAGAACATTCATTACAGAGAAATGTAAACACAAATAATATAATAGTTCTCACACCATGCAAACTTCAAAACAATATCAGATATTCTGACAACGACAGACACCACAGGATATCGCTACCAAACTAACATGCAATCTCAAACTTTATACAATTATTTACACAATACCCGTCAAATCAATTTTCATGGTAATGATGGTATTGACTTTAGGCAACTTTATAATTATGTGGAATACAACGATAAGACATAACACATTATGAACCCGAAATCATAACAAAAGTGGATACAAAATGATTTCTATATTCAAAATATTTTGAGACGTATATGGAAGTTTCCTAACAATAGGAGGACGTCTATTAGGTTTGAAATCTTAAAGAAGTACTAACACTATTAACAACGATCGTCTATAGTCTAGAATATCATAAATCGCTTGGTTTATCGAATAATCCAGTGTTGATTTTAAATCGTTGGTTTAACTACCCAAAACAAGATTACCTCCTAACAACGTTGATATTGGTGTGTTCCTTTAAATGGTATAGCACTAAACGTGGTTTTGCCTTAAACATGTCGGGGTTTTTTTCAAAATAACGATTTAATGAGCTCTAAATCTAAAATACAATAGGGGCATACTTCTAAACCGTTTACTGGTATGCGTCCATAAATATTTGGCTTTTTATTTCTCAAGTTGTTTTTGTATCACATCTGTATTGCTTAGTATGTCAATTTGCAACTAATGTTGTAAAAATAAGAAATTAAACGTATAACGTTTGTTGTTAAAACAATCCAAATAGTACTGTATAATTAAACTATTTAGTAAACAAATACTTCCTGGACAGACTCAACAAGGAAATTATTTTCAAATAGCGAAAATTGTCGGATATCGAAACTTGAATGACATCATTCAATTCTATTGTTTCTGAATAAACAAAACTCGTGCCAGCTAGTGACAATGCATTAACTTGCACTTTTGTCACGACCTTGACTTTTAAATTACAATTTATTCATTTTGTTACATTATGAAATATTAAAAATTGATTTTCTGATAAATATCAATTTGTTTCATTCAAAATACAAAAAAAATGTACATGTATTTCTTTATTGGTTTTAAATTAAAAGTTGATAATGAAAAAAAATCATTTTAATCCCTCACAAGCGGTATCGCAAATCACAACAGTTAAAAAAGGTAAATTACAAAAATAACGAATTCAGAGAAAAAAAGTCAAAATTGGAAGTCCTCAATCTAATGGCAAAACCAAAGCCCAAACTCATCAAACGACAGGATAATAACTTTCATGTTCCTGCCTTGGTACAGGCAATTGGTGGATTAAACCTTGTTTTATAGCTACATTGTAGCTAATCCTATTTAGTGACATGACAAAATAATACCTCCCATGTAAACACTGAAAACTAAATTTTGTCAATGTTTGTCATATTGTGGCAAAGATGCTACATGTATCCTTTATAAAACCAACGGAAATCGTGTTGGTTACTGGTTGAAAATAAAACTAGAACTATGTTAAGTTACGTCATGGCGTTGTCAGTTTATTTTCGATTTATGAGTTTGACTGTCTCTCTGGTATCTTTCGTGCCTCTTTTATCATTTCCCTACTTAAATAGAAAACTACGAGTAAAGCAGACTAAAAAAGCCTGTTGTCAAATTGATTTTAAACGTTGCTATGCGAATAAATTCCTGGAGAATCAACTTCTATTCATTAACTGGCAGTATATTTCTCTAGAACATTCTATAATTTATCGATGTATGTATATGCAGCTAAATCAGGGAAAGTCGGGGAAAACCTTCCAAAGCAATCGATTGGTATCAAGCAAAAATTGGCAATTTCGAAATTAAGTAAATGCAGATGGATCTTAACCCAATTTATACATTGAATTTGAATAGATCGAGAAGACCATAAATTTTAGTATATACATGGAGATGACCTTTTCTTGAAATTGCATTAAAACAAATATAAAGACGCCTACTTTATAGAAATATTAATCTTAATGTTTTTAGCCTGCGTATATGCATAAACAGATACTATTTCTATATTGCATTTTTATGTGACATAAACAGAACGATGTACTCGAAAACTAAGAATGTAAAATATAATTATATTTCGGAAAAATTGAACATTAAAAAAAGTGTTGACCCGGACAAAATAGTTTTGTGTATGTATTCGATGTGTTCCATTATTTTTTCCACTCAATATGCAATTCGTATTTTTTTAGGATTTAAGTTTCACAAGCTTCTGTTGCAACTATTTCGACGAATACTGAACTGAACATTTTGCATTGTGTATTTGCATGGGTATTTCTAATAATAGTTTGACAGATACTTTCTGTTAAATGTTTAAATGTACAATAATAATTAATATTTAGAAATACATTATGATCAGTGTCGTCATCGGCATGGGTTTATTATTGATCTTCTCGACTGTATCATACGGAGAGGTAAATTTTCTTTTGCTTTGTTTTTCGATAGGTTTTCCACAGTACATATAATAATGTGTAAATATTCGAAAGAATGTGATTGTTAGGTACAATCAAAGGCTTCAACTTTTACAAACAGATGCACGGGATACCAAAAACACAAGATGTTTTCAGAAATTAGTTATTTAAAAAATTCGTCTATTGTCATGAGATTCAGTTCAATGATAAAGTAAATAGATATCAATTTTAACAAATTCAATAGGCAGTGGTTTTAGGACATATTAATTTATCTGTTATAGATCTGTCTAACAGTTAGATTGATGGTTGCTATTGAATAATGTTGAAAAAACTCCATGACAAATACTCAGTCAAATTTCAAGTGATTTGTTGTTTTTATTATACATATGAAAACTCAAAACATGACAAAAACAAGTAGTTATTTGATCATTGCACACATTATATATGCAACGATTACATATTTTGCATTAAAGTGTCGATTAACAGTAAATAAAGCTTGTAAATCAGATGCCTCTTTTCTTTTATTACTTTCGATGAAATTTATCAGTTACTGTTAGTCCTTTAATTAATGAGCATGTAAACATAGCCTGGAGACAAAAGTGTAGATATATCCCTTTTACTGGCACTTTGAGGTCAAAAACATGTTGATTCAAAATTGCGATTTTAGTTATTAAAGTTTTAAAGGGCAAGAAACCTGAGTGGTTAATGAACATTATACTTTTGAGAGAACTTCTTACATCTTAAGTTCAGATTAAACGTAAAGATAAAGATTCGTTATGCATTATCTTACTCATGTTACTCTTCTTTAGAAAATTTAGCCTTAAAATGATTTATTCCAAATATAAATGAAAGCTATTTTATACCCATACCAATGCAAAATTCAAATAAACGCATACAGATAGATACATTATTACTTATAAATACAGACACTTCAAAAACAATCATGTTGGTTGCATTGAAAAGGACAGTAAATTTAATTGTATATGAGCCGTATTTAAACATGACAGTGCACAATATAACACATCGCAGGAAGACATGTCAATAGTTATCAACTTACACGGGAAAAATATTCTTTAAATTTATTACCGCGAGCTTAGTTGAAAAGCAGCAATTTTAAAGTCTTTGGTTTGGCACGACCAGGTTTCGAAACCCTCGAAATACCACACTCGAGGCAATCACGCTACTACGAGACCTCTGCTACGGTTTTAAAGCACGCAATTTGTCCAAAATTGGGATGCTGGCATTCAAATCTTAACATTATTGTTTAAGTGATAAGTTAATGTATTCTACATCATCCGATTTTGTTTTATGAGGTATACAATGCAGTTTTGTGAATCCAGAAGAATATCCACAAGCAGCATGATCCAAAGAGGTTGGGTGTTCATTGGTTATGTTGGTTAAGCTGTTTCTCGTAGAGAGATACACATGTTCATCTTCATCCCTATCAATTATCATCAGTGTTGAATATGGCTTTTCATAACCATCATCCAGAATTTCCGAACCATTGACATCATTGGCCGATATCGTTGACGAATGATCTTCCGACACATTAGTTATATCTCTATGCTCTCGAACTACATGTATTATATCAGCCAATGAAATACTCTGGTCATTATTTCCTAAAATCAATATAAAGTTAATACCATATTTCTCATTCATTTTTAAGAAGCAGTGGACATGAAAAAATACAGTTTAATACATTAAGCATGTTGAAACGTGAATGCCACATTTTTCAATGTTTTTAAAAATTGAAATAAAATTGCATGACATTGATTAAGTGTGTCAGATTTGAATTATACTAATTGAACCTTCACTACTTATATGGGTTAGAATTTACTGTCATGAAATTTTTGTTACATCCAAAACTGTCTTTTCAGAAAATTTAAAACTACTCATAAAATGAAAAGGCCACTGTAAATTAAACCTAGGGATCAAGGCCTTTCCATTTATGTATGCAAAAAGATGACTTGTTTATGCAACATGATTAGTGGCATTTTTTCATTTCATTGAATGATGTAACACAGACTCCAAAACTTCTTGTAAACCCTGGTTTATAGAAATTTTATGAACAATTTAACATCTGTGTAGGGTTAAGTCTGTTCATTATCTCTAAACAGATTAAATACTAGCAGTATTCTGTCTAATTTTGAACCATATTCAAGAAATTTCACTTTTAAACTCATGGATGTAACAGAACACAATTTCGGTTTTCTTTTCATGTTTCTGAATATACCACAATCAATTTTTGGTGAAAGGTTACAGGATATCAGAAATGCATGGTGCAGATGAAAAAAAAAGTTGACTATAGTAATCCAATTGGGTCCTCATACTTTTTTTATTATAAACTATTTTTCAAATTTGTTGTCTTTGTTACATCAAAAATTGATTTAGTTTCAGTGTTACACCATATACTGCAGTATCTATATTAGCTTATCTTCTAATGGACCTTTCCAAGTATTAATAATCTGGTGCAATGTGAACTAATCTCCGTGTGTAAATTGTGTTACTTTTATTCATGAATTTTTCATTAGCCTAAATTTTGACAAACAATTCAAGGGTGTAACAATGAAACCATATTCTACACGGACTTATTGCAGCGAAATGGTTGTACCATTCTTCATCTATCATAAATCTGTTTACATCAAACTTAGCCGTACCAAATTTGTCAGGTTAACAATCTTGATGATATCAGATTTATAAATAAAAAAATTAATCACAGTAATCCTTCATTACATGTATATTTATGTGGTAAATATAACTGAAATATTTCATGTACATGATGTAACTAATGTCTGGTTTGCACTTCCTTCAATTTTGCAACCTTCTTTTCTTCCATTGAAAGTTGAAAAGACTGTGGAATATGGTTGTACATTAGTATGACATTATGTCATAAATTTTTCAAAACATCAATTGAATATTGCTATTATGTTAATTGGTTCTCTTTTATTTAATTTATTAGTGTTGTATATAAGATGTAACAAATTGACACTATTTTCATGGATGTCCAACACTTGCGTATTTGAAGTACTTCTAGGAAAAACCGTCCATGCACAACATTATACCCGAATGTTGGAACAGTTTATCTCCGGGTAAATCTGCATGTTTTTGACAGGGAACATCTCAAAGCTGTTTTAAGTAATATTTTTTGGATGTAACATTTATGACACAAAATGTTACATCTTCAATTTCTGCAAATATAACCTATTTTCTCGTTTTAATATGACATGTATACCCTATTAAGCACCATTAAATAGTTATCTAACACCTTATATTGATATTAATATTCATATAGCAAAGAGTATTTGAAAGATAATATCAACTGAGACGTATTTTGAACCACATGATTTTTACGGACACGATAAATTCAACAAAATGTCCACCAAAAATCACATTGAAATTTAGTATAAGAAACACTTGCATCAGAAAAAGTGGAATTCTATTGGGATTATTTATATCATCATCAGATAAGTTTTCTTCCATATTATGTTTTATTCATTCTTAATCTTAATTGAATATACATTTTAAGAAATTGTCAGATGTAACACAAATTCCATGACAGTAAATTCTGACCCATATACATGTCCAATTTATGAAGTTCAAATGTTTTACAGCAGAGATACCCCAACGAGGTAACTGAACCTTTCGCTTCTTTTTAATTGACTTTGATTTGTATGTACTCTTTGTTAGTACGGTGATAGGGCTACTATACTACTTATGATTTCGTCTACACCGTGGTGTGACCAAGTCACAAATATGTATTTCTGCCAAGGAACATACATGTAGTTTTTTACTTTCTTATGACAAATCTAATTGTAATTAATTTTTGAATGATATAGTTATTCTCTCAAACATATAAATTCACAAGGTAGCATGCATGGTACAGCCACCAATATTTGAGCAGTAGCTTTTAGTTTTGTGCCCAGCTTAACGGCATTATGTTTTTCGGTCTGTGTGTTCGTTCATCCATGCGTTCGCTAGTTTCTTCTTCCGTCTGTCCCGCTTCATTTTAAAGTTTTTGATGTAGACTTAGTGTAGATTTTGATGAAGATGAAGTCCAATGAACTTGAAACTTAATACACATGTTCCCTATGATATGATCTTTAAAAGGTCAAATTAGAGTGTTTACCCCCATTTCACGGTCTACTGAACATAGAACATGATAGTGTATGTAGGGCATTCGAGTACTATGGGCACATTCTTGTTTCCATTTTTTTAAATGAAAACATTGTAAACATTATTTTCCATACCTTGCCTTAGGTTCAGTGTGTTATTTTCATCTTCAATTATGTCTGCATTGTGCGCGCTTCCATCGTCATTTCGTTCAGGTGTTTGTACAGTTATTGAAGTTATCAACCTTAATTTAGAACATGTATATGTAGAACATTACATTACATGTGTATTACAAGTCTTCTAAGTCCATGAACTTGTTTTATATGGCAAAGTTTGCTTTGAATTTGAATATGAGCATTTGTTTATGTAATTTATACGTGTTTCTCGTTTCTCGTTTTTTATATAGATTAAACCGTTGGTTTTCCCGTTTGAATGGTTTTACACTAGATATTTGGGGCCCTTTATAGCTTTTTGTTCGGTGTAAGCCAAGGCTCCTTGTTGAAGGCCGTACATTGACCTATAATGGTTTACTTTTATAAATTGTTTTTTTTTATGAAGAGTTGTCTCATTGGTACTTACACCTCATCTTCCTATATCTATCATGTTAGGAATTGATAAAGTCTTATTCTTAGTCTACAGACAAACTGGATTGAACGTTTAGTACATGAGCAACACGGGGGGTGCCACATGATCTTTTTATCCATCGAGAGCATATCAGTTGACACGTGTTGCTTTTCTGTTTTATCTAATGTCACTGTATGATAAATATTTGATAAAATTTTAAATGAAATGGGATTCAAAAAATTACTTCTGTTAAAGAACATTAAGACTTAACTTTGAAAATCAAATTCGGAATGAGTATTATGAGGGTTAACAATACTTGTGGTTGATCTACTTTTTTTTTAAAGTTTTCTCTCTTTTTATCCACACGACAAATATTTTAGCAACATCTTACAATCAATATCCAACGCTTTTACAATATTTTACTCAACATTTCACCGGGGTTCCCGTGATTTTATATTAATTTATTCTTATCTAGTTTCCTATGTTGTTTAAGTGTACTGTTGCTTATCTCTCTTTACTTTTTAGTACGGACATTGACGGTTTCTATCGACTTGTGTGTTTGAATGTCCACTTTATAATCCTTCTCTCTTTGCATAAGTAAATATATTCTATGTGTAAAAGATTTTGTTTTCCTAAAATCCAACCAGTCAAGAAATCCATCGCTTGCTAACTACTTTGGTTAATTATTCAACTGTTAAAAGTGAAAATGCTGTGAATATACTATGAACATGCACAAGTGATCTCAAACTGTTGTAAATTCGTGGGTTACATAATTTAGAGACTTCATTATGTGTAATTAGAGCATACAAGAAATTACTTGACAGCGAAATTTGGAGCTTACTTTGACAAAATCAACCCAAATTCAGTGGTATCTAATAGCGATCTTCCGTTCTTGAAGATGATATTTTTTTTTATTTTGACTTGTGGATCAAAATCTGACATCTCATATCCCCTCCTCTTTTTTCTGTCGCAGTTCGTTAAAAACGTTTGTGCAGTGTTTTCCTATATATCATGTGGACATATCTCTTGTTATTCCTGTTGTTTGTTTGCTGTCTGATTGCCCCTATCATAATTCTCCCCCGTCTCTTTCACAGTCTCAATAGCGTTTTAAGGTCAATATTTAAATTCATCTCTAACTCTTGAACATATTACAATATGCAATATCTACAGACGTTACAAATTAGCATTGATAAAATAGATGACTAACCTTTTTCTGTACACTAGTTTCAGGTAACCTGATGATAAGACATGAGAAGAAAATTATACAAAAGTCATGTAGTTCACATGACATATTCCCTTTAAAAGGAAAACAACGAAGTGCACTTAGCTCAATATTAGGGACTTTCCGTTTGAATATTCTTCGGAGTTCAGTGTTTTTGTGATTTTACTTTTTTCAAATATAACAGAAAATCCAAAATGAGTTGACCAAATATTGATAAATTTAAGTTAATAGTAGCATTAAAATAAGTTCTATAATATTCAGGATGAAAGTATTTAGAGCCTTATGAAGTTTCTTGATTTAATCGATATTATTAATTTCTTTAACATTGAGTTCAAACATAATGAACCCTCCGAACTCTTTCCATCGTTATATATAAAACATAAACTATTTATATAAATTACTTACCAATATATATACTCATTCCAGCCATAATAATGATCAGACAAACTATGATGGTAATGGAGGTGCCTTCGGGCGACAATGGTTTTTCTTCTGATGAGTAATTCGATGAGATGTAAAGAATAGATTATTTCAACAGTCAAATACGTAAAATAATTTAAATAACTACATCAATGAGAAATGAGGAAAATATGAAAACATTACTTGTTTAATGTCCGGCGTCCGAAGCGCTATCACTTCTGTTGTTGACATGAGTTATCATAGATATGGTCGTCCTTATAAATTTACTGGTTATAAAACATTGAATTTGTGAAATACTAAGGCTTTTTTTTACCTCAGGTATAGATTTACTTAGTTGTTTTTGGCATACATTTTTGGCATACTTTAGGAATTGCTCATCGAACCTTATTTGACTCTTTAACATTTTTGATTCGAGCGTATTTGACGGGTCTTTTGCAGACGAAAAGCACGTCTGCACGGCGCAAATAAAAAAGAAATAAATCCTAGTATCTATAATAAGTTTATTTTCATGGATTTGCCTTTATACAGAACGCTTCGGTGTTGACATGAATATCAAGAATGTAGGCGTTTTTATAAATTGTCTGTTTACAAAACTTTGAATTTTTCGAAAAACTAAGGATGTTTTATCCCAGGCATAGATTACCTTAGCCGTATTTGGCACAACGTTTTGGAATTTTGAATCCTCAGTGCTATTCAACTTTGTAATTGTTTGGCTTTATAAATTTGTTGATGTATGCGTCACTGATGAGTCTTATGTAGACGAAACGCGAGTCTGGTGTTTCAAAATATAATCCTGGTATATTTGATAAAAATTGTAGCCGAATATTTGAAAACCCATAAGAACCGAATCAACTGAAGATCACTATCACCAAACAGGTGATGAAAAAGAAGTTATATCCATCTTGAAATGTTTGCCTGAGTGAGCGAGTTTAAACCTGAATTTCTTAATAATTTGTACATTTATAAAAAGACAACTTAAGATTTGTTATAACTCATATCAGTAACGAATTATTAACTATTGAGCTGATGATACACTTGGGGATTATTTTCCGCCAGTAGTGGTTTCAATTTAGCGGTTATTACTTGTTAAATTTCGAGGTGTTAAGTTATATATGAAAGAAAAAAGGCAATGGTTGTACATGCGCTCACTTTTTAAAGAAATGATTGCCATGGATTTAAAAAAAGACCATCAATTTTCAATGAATGCCTTACATGTGCAAAGATTTAAATAACTAAAAGATACATTTCGGTTTTTTTTTTAACTCAGTCCATGAAAAAAGTAATATAACAAACATACCAAATTCCAAAGTGATTTTGTAAACGGAAAGTCAATAACAAAATTGTGAAAGCACAACCTCAAACAGTACACATCAAACGTATAAATAACAAATGTCATACATATATTATTATATTATTTATTTATGTATTTCCCTGTCGTGAATGTTTTTGCTTTTTTTTTTACTGTATTCCAGTTATGTAATGTTGTCATTTTAGCGGTATATTTAACATTTCCATAACGTGCGAGGTTTGGGTAGCCACAAAAAACAGATTCAACCACACGGAGCCTTGGCTCACACCGAGGAGGAGGCTATACCATGTATAAAGAGCCCCAAAATTTACTAGTGTAAAAGCATGCAAATGGGAAAACCAATGGTCTAATCTATATACAAAATAGTTTGTTCCTAAGAATGTTGTATTGTCGTTTGTTTTTGTTGCACTTCTGTGTTTCTGTTGCCTTGTTTGTTTTACTCTTATAGTTATAGTTGATGTGTTTTCCTCTATTTTTGTGTGTAACCCGGATTATTTTTATATACTCATGAAATATGAAAATTAAAAATGTCTGGTTAAATTCATATGCAGATTTTGAAATGTTCGATTCTCATTTTATACATTTGGAGTGTATTGATGTAGATATTTTCAACAACAATTAATTTCAACCCTTTTCTCATTCTTTTCTTGATTTTTATAATATCAACTTAAACTTCAAGTCATGCATGTTCCATTGAGACGCGTTCAATTTGAATTCTACTTTGCTTTGGCTACAATGAATTTTTCAAAAATCTGAAGTTTATACCTTGCCGTCTTAATTCAATATGGATACTCCTGTTACCATATCTATTGCACAACGTTACCATAAACATTTGGAAATCAAGTCTACTTAAAGTTTTGAGGCTTAATACAACTTTCAGCCCATGTATTCTAATTGTTTGTTCGTGAAATTCAGTCGAAGTTATAATTGGTTCCATTATAACAGTATATGGGAATGAATATCCGTACAAATTCGATGCAGCCGCACATGTTATGTTAGATACACTGTAAACATAAACTGTTAAATCATGGTGATAGCCTTCATTACCATATTGTACGATCTGGGTCTTTTTCGTAAATACAGGTGGACCTTAAAAACATAATGCATGCTATACAAATACATTTTTGAATTATTGAGATCCAAATGAATCGAGTATGGTTTTGTACGTGCTAATGGCATACACATTCAATTAAGAATGTATTTTGATTGTCTAATACATCTTTTTTCTGTCGGTAGTATTGTATACATCATGGGAGCATGGTGTTTTCAAATCAATGGCTTTGATGCTGATATGATCTTCATACAAGCACGGGAAATTTGAGTTAGTAATATTTCACTTGGGATTGTTTGTCAAGGAAGAG
The DNA here is from genome assembly GCF_963676685.1 of Mytilus edulis. Lineage (NCBI taxonomy): Eukaryota > Metazoa > Mollusca > Bivalvia > Mytilida > Mytilidae > Mytilus > Mytilus edulis. The sequence goes on along the minus strand of NC_092357.1, from coordinate 29,533,019 downwards.
TATAAAGATCCATTAATTTCCAATAGGAACAACTGATTTTAATTTAGCTGATGTGTTATATTTTCGTTAAATAACAACTATTTCAAGTATATCCTGGGGGATAATAATTTAATAATAAATGTAATAAGCATATGTTCTACTGTAACAGTGTATGTGTCCTTGAATAATTTGCCAAACAATTTGAACTCTTTTATAATAATGAGGCACAATTAATAGATTGACAAACTTTGCAGTAATACATCCAACTCTGTTATGATACCGCGGGCAATATGAATCAATATTCAGTACAGGAATCAACAATTGCGAGAAAATGAAAATATAGCTTTCTTAATTTGATGAACCCGAAACGTTTTACTAGATTCAGCTACGTCAGATCGTGTCTCTAAAAGATTTTATGTTTGTTGAAATGATTGAACTATCGCGTGGTTAATAATCCATGTAACTTTGATAACTTATTTTATTATACCTCAGTATGTTTGTTCTATACGAAAAGTAATGAAATGATTGTGCTATTTCATTCCACAAACTATTTGTCAGGCAATAGTTTCAAAGACTATTACCCCAGTAAATAGTTTCATCAACATATTTTCGGTACTTTTTCATACTTATTTTTCATTGGACAGTAATGACGTCACAAACTTTTCACTTGATTTTTTGCGCTTGGCAACGTCAGTATGATATCTTATTTTTTTTAAAATCTGTTTGTGTCTGTTCTAGTTTAAAATTAATATATCACTTACCAAAAGCAATTAAAAAAAAAAATAAGAAAATCTTCTTGACGAATTTTTAAAAGATTTTACTAATAAAATATAGTAAATTGTATTATATGGGTCTGTGTACAGTACTTTAGCTAGTCTAGTCGAATTTATTTTATGCATGGAATTTTTTCCTAGTCTTGACTCTTGATTAAAGTAAATGAAATATTTATAAATACAACCAAAACTAAAAAAAACAATATAGTTTGTCATGTGCATGTTTATGTGACATTTTTCTTTTCTTTCAGATGATTTATGTAAACTTTTTATAAAATTGATTTGTTCAGTATAATAAAACACCTAATAGCGGGTAATAGCAAGTTTGTTGTCCCTTCGAATACCAACTATTGCCATCGGCCTCGCCTCGAGCAGTAGTTGGTAACTTGCTATTACCCTCACACCAAGTCAATAGGTGTATAATATTGATAACACATAGAAGATGTTTTTGTGACCGCATCAGTGCAAAGCAAGCAGAATAATGAAGTAAAACGTTAGTCATGATAATAAAATCATGCATAAACAAAAGGTGTATGCAAATATTTCGTACTGAAAACTGATTACCTTCCGATACAATGAACACTCTCCCTTGTTGAAAAATATTTCCATGATAATCAGGAATACCGTTTGAAACATTACAGGTGTAAAACCCGGTATCTTGATATCTGTCTGATAAGTGCGCCTCTGGTAAGTGAATAATTCCATTATTCGTCGCGCCTAAATATCGTATATGCTCGTTAAGTTGTGATCGATGTTCCCACGAAAAAAAGTTGTAAATGTCTGGTTCCCCTTGGGCAATACACTGGATTTCCCTATTTAATTTATTAAAATTTCTATACCGTACATTAACAACAGGAGGATCTGTAAAAATCAACAAAAATATGTTTTGCATATTGTAAGATTCAAGAGGATGACAAAACTATTTGTACTCAGAGAAAAACAAGAAATTGGCGTTAAAACAAAAGAACAATTATGTAAAATGGTAAAACAGAAAGAAGAAAAAACTCAGTTTCTCTATATAACATTTCGAATTTCGACCATTTGAAAACAAACATCTTGCTAAATGAATTTCTTACATGAAATAACGAGCGATATATTACTAGATGCATTTCCGATCTCGTTTTGGGAGTAACACGTGTAATTACCACTGTCATGTCGACTCACGTTACTCATCGTATAACACAATGAAGATTCACTATACTTTGAAATTAATTGGTTGTCCTCTGTATACCATGATATCGATGAAGGTTTTGGATTACTCATCGAGTTGCAACAGAGATGCGTCGTATCACCTTCCATATTGAAAGCGTCACTTACATTCACTTTGACAGACGGTTTGTCTGAAAAGTAAATAACCATTGATAATCTCAAATCCAACATGCAATAATATACTAAATAGTTTTTTTTAAAGATAATATATTGAACTAGTTAATAAATTTGCGACAAAGAAATTATTGTACTGGGGTAGCAATGGCATCCACATATGTGAATTTTCGTTTCCTCGGCACTCATATAAAGGTTCATTGGTAAAGTTTGATTTGCAGATGTTGAAAATTGTGGATTTAACCTGGTTTAATAGCTATAAGTATATGAAAATATAAAACAAACAAGGAAAAGGAAATAGCTTACAGTTAACATATTATTGAAAGACTCTATGAATGACTATCGGATATAAGAACATTAAAGTCATACTAATTTTATACTCCAAAATCACACGTTTAAGAAAGTCCTAAAAAGATAATCGTTAAAAGGTCATTTAAGCGCAAATGGCTACAAATATTAGCACACATTTATGACCAATTGAAAGAACTAGAACGTCTCATCCGAATAGCATTTAAGGGAATAATGTCATGCTGGGGAATGACTATTTGGTATTAATAATACTAGTTTGCTCACGGATTATTTCTAAATATCTAAATTTGAATTCAAGAAATTATAACTACTACTTAAGTTGAAAAGAATATTCTCACATTGTATATCTAGATGAACTTCCTTGGTAAGCGGCATTTTCATTACTACATTTTGGGCTTCACACGAATAAACAGATTTGTGATCTGTTTTATCGGGGACCATTGTATAGACAAGTTTACTAGGTCCACCATGCTTAACAATGGTTCCATCCTTTCTCCATATCAGTAATCCGGGTGGTTTTCCACTTTCCACCAAGCAAATCAGATCAAGTGGAAAATTTTCTGTTCCTTTAACAGTAATATTGTCGATTAAGTTTAGGATTTCCAGATTTGTTGCGACCGCTGAAATTGAAATAATTAAAACAGTTGTATATTCAAAAAATATGTTTCCTGAATCAGGAACAACCATAGTTGCTTTTATAATTACAGTCAGGGTTAGCTATCATCTATCTACAGGTCTATCATTTGATCTCTCTGTAGAACTGTCCTTAAAACGGTCTGTACAACTGATCGAACGACACCATAATCTCTAACAGAAGCGGTTGTATATCAAATTTTGGACAATAAAGATTTTAATACTTGAAAGCACAATCTACCTATGAGCTGTGTGTGACAGTTCTACGCTATAATTTAGTTTATCAATTTTATCAATTTAACATGTATTACTCGTATATATTTTGTTTATTTCTTCAATTATTGGTTAATTTTGGTTTCTTTCTTTTTTATCACTGTTCATTTTTTAATAAATTATATATTAGAGTAATGTTAAGATGTTAATTGTTGGTATTATAATGTCTACTAATGTTATAATGATAAATTGTATTGTTAATAGTAATATAGGCGAGTGACTTTAACCATAAAATTTAATTTTTAATGCACCTACCTAACACACGGCTAAATTATATATCATTTGAAAGCTATCCATCTGTACTATCTGTTTTGCCCGGTCGTAAAAAAATCGTACGGTGCAATTTCCGTCAAATCAAGATCAAAGGCCAAGGACGAATAAGTGCATATTTTCTAAGATTCCAGCCTGATTGCATAATATGACTTTTATATACTAAATTCACATATGCAAACAATTTAAACTTTTAGCAGAGAGATTAACAGTCATTATTCAAATGCATTTTTTAATATTTAAAGCGTGTTTTTGACAGAGAACACATGTTTCCTGAAATTCGAGTAAAAGTAAACAAAACGTGTGAAAACCCAAATTTTTCTTTCTGGTGCAAATGCTAATCAATTAAAACTAAGTAAAACCCTGTAATGACTATCAAAGAAGTTTTTGACATCATAAAATTCCCTAAAATTATGCTTACTTCTAATCAAACAGCAAATCATAACAACGCATACAGTTGCCCAAAATACCGCCTTCTGCGAAAAAACGGCTTTTAAGCATTTCTTCCTATTTTAACATTGTATGTGGTCAATATAAGATTTAATAAACAAATTCTTAAGAATCTGAAAAAATTAGAGTAAAAAAATATGTGCGCGAATCATCTTATTGCTTGAAATAAAGGGGGTGAAACTAAGATATTGCAATCTGCATTGTAACTACCAGACTGAAATAAACATATTTCGACTTTTCTAATTGTTTGTTGCGAAGCTTCATTATAAATATTGATGTAGTGAAAAGACATTATATTTATTTAATGTGAATTGAAACTTTAGACCAAAATAAATAGAAAATAAATTGATGAAAATTGAAATTTCAAAGAATTTCAAAAACTAGTAAACACATTATAAAACTTGACTACTTGATTGCTTAAATTGCGTTGTTCATTGTTTACATGCATTAATTCATCAAATAAGAATAATTTTGAAGAACAAATATCCATTAATACGCAACGATTCTAGTTACAACTAGACTTTCTGAATAGTTTGAATGACTAGTTCATTTTTCATACGAGAATGACTTCATGCAAGAGTTTCTGATGACGACTGAAAAGAAGCTATCATTATCTTGAAACTTCACTTTCCATTATATAGATGATGTCATCTCACTGAAAAGTGCAAAATTTGTGACAATGTTGGACTCGTATTTTCCATTGAAAATAAAAGACTCAACAGATATAGTTTACTCTATCACGTATCTTGAAATCGATGATAAGGGTTGGTTGAGAACAAGTTTTACGACAAAAGAGATGAGCATAAAACAACCAATAAAAACCCCCCTTACTACCAAATTATAAACTTTTCATTTCTATGTAACAACATTATAGCAACGCCTGCATATCTATATATCTATACTACTAAAGGAGGAGACCGATTTCATTGAGCCTTAACTCCTCTGAAATAAAGGCATAAAGGCAACTATAGTATACCGCTATTCAATAGTCATCAATCGATTTACTAGTAACTGAAATAAATCCGGGTCACAAAACAAAAACTAGGAAAACGCATCAACTATAAGAGGAACACAACGATATAACAGAAACACAGAACTGCTACAAAACAAACGCCAACATACAAAGAAACAGATTATTCGATACCAACTGCCATATGCCTGACTTGGTACAGGACATTTGAAGAAAAATGGTGGTTTAAACATATTTTAAACCAGAGTTCAAATGCAAAGTTGAAATCATCCCTTTGAAAATTTCATGGACGCCACTACGAGTTGGTTGACAATTATGAGATATCTGTTTCGCCAGATGACGACTGATAAGTTCCATCGACGTAACCAAATTGCCGTCATTTCTGCCGTGAATGTTACCAACCGAATAAGGCTTGGCACCGAGTTAGGCCATACATGAGCCACAAGACGGGTAAAAGAGAGCCGGGGTGTAGTGGTCAGTGCATCGGACTACTAACACAAACTTAAGGATCCTGGTTCGATTCCCGTTCCGTGATGAAAATTTCAGGGACTGAATTTTCGGCTCTTCCTTGACACCATTTGTGGGTATTGTCTTGAGGAAACGATGAAAGTCCGTCGGAAGGGGACGATAAATGGCTGACCCGCGTTAAAAGAGAGCCATATCTCTTGCACGTGAAACACACCTTTGTAGATTTAAAAAAAAAAAAGAGCAGGCTAATGCCGCTACAAGGCAGCACTCGCACCCGCAAAGTGGAAAGCGATTAATTTAAGTTGCAAAACTTTTTTCCCAATCCACTATAAATAAATATGTTTAAACTAAGACGGGTGTCACATGTGGAACATGATCTGCCTACCCTTGAGGAGCCCCTGAGTTCACTCAAATTATTTTTTAGGGGTTTGTGTAACTCAATCTGTAGTCTTATATGTTGTGTTTTGTATACTGTTGCTTGTCTTGTTCTTTTTTTGCCCGGCTTTGTCAGTTTGTTTTTAATTATGAGTTTGATGTCCCTTTGATATATTTCGTCACTATTCAAGTAGTAAATAAAGGCAACAGTAGTATACCGCTGTTCAAACTCATAAATCCATGGACAAAAAACAAAATCGGGGTAACAAACTAAAACTGAGGGAAACGCATTAAATATAAGAGGAGATCAACTAAACAACACTACAATGTAACACTAACAGAAACGGACCAAGCAACAGACAAAATCCCACAAGAATAACAAATATAACACCAAAACTAAATACATGAATCTGGGATAGACAAGTACCGTGACACGTCTTATCGCAATATGAATTTACACTCAAAAATAAGAGAAAACAAACGACGCAACGTTTAAATGTAACACACACGGAAACGAACTATAATATAACAATGACTTGGTCCAGGACATTTTTAAAGAAATAAATGGGTTGAACCTGGTTTTGTGGCATGCCAAACCTCCCTTTTTAAAGCCATGTGAAATATAACATTACGATGACAACTCAACACCACAGGACTACAATATAAAAAAAATTGGAGAAAAAATTGACAAAAAAACACACGAACAACAGTCAACAAAAGGCAACAAGTTGAAAATTTTAATACGCCAGAAGTGCATTTTATCCACACAAGATCTACTAGTGATGCCCTGATACAAAAGTTTGAAAGCCGAAACAAGCACAAAGTCGAACAGCATCGAGGACCAAAAGATAAAAAAAGTTGTGCCAAAAACGGCCAGGGTTTTCTGTTAGTTACCAGAACATCCTTATCATTTAGAACAATTTATACTTTTGCAAACAGTAAGTAAAAGGTTTCAAAATTATAGATCAGTGTAGCTAAATGTATCATGATAACGATTTTGTTCTATATATATATCACCGTGAGCAAATTAAGTTATTTTCGCGGATATTTGTCTTATTGCGTTAATCTTCTTCACTTTACTTTGAGGTGATTTTTTGGCCGATTTTCATTACTGCAAGTTAATGTCTTTCAAGTAACATAATACCAAAGGGACAATCAACATCTCAAATCATGAATCAAATAAAGTTAATTAAAACCATGAACAAAATAAAATTAAAGTCCAAGAGACAAACAACAGTCCAAAAAACACAGCATACCATGAAAACGAACACTCCTACAACAGCGAATGATCTTATGAGGTCAGGAAGGGTATTTAACTTTTTCATTTTGTTATTTCACAACTGCTTATAGTGTTTTACATACACAATGACATGCATTGGTATTTTTAAAGCTTATGTAGAAAACGCTCAAAGCATTTTTTATTCAAATAATTAAAGCGATTAAACTGCTAAACACATTTAATATGACTTACTATAACACGATTTTAAACTAAACAAGAAGCAGCCGCATTTTATTTAGTTCGTTTACATCCCGCTTTAGATAACCAAGTGTTTCTAAACAAGGTTACTTATTTCAATGTTGCCTACGATTTAGTCGCAAAGTAATGTGTGCATTTAAACATGATTACAAAAAGTAAAAAAAGTTTGACTTCGTAAAAAACATATTTTAACCTCAATTACCTCACATATATTCTTTTCTTACTTTAAATACCCCTTCTTTTATTATGGAAAATCATTCTTCTTCCTGATATTCACAATTAGCGATGTGCTATTTTACCATAGATTAACAAAATGATCGCTATTTGTAGATGGCAGATTTTTGGGCAACTGCAAACACTTCAATAGAAGGCTGTTCCATGAACATTAATTAATAATTGCATCTTAAAATTACAAAACAAATATTCCTTGACCTAAAACATATACATTTATCTATTTTTTTAGCATACAAATATCGATTCCCCAAGAGATATTTTGCTTTTTGGATAATTTTTCATTTTTTTAGGATTTGTGATAAATTTCAATTTTCGGGAAATTTTGCGCATCGAATCTCTTATTTTTTGTTTGATTTAGAAATTATGTATAATGTTCCATAAAGTTCATATGATCTTTTGGAAAATTTTATGGTACAAGAATTAGAAAATGGCGTTTTATTTAGTAATTGCAAAAATTAGAAAGTTTTTTCATGACCTTTGACCTTGATTTAACAAAAAATGCACCGTACGATTTTTTTACGACCGGGCAAAACAGAAAGTACAGATTAACAGCTTTGGAATGATATATAATACAGCCGTGTGTTAGGTAGGTGCATTAAAGTCGTTAACTAAGCGTCTTTTTGAAATAAGTCACTCGCCTAATAGGAATACTATACTTTTTGCATTCCGAAGCAGACCTGTACATGTACATTGGTAAGGCACATCCGAAAGGCAGCAATGATGACTTGATAAGACAAAAGTGTAAACTGTTCGTGATGTACACATGTAAAAATACATATAGACGTGCTTTATTTTATGAAAGCTTTTATTTATTTTTCTCTCTAAAACACCATTAGGCATTAGAAATGTCGACTCTGTACTAAACAATCGTGTTAATATACTTAAAATTGCACATGCACATTCATCTCATATTTTGCTGACATTAAAACAAGACTTGTATCCATACTACCCTGGCGTAATAATTTTGAACATAAGCTTTCTTGATGCATATTAGTTAGGAATAGAGCTTCGAACGCACTAAATTTGAGTCACATTAGACCGCTTACTTCATGTTGTTTATTTTTCCAAAATGCTTTATATAATATATAAAACAACGCTTATGGTACCAGTTTCATTTAACCATAAGCGCATGTCGAGTATTGATGTTTTTTCATTAATCGGTGCTCGAGGCCTAAATATTAGAAAATAAAAAACGTTGAAAAGTTTACTCCCCCACCCACCAAAAAAAGACTTAATAAAAGGTAAAGTTGTTCGTTAAAGGTTTGGATGTGTTTCAAACAGATGACAATTATATGTCATCATGTATTTATTTTGCTATTGAAATTGAATACTAGTAGTTTAAGTCGATATAAAGCGATACCCTATCTGTTCTTTTTGAGAAACTTACAAATATTTCAAAATTTACGATTAGTTAAGCCGATGTTCCATATAAACGATTGTTGATGCCACTCGACAGGGACCATTCTCGATTACAATTTGTCAAAAGTCTGATCAAGATCCTGTTTACCGTGGCAGGAATTAGAATCTTTAATTAAAATGTGTAAATTTATTGAATCAATACAACAATCAGATATTGTTAAGGATGTGTCCAAATTTAGCCGTTTCCAACCAAGTTTATCCCGAATATCCTGTTTTCAATCCGATTCAAAATGACTGAATCTGTCTCGACAGCTTTTCGAATGTGGTCTGACAGAGATCAGACAGTGACCAGACAGAACCGACGCTGATAGAAGATATCCGTTAGAAAACTGTCGCCTTATTCGGGATGATCAGGTACTAATGTAACTAAATTATACCACAGTCCGATGTACGACAATGTACATGGATTTGTCTAGTTTCACTCATATTGTGATTTATAATTGTAGGTATTATTGCCGAATATCGTATTAATAGCTGGACTATTCCTGAACAGTTTCGGTAAAGACGGTTCGCATTCGGCAAGATCTTGATGCAATCTGGACTCAATCGGCAAACAAAAAACAGCAATGACAAATTTGTCTAGATCATGCAAGTTTCATAGGACAATGTCAAGAAAATACAGAACATAGTTACGTTTTAAATCCGATTCACAAAAATTTAACACAGCACGATTGTTATCCGACTAGTTCAAATCGGCTGAGTTTCCCTGGATGTTACGGGGGTGTTTGTCTGACCTTTTCGGATCATTTCCGAGCTGTAGGAGTCTGTTTCTAACGTTAAGACAATGTGAGGACATTCGAGATCAATGAGGATAGTAATTCGACTGTTTAACTGTTCGTGTCTGATAGAGCTGTCTTTTCAAAAACTGGAGCCATAATCGGCATGCGCTTTGTGAACGCCACATAACAGACATTTTTGGAGATGCGATACATGGTTTTAAATATGATTTTTTTTAGAATTAAATTTAAATAAATATTTACCCAAATTTGAAATGCTAAAACACGTGACATTTAACCCAGTGATTATAACTTTTTTGTCTGATGAATATGCTATTATATTCAAAATGAAGTTCAAATAGAAAATCCTACTTAAATAATAACAATATGGAATAAACTGTTCATAACTTGTTACAAAAAACTACTTACTTTTCTTTTGTAGAATAAACCGAGTATTTAACCATAAACAACTTGCCGTAGTTTCACACAAGTAGAGACCTTCATCAGAGGAAGACAAGTTTGTTATATGAAGATCAAAGTTGTCACCAATCACGCCCAGTCTTCTTAAAAGTGTTTGTGGCAGTGTTTTTGCAATTGTATACCCTTTTGTGTAAATTGATATATTCCACGTTTTCGATTCGCCATAAATATCTGCTTCTCTGACTTTTGATATATAATTTCTCGTATTTTCAAATGCTGGTCCATTCCAGAACACAGCTTTGCAACCGCATTGAATTGTAATTTCATCGCCCGTTGAAAAGTATTTATACTCAACTGTATGCATTCCTACATATTAGAAATAACTGTAAATGATTTTAGAACAAAAATACCAAGCTACAGCTTAAAATAGGAAAGTCTAAAAGAAATTGCAAATATGAACGCTTGACAATATTAACTAATGAAATAACTTGCAAACATATCTGACTCGATACCGGCATCTCCAGAAGAAATAGAATGATAAAAATTAAATTGTTGTTTGATTTATTGTACTGTTTGTTATTTCTAACGTAACTAATAAATGCATCATTATTTTTTAATGAATAGCTGATTTAGAATTGTTTATGTAGATAAAAGAACGTCAGAAGTTACCGTTGGTACAGTCAAACTCATAAATCGGAAATAAACTAACAACGCAATGACTAAAAACGAAAAAGACAAACATACAAACAACAGTACACATGACACAACATAGAAAACTAAAGATTCTATAGATTATGTCTAAATTATAAATAACTGATATTGTACTTCAATACAAGTAGGTCTGAAAATGAAAACTGAATGTTTTTTTGATAATTGTAATGCAATAAGTCGTATAAGTAGTCATTTGAGGTATAAATCATGACTGCGTCCGTAAAATTGTAAATTTCATGTAAAGTGTAAAAGACCCGGCGTTTTGCATTTGCGCCGATCAGCATTTCATTTGCGCCAATTTTTTCTTTCATTTGCGCCGATTTTGTTTTTCATTTGCGCCGATTTTTTTACAGGTAAACTACAGATTAATTACAGGTGAATAGATATAAGAAGATGTGGTATGAGTGCAAATAAGACAACCCTCAATCCAAGTCATGTTATTTTTCATTTACTATTATAGACCTCTTCCGTTAGCCAGGTGCACACTATATTCACATACTTTAAAATCAAGAGATAAAAACATAAGATTAAAGCACTCTGTTTATACTAAAATGACGAATTGATAATTTATTTACTGCATTCCAATCCATGAATAAAAACGGAATACGTTAAAATCACAAATCTGTTTTTGCTGAGTATTTATAGGCAACACATCTAATTTATTGGGAGAGGACGTCTCTAATGTTGTTATAACTTGTGTCCAATCCCTTTTGCTACTTATGCAAATAAAATATGTTTAAACTAATATATTCCTTTCTTGTGATTTTGTCTCTTATTTATTTGTCGTAATTGTCAATAACGAAGTCCATCTTTTCTTTGTCTGGCTCACATACTAATTTATGTGTATGGCCGTCGATAGTTAAAAAATTGACTCCTCGGCTTGTTGTGCACAGTGTGCAATATGTCCATTGTGTTACAGCAAAGTTCCGGAATAATATGATTCAAAATAAACTAAAACCTATATTCATAACCAGATTTTACCAATATACCTTCACGGTATAGTACATGTACAAATTTTAACTTACCTGTAAATCTAATTAGGAGCAATTATAAAATCGGCGCAAATGAAAAAATGAAATCGGCGCAAATGAAAGAATGAAAATTTAAAAAATCGGCGCAAATGTCATACGCCCAAAAGACCGATATGTTTTTATCATAATTTTTTGTTTATGATTAATGATGTATTGATTCATTAGATAATTACCTATGACACGCATCATTAAATTAATCCTAATCCAATAAGCAAGATATATAATCCTCATTTCAAAGTTTCAACTATGAAATATTCACAAATAGACGAATACACAAGAATGTTCAAACGAAATTAAATGCGTCGCTCTGTAATTTCTTAACAAAACTTTATAATAAAAAAAAAATTATGTATAAAATTCGTTCGTGAATAAAACAATTACATCTATGTTTCCTGTATTATAGTTTACCCAGGAAATAAACTCTTTGTTTTGATCAAACTGATGTCATTGTTTGCTTCAATTGACGATCTGAAGTGTAACAAGATCACAAAATGGACATTGGAAGTGTCAAGCCTTGCATGTTTATCATTTATAGATTCTCCAGATGAAAAGTTACTTTAATTGTGCATCAACGAATTCACCAAAATGTGGGAATAAAAAAGATATAAAAAGAAGATATGGTATGTTTGTCAATGAGACAACTGTCCCCAAGAGACCAAATGATACAAAAATTAACAGCTATATGTCACCATACGGCCTTCATCAATACGCAAAGATAATACCGCATAGTCAGCTATAAAGGGCACCGAAATGACAATATAAATAATAATCCAAAAGTGAAATTACAAAAATCAAATGAGAAAACCTTCGACCTAACTTATGTACAAAAATGAACGAAAAACAAATATGTAACAAATAAACAAACGACAACCACTGAATAACAAAAAACAGGCTCCTGGCTTGGGACAGGCACATATGTAAGCCTAGTAAGATTGACATAAAAAGTTTGATTGACAATTGATGACTTCCTTTTTAGATTTAGACTGTTGACGGCCATACAATGTCCGATAGTTGTAAACGCCTGTCATTTGGGCTTGTGTGGAAAGTTTCCTCGTTGCCACATCTTAATAATAAAATATTGTTTTGGATCAGATGATATTCATCTCCAGGCTTGGAATTTTCTCTGCGAGATGAAGACCCATTGGTGGTCTCAGGCTGTTTTCTGATTTAGTTTTCGTCAGGTTTGATATCTCCTTGACGCATTATCCGTTTCCATTATTAATTTACAAGGATATGTCCCAAACTTGTTAGCTGTTTAAATCACATTACCGTGAAATTGGGATTTGAAATACCTCTTGTGGTCAAATTTTTTATGTATCCATTCAAAACAGTGGATAAACTAGTCTGTAATAAGTTGATACGAATAAAAGGATATGTGGAATATACGTCAGTGAGGCAGCAACCGAACAATGATAGTAACCAAAGACACCCCGAGGGCAGCGTACAGTCTTCAATTATATGTAGTACATGTAATCTACAATGTAATGTTCAAGACATATTTTACAGTAACTGTAATCGTAAATTTTCCGTATATACTTTTAAAGGTTAATATCATGATTAAAGAATTCTATAACAAAACGATTTACATAAAACACTGCCAATTTATTGACATATCTTTTCTATAGAAGAACCATTGAAAAGTGTAAAGACGTTATCGGTTGTGATATAAATAATCTTTTTTTTTCGAATTTACCTCACTAAAGCAAACAGTAATCGTTGAAATTAGGTTTTTAGAATTTAAGATAAGTCTATATCAAACCCCGGATTTATATTGCATTATTATATTTTTAACGTGTGTGTAACCTTTCTACTTTTTGTTGTGTGTAACTGATGTTGCTATAGAAAACACAGACATGTTTTAAAATAAGACTTGAGGGAACTTCTTAGTTGTAAGTTATATGTTTCTTTTTATATTCTAATTTATATAATTATGTGAAATAAATTTTTCAGCCAAAACAAAGAAGTTAGACGAAACTCCCTTGAATTTATTTTGCAGTTATAAACATTTCCTATCTTGACTACAGCTTTACTAGTATTCATCAAAATTTGAAGCTTAACTTCATGAGTAAAACATACCAATGGGAACTGTTCAAATCTCTTTAAAATGATGTGTTATTGAGAAGACTTATAGAATTGTTTCATTTCTTGCCAAAATAAAGATACGTTGCTTCCAAAAAGTTTATTAATTTAAATCATTTTTGTCTTTCAATTAATATGTCGCAGATTTTTGCTATATGTGTTTATGATTAAATTGTGAGGTCAAAAGGATTATGAAGAGGTAGCATCACTCAGGGTCATTATTGAAATTACGCCGCCATTAAAATGGAGTGCATGGACGTATCAGGATCGTACGATGAAAATGTATTTATAAACTGATACGAAATTTAAAACAACGCAGCATGCGAACATTCTAGATTCGAATCCTACAGCTCGAAGGGATCAAAAAAATTACTAAAGGGTCATGGTTTTTTTCTCTGACTGTCTATTAAAGTCTTTACACTAAATTCATTTGATGTTGTCGTGTACTGAATGATAATTTAGTTTTACATTTTGTAGATGCATGATATTTAATAAGTTGTTATTGTTTTGAACTAGCTGTGAGTAACTGCAAGTACTATCAGATCTGTACATTAGGAGTATTTTTGTTGTTGGGATGTACAAGTACCCGTCCACGTCTATTTCTATCCAACTGATTTTTATAGTTTGTTCTTATGTTGACCTGTACCATTACTGTCCCATGTTGTGGGAGTGTTGCAGCCTTTAAACAAGTTTAACCTCGCCACATCCATTACTGTCCCATGTTGTGGGAGTGTTGCAGCCTTTAAACAAGTTTAACCCCGCCACATTATGTATGTGTCAGTCCCATGTCATGCAGGAACCTGTATTTTAGTGGTTGTCGTTTGTATTTGATTTGGTTTATTTGTTAATAAAGCCATTAATTTTTCTTGTTATAATTGTTTTACATTTGTCTTTTCGGGACTTTTTATAGCTGACTTTAGCTATGCTATAGCTGACTTTTTATGCGTTGTGGGCTTTGAAGATCGTATAGTTGTTAATTTCTGCGTTTTGTGGTCTCTTGTGGGGAGTTGTATCATTGGCAATAATACCACATTTTACTTTTAGAGTTAATACTAAATGAGATGTTCTACAAAGGAGAAATATCTCGAATTAACTAGGATTTGGTACAAGTTTACTGTAAACTTCCAAATTAAAGTTTTTTCTAATGTTTATTGTTAGATGTCGTTTTACTCCTTTTCAACCTTGGATGCATACCTTCAACGTTGGCCTTTGATGGCTCTGTCATTAGTTTTTTCTATATTCATGAGCGTATTACTAACCTTAGTTATTCAAGGAACCTGTGTTGTAGGTTTATACGTATGCAAATGCTGGTACAGTCGCCAGACCCAAATTCATGTATTGATTTTTGAGGAAAATATCGACTCTTACAAGTTCCTAGGAAATCTTATTTCTTAACTATATTATATATAACCGTTGAAATCCATTCGTTTGATGTATTTGATCTTTTGATTTTGTCATTTGATTAGAGACTTTCCGTTTTGAATTTTCCTAGGAGTTCAGTACTTTTGTGATTTTACTTTTTACAAATACAAATGTACATGTATGTACGTGACATATTTTAATAATTCCATTCAGAATAATCGTTTATCTTTATTACATAAAAAAAATCAATATACAGTTTTTATAGACATTCTAGCAGAAGATGTGACCCACTGACATAAAATTATATATATATATAATCTATCCATTATATTAAAAATACATCCCCTTGATATATTTAACGATCTGAATTTTGTAAAGTGGTCCATGTACATACTATAACTTTACAGGAAGAATCCCCCTGCCCCTTACAAAAATACACCAAAAAAAAACCACAATCAAACTAAACAACCAAACAAACAACAAAAACAAACAAAAACAAACAAACAAAACAAACAAAAACAAAAACAAAACACATAACATGGTTCAAACGTAACGCACAAAGCAATACGTTAAAAAGAAACTTTCTGAAAAAAATACCTCCATAGTACATCTCTATGATTCTGCAATGTATACCGTATGTATGCTCTTTAAGACGCTGTGCTTACCCGTTTGAGTACCTCCCATCGATTCTAATGGAAAGGCTTTCACTCATATTATTATGTAACAAAAATGCGATCGTGTATTATCAATGTAAACATGCCTTTATTTGATCCTAGATTAATCTAACGTTTGGAAAATTAAAGATATCCTTTGAACGTGTAAAAATCAATCTTTCGCAGTGTCGATAAATTATTTTATATTAAGTCTTGTCTTCACTTTTGAAGCTCTTAATTCATTTAAATTGTTTCATGTACAAAGTAACAATGTTTCTTTTGTGTCTTTAAAAGAACCATGACTTCTTATCTTATACATTTGTACTAAGTTTCGTTTTGACCTGAGAATCATTTTGATTTTTTTTTATGTACAAAGTAACACTGTTTTTTTGTGTGTGTTTTAAAAGAATCAACTTTAGATGGAGAACCATGTTAGCTCACAGAAAGGAAGAATATCGAATGCAGATCAGTTTTTGTCAAAAGCCGGACCCAAAAATGAAACGTAAGTCTTACCAAACAAATTTTCAACTACATTCTATCAACCTAAAAATGAACTTTTATATATTCGTAAATAGAATTGATTTTTCCTTCAGTCTTTAAGTAACAGTACCAGCTATTATAGTTCATGTTTATTCAATTCAATAAGATACTCTTACCAACTTGTACTTTTGTAAAAGCAATTTGTGTATTTGATAAAACTGTTCAATATAAAATGCTGCCTTCTTGGTGATGATGATGACGGATCAGTGTATATACATTTTTTGTAGTCTAGTGACGAATATCGCATGCATATAAGACAAAGTTTTAAATAATGCTAATGTCAAACGTTTATGTAATTCATTTTATACTATTCAGAAACACTGAGCCGCCATTTTAACGTGGTATAACCCAGGATTACAACCCACAGGAAGACATAATATCTTACTCGGACACATTACTATGACTCGCTTGCAGAGACTTCAAAATTATCAGTTGCTCTTCTTATTTGTGCATACGGCTAGTAAAAATAAAGCAGATCTGAGACCGGACATAAATGTTTTTACAAAATAAAGAAATATGGACAAAAAGTTCGGAATAAAGAGTTAAAAAAGATGGAGAAAAATAGAGCATATTAATACAATCATATAGAGAATAATAGAATGCTAAAATACTCAGGATTTGTGGCCCTTAATTTATTATAGCTTGTTGTTCGGTGTGAGCCAACTTGAAGGCTCCGTGTTGAATACGGTGTTTTGACATGTAATGGTTTACTTTTACAAATTGTGACTTGAATTGGATGGGGAGTTGTCTCATTGGCACTCGTACCACATCTTCTAATATCTATTTTAGATATTAATCTAACATATACATTATATTCTAGTAATCCTTTATATCATTGCAGAATAGCGCCACCGTTTATACCTCCCCTGAAAGATACACAATGGACAAAAGAAAAAGTTCTGAAGATTGTGTTCGCTGCCTTTTTATTCTTTCTAATAACCGGAAGTGGACTGGTTTCCAGAATTACATTGCACATTCTTATATGGCATCTTCAACCACCAACAAGTACAACCGCAATTGCCTCATTTGGTGCGATTCTAAGGTCAAACTGTACCAAATACACCAGCGGAAATGAAAGTGTCCACACGAAAGAGAGAAATATGGTTGACATTTCCTGGATTTGGGCGCTATTTGTGATCATAGTTGCGCCGTACTTTCTGACGTTTTTCTCTACACTGTTTAGAATCTGCTTCAAATCAAATAAGCAACTAGAATGGAAAGTTTTATTATTAGTAGGTTTATAATTAGCTAATTATCTTCCTATAACAGGAACATTGTGTCGGTGTAAATTTTAATGAGATATCAGTCAAGTAAACAAAGCAAACATTGGTGGCCTTCGGCTGGTGTCTGCTCTATGTTCGGATTGTTATCTCTTTGACACATTCCCTATTTCCATTCTCAATTTTTTAGATTCTTTACTGATGTCGCCACAAAAGACCCATTGACATAGAAGTTATAGCTTTTCTGTATCTTGCTTTGGGACAAAAAGTGTCTTCATTCATTTGTCTGATATCTACACATGACACTTCTTTTCTTCCATCATACTTGCATGCATTGCACTCACAAAATATTGGCAAATAAACTCTTTGTTCTCAATCTCTTAACATAAAATTATGTAGGTTACATTTGAGAGGAAGAGGGTTTACCCTTTAAGGCACAATCCATTTGAATTCAAACCTTGCTAAAAAAAAATAAAAAATATTAAAGAACTTCACGTGATTAATTTTAAAGAGAAGCAATAAATTTCTACATATGAAATCATGATTCATCACGAGTACTTTCTTTTACTTTTTACAATGCTATATTTCAGGTGTTGTTAGTTGAAACAAGCCATACTGTTGGTCTTTCCATGTTAGCCTTTGTAGTCTTACCATCGTTTGATCCAGCGTCGGCGTCCGTAGTGTATATGAGTGTAGCAGTCATACCAGCAGCGATTGACTTAATTGATACAGCCTCCGCGAGTCCAAATAAGGGAAAAGAATCCAAAATATTCATCAGAAAGTCGAAACTAGCTTTTCTATTTTTTCCACTTGTTGGCCTTATTTTTCAGTTAGTGGGAATTATATTGGTAGGGACTTACATAGAACAGAATCGGCTTATCGGAATGTATGTAGTTGGCAGTATCTTAGTTTCTATAAAGTACTGGGAAAACTTTATTTCATTAGAAGGGAACCGGTTTGCATCAATGCGCGAAATAAAACGCAAACACCAAGAAGGTCGCACGAAGATATCTTGTTTAACAAGCATGTGGAAAATCTGTTTAACGTTTTTGGCCGTTATCAGTATTTTTACTGCAGCAGCTAAAAATGCAAATTCGATGGATGTACTGAAAACAATGTTTGGCAATGGACAATCAGACTTGGAATTAACAAATAGAACAATTCAAATCGGAAATAACCAGTACTGTTATGACTATGTACCATATGTTGTGGCACTCATTAATATCATAGCTGACTATCTATGTTATAAGGCTGTAAAAAGTATATGTGTTATCAACTGCCAAAGACTTGGAGTTATGTTTTTGCTTTTTGTGTTGCCAGTAGCAACAGTTTTCGCGTTAATTGGTTTAATGTTTAACCCGGAATTGTTGAAGTTTACGTCATGTGACGTTTTCTTCTCCAATTGGTGTATACAAACCCTAGATGGTCTCGAAGATAAATTCTACATGATGATTGGTGCATTTATAATGTTCTACTTGTCATTGATTCTGATTTGTAAACATGTTTTGAATGTGAATGGTTACAGACATGGCGAGACTTCACGGTAAGATTATCAACATAAAAGAAATTCGCGAAATCAAAACAAAATGTTCCCTATTTGCAATATTAGAAAATGTCGTGTTCTACGTATAACATCTAATGGGGGCGAAGGATACAATTAAAAGAGATATTCAAAGTCATAGGTATAAACTGACCAACTGGCAACGTCATGGCAAAAACCGAACAAAGACAAACAACATTATATGAAACACAGCATAGTATATAGTTGAATTGACGTTAAACGAACAGTGGCCTAGAATTGCTTACCTTCTACGCTATATTGGCCTTTTGTTGACAGTTTTATCGTGGCAATCTTACCACATCTTCTTCACTCTATATATAAAAATAATGATTGCGCAAAATGCACAAACTCAACCAAAAACAACCAATGTTCTTAACTTGCATACGTATTGCAGACACCAGGAGAGTATTTGCTTTGATGTAAATATAATCAGAAATTAAGTTATATGATTTTAAATACTTTTTTCAATCAGAACCATTAGGTCAATGAGATTGCTACATTCGATCTACCCAAGCAATGTCAATCAACTCTTAATTTAACGCTTCGATTTCCGGTGTAGAGCTTTAATGTCATTTTTGTAACATAGAACTTAAGACAAGGTAAGTAAAATAGCTACACAATAATCACAAGAAGATGTCGTATTAGTGGCAATATGAGACAACTCTCCATCCAAGTCACTATTTGTACATTAAAGTAAACCACTGTATGCATGTATTATTTAATGTTTTAGACATAAATTCACTCATCCATAGCCTCATTTCTTTCTTTGTTTAATTCTGCAATTTCAAGCATTATAGGACATATACTTTGTCTTAAGTACAAATAAGGTGGCTGTCATTTCATGTCCTACTTATTATACCTTATCCTTACGTTTGCTGGAAAAATCATTCTCGACTCAAGAATTGAACGATCATGGACAGTTAGTGCGTGAATTTTTCTTGCTACCTGATTGGAAGATATTTCGAGACGTGAATAATCAAAGTTTATTGATTGGTTAGGACAATCAAAACCTAGTAAATGTCCTTCAATCCCGTAGAGTATCGGATTTGTCCTCTCTATTTTAGCAATTAGATTTTGCCTGGTCATTAATCATGCATATTCATGATATTGGTACACAGGTAACTTTTATCTATAAATAGTCGAATCTTCTGGAGTTTCGTAAACAACAACGTTAAACGATATATACTACTACATATACATAACGTGTGACCTCACATGTGTGGTAAAATTTGTTGATTGATGCACGTGGCTATTCTAGTAAATGAATTAATCTACAAAGCGAGGGCACTTTCCATTTTCATCAGCTAAGAGTCGACTAGCCCTTTTTGAAAGGCTAACGCTTGTACATTTCTACCTTTGATAGAAAATTAGAGCGTTCTGGTTTCCGGAGGTCTGATAGTACACACACAGATACTTCTGATCTGAACAGCAGGACAAATGTACCTTCATATTGTAAATGTATATACTTTTTTAGTATTCAAAAGAAACTTTCAACAAGAGTTCTACCGTTATTCCAAGTCGTCAAGCTTACATTTGATACTAACATTATATCCAAATATTTCACGTATTGACACAGATACGGGTGCCACATATGGAGCAGGATTTGCTTACCCTTCCGGAGCACCTGAGATCACCTCTAGTTTTTGGTGGGGATTGTGTTGTTTATTCTTTAGTTTTCTACGTTGTGTCATGTGTACTATTGTTTGTCCTTTTCATTTTTAGCCATGGCGTTGTCAGTTTATTTTCGATTGATGAGTTTGACAGTCCCTCTGGTATCGTTCGTCCCCCTCTTATACAGCAATACGAAGTAACTATTTTGTATAAGATATGTAATACTTTCTTGTCTGCTCTTTCAAATCGGGCCCGAATTAGTGGGGTTTTTTTACATTAACATCTTTACATTAAGGATATTTGTATCTCTTTTCTACTTCACTGTATAATAATATTTTAAAGGATATTTGTATCCCCTTTCTACTGTGGTGTTTTTCTGGACATTTCGCTACTGCTGAATCGACGGCGGGAAGACAAAGAATACGATGCCATTTTGAATAAGGTACATGGTATATATTACAGTTTCATTTGATTTCCGGTTTATTATGTTAGTTCATCATGTTCATACTATATATGTATCAATCCCTTCACTGCCCAGATAAACAGATTTAATTAATCTGTCGCTTGACGGGAGCCTGTGTGATTGTCTTCGGTTGCGGTCCATTCAGTTGCAGTCCATTCACCAAGTTATATTTTTATTTGAGTTTATTGTTGTCAAATTCAGGGAGCTGATTATCTTTTTTGCTACTTTGATATACGATATGAGATGTGTGCATTTTTAAAGGCTGTACGGTATCTCGATGTTTGGCCCTTTGGTTTTTAGATTGTATTACTATGAATAAAAGTTGTATAATTGGCAATCATTATTTTCACATTTCTTTATTTATATTTCATAATACTTCACGTGTTTGCTTCCTAGTAAATACGAAAGTGAAGTTGCATTCTAACACGAAATTAATGCTGAGTTCACACGTAATTCGAATTCGATTCGCATTAACTAATTCGAATTAGTTTAATTCGCATTCGAAACGTTTTACGTCCTAACGTCAATTCTAATTCGAATTGCAATGCGCGTCAAATTCGCTTTACTATTTACTTTTAATACGCATTAACAAAAATGTTTTTCTAATTCGAATTGGGTAATTCGAATTAGCCAATTCGAATCAATTCGAATTAAAAAAAGAAGAGTGTGTGAACGCAATTATCGAATTTGATTCGAATTAAATGTCCGTGTGAACGAGGCATTATATAGAATATAAACCGTATAGATATACCGTTGATTCTGAATTTAACAATGTAGAAAATCATGTTTTACTAGGTAGCGTTTTTTTAAAACATGTTAAAATACGATAGGCATATTGAGTATTGTATTGTGTATTAAATTCCCAATTATGTCGTTTGAATACAATCATATTTACTTATAATTTACACAAAGAACAAATTAACGAATACATTCTAAAATCGATAACACGTATTGTTGCAGACAGAAGAAAGCATACCAACAAGAAGTTCTGGTCGGAAGATGTTATATGCTTGTTGTGCAACAATGTGGCATGAAACAGAAAACGAGATGAAACAAATATTAAAGTCTGTTTTCAGGTGAGTAAATATGCTAAATACCAACATGCAAACAAGCATGCACACCAAAAAGATAACTAGATATAGGGGCTTAATGTGTCTATGTTTGGCTTGGTGGATGTTTAAGACTAGACTGAGTGTAAGTCGCCGGTCAATTCATGATGTATTTTTCTTTCTTTTCTATTTCATTTGGCTCGTCTCCCTTTGGACGGCATATGTGACTATATTCGGCGCACCTCGGCAGTTACATGTACAACGGTCGATGTAGGATGTATGAATCTGCCGACTTAAACCACTTTTGTCGATTGGTTTCAAAAGTATCACGATATGACCCTGACTTCATAGCATATTATACCTGCAATATTCCTTCGTCTTTTTTTCTAACAGACTAACTCAATTCAGTGGTATTCATTTACGCGATGTAAATTCGTTCCGTATCTAAATGTATGATCAAGATTATACGTTCGAACATATAAAAAATAAACATACGACACTTATCTCTTATGAGTTTGAATTCCCTCTGGTATCTTTCGCCTCTCTTTTACGTATTTTTAGGTTGGACATGAGACAATATAAGAATAATCTTATAGCTGAAAAAATTCAAGGAGAGGATGACGAAAATGACATTGAAACCTTTGATCTTGAAGGTAAATAACAATAACTTTATTACTTCAGATTTCGTTCAGAGTCGGATGAAAATGCGTCCACCATCTTGGTTTCTCAAACGAGTAAGAGAGAACAATATGACAACGATAGCTACATTTAGTAATAAAACATAATTTTATGCAGTGATACTTTATAGATTGATTACTCTTCTTTGATTAGCATTGAAGATTTAATTTTGTCACTAATCCTAAAGGTTCCATTCGGAACCCTATTGTCTGTTTCTTCTATCAAGGTCCGTTTCAGATATGCAAAATAACTTGCAATTAGAATGTCAACTCTTAAAACTGTATTTTCATTTTAGCCCAAGTTTTCTTTGATGATGCGTTTGAACCATTAAAAGATGGAAAGAAATTCCCGTATGTTAATGAGTATGTGAAAACGTTTACAAACGTCATTGAGGAGGCTGGCAGGTACGGATTCATACTATAGTGTCATAATAATATATCTTCTTACAAAAAATTAAAAAAAACATGCACGAACATGAAAAATTCATGACACAAAATATCATGAACAAAACCCAATGCATAGGAACGAACTTTTTTCTTGCTGCTCTTCATTTCCAAGTTGAGACGAAAAGTTCAGCAGAAAAAAACCCAACACATGACTACAACGTCAAGAGAATCCATGGAACTGGATTAATTTTCATTTCTCAAACACTGCCATTTTTATCCTAGTATGTAAAAAAAAATGTATAGCTCATAGCTCTATAGTTTGCATTCGTTTTATTTTTGTTTTCTTGAACGAATTTGCCTTTGATGGCTGGTGTGTTCAATTATTGTAAATTTCTATAACAGGAAAAGCAGACATTACAAAAAAGGGAACTATGGGAAAGTGCGAAACAGTAGACGTGGCAATACATTTTGTATAAAGATGTAACATACAGAAATAGATGCCCAAAAATATTATTTTGCTCATTATTGAGAAGTTAAACAATAAAAAATAAAGTACTATTTCATAAATTATTGTCATTTTAGCATTGTTCACGGCAAAAGAATTAGCGTCCCGCCTGGTGAAATGTATCGAACTCCATATGGAGGCAGGCTTCATTATGAACTTCCGGGAGGAAATGAATTAATAATACATCTCAAGGATAAAACTAAAATTCGACATAAGAAAAGATGGAGTCAGGTATGTAATAGTTTGAAATAGATAAATAATTTTCAAGCTTTACAAAATGAACTTGAGATGGGTTACTGCAGCTTTTAATGACTAACACTAAATAAAATCACCATAACATCTACGGTACCAATCTTGTTGCACAAGGTGCGGATTTCGACAATATTTGAATGCATAAAACCTTACACAACCGTTCAAGAACTTATACAAATTACCTTTTCATTTCGGGGCCTTTCATAGCTGACTATGCGGTATGGGCTTTGCTCATTGTTGACGGCCATACGGTGACATGTAGTTGTTTATAATTTCTGTGTCATTTGGTCTCTTGTGGAGAGTTGTCTCATTAGCAATCATACCACATCTTCTTTTTATATTGACAACGCCTTGACTTAAAAAGAAAAACGACAAACAGACAAAAAAAAGTGAACAAAACACAACATAGAAAACTGAAGACTAAGCAAGACGATTCGATTAGAAATTCAAAATTTAAACAATAAGCTTTATATGGGGACGGAGTCCCCAATAACAGTAGAAAATTCAATAAAAAAAAAATACGGGAAAATTTCCCGAATTTTTCATTGTACTAATGAACTCAAAATCGTTCAAATTTTTTTTTGTCGTGTTTTGAAATCCCGGACCTGCGCAGAAATGTACAATGTACTTCCTTTTTCCGTTCTCGTTTGTATGAAACTTTGAGTAAAATATATATTTATCAGTCTAGTATAAAATAGGAAGGAACGCGCAATACCAATTTCATTTTTTATAATTCCTGGATATGAAAAAACGTTACCTGATGATAGCGTTTCTTTGTTTACATTGCATATGACGTCATAATTTAAATAACGTCACAACTAAATCCCTAACAACAGAACCAAAATTGGAAACGTTACGGTATTTCCGTTTTTTTTTTAAACAAATATTTAAGTTACAAAAAAATAATTCACACAGACTTCGTTCCCATTTACAGGTAATACCTGCCTCATATTACTAGTGTTGAATGACGATCATTAATTTAGATGATTCCGCATATATATGTATTCAAACTTTCTAACACATTGTACAAAACAGTAACATTACAATTAAGTACAGTAACTTATCGAATTTCCCGTAGGTCATGTATATGTTTTACATACTGCAATGGAAACTGGAGCGCGAGTTCAAAAAAGAGGACTTACAAATAGCAGCAGAGAATACATACATCTTAGCACTTGATGGCGACGTAGACTTTGAACCGGAAGCTGTGCTTAGTTTGATGAGGCGTATGAATAAATCAAAGATTGTAGGAGCTGCATGTGGAAGAATTCATCCAATAGGAACAGGTACATTGTAAATGAGAACATCGGAACCCATGAATCGTAACGAATATTTTTTGCCACAAGAAAGTAAATGTATATGTAGACGTTATGAACTACAAAACAGTTTAACGCCGCCAAATATTTGTGCCTGTCTCAAGTTAGGGGCCTCTGGGGTTTGTTTGTCTTGTGTCATTTTTGATTTGTATTCAACTATATATTTTAGAATTTAGTAAAATTTTAACAATTAAATATTAGCAGTTTTCTGGAAAGAAGATTTACCAGTCTGCTTCTAGATTGAAGAGACCTCATTTTAGAAATAAAACCAAAAGTAATATTAATGTAGACACAAAATTACTTATTCTAATTATAAAATCAGCTTCTTAAAACAAAACAATTGTACGAAACATTGAACCCGTAACGTGAAACATTTAAAAAAAAAATATTAGCAGTACTGCGTTGCTTCGTGATGTATTTAGGATATGAAATTGAATCCAATTTATACACAAGTGATAATATTATAAAGTGCATTGTATAAAAAGGTTAGAGATGATCTCATTTTATGTATCAGGACCAATGGTATGGTATCAAAAGTTTGAATATGCAATTAGTCATTGGCTACAAAAAGCAACAGAACATGTGATTGGCTGTGTATTGTGTAGTCCTGGATGTTTCAGCCTTTTTCGTGGATCCGCTATTTTACATGCAGATGTATTGGAGACATACACGACTGTACCAACAGAAGCTCAACATGTGGTGCAATATGATCAAGGTACATGTACTTGGGAGGGCCCTCATGGGGTTTTTGATTATGTGATTACTTGGCCGTTTTTTTAATGATTATTTGATTATTAAGCCAAATATTTCATGATTATTTGATTACCTAGGACTGTATTTTTAGTTTATGATTATTTGATTACTAAAGATAAGCAAATATTTAATGATTATGTGATTATATTGGCAAAAAAATGGTGATTATGTGATTACTAGGACCCCCCATGAGGGGCCTCACTTGGGTAGACGGTATAACTTTATGTAAGACAGACTCCATATGATAAATATTTATAAGATGCATAAAAATAACATTGATGTGACAGCAATATAAAAATAGCATTATCTTGAAGACGCATCTGGAGTTCAACTTCGACCTCACAACCTAAAAGTCCCAAAAAGTGCATGGCAAACTCTTGAATGTTCGACTAATTGACTAGATTTCAAGCATACTTGTCGGCTTGATGTATATTGTAGGTCAATGAGACAAGAAGTCAGCAACATCAACAACAAAAAACATAAAGGGAAACGTACATGTATAGTTTTCATCCGTAGACATGCGTAATCACAGTCTAAAAGTCAAGCTCTATGTGGGACTGGTCCTCCAAAAAATATTTGTGAATTCATTTTGTACATAAAACAGAGACGCGGTCAACACCAATTCTAACAATGTTTTACAACATTGATATACGTACAGTAGTACTTGCAACGGTTAAAAGGTATTTGATGAAATTCACGTGTTAAATCGTTCCAAACAATTAATATTAAATACCAGTTACAGCTGATGTGAAGCTTTTTTAAGGTCTGATATTGATTCATTTGGTTACGCATTTGTTTGTTGTGTGTGTGTACGCACAAAGTGTATACTAGAAATAACAAGAACTATCTTTAAAAAAGATATCTGACGTATTTAAATTTGAGTATATGTTTAAAACTATCATTTCGATAACCTTCAGAAGCACAAAGATACCATTTAAATAACGTTTTCTCTGTTTGTGTTCAGTATTCTCGGTCCTCGTATCTTTCTGTTTACATTCACCAAAACCCCGCGGAATCTCACATGCGAAGGTGCGTTCTAAAAGTCATGTACATTCGTACAACAAAGTTTACATTAAAAATTATATAATTGTCCCGAATAAACAGCTGTCACGGATGCAAAGAGCTATTGGAGAAACAATTATTTTAATAAAAATATAAATCCTTGTAAGATCTAGTTCAAATATTTATAGTTTTTCACTTGCTTTCCATCACGATATAATTAACGAGACGTTTTTTCAAACACAACCAAATCACCCACCATGACAGCATTTTGTCCAATCACAGAAAGGATTTTCGAGCATGCGCATTCTGTTGCCATAGTTAAGCGTCCTTAAAAAAAAGATCAAATCGAAAAATACCATAAGACTACACTAGCTTCGAATACAATCAAAAGAATCGACACAATATCTGGCATCGCCAACGTCTTTTTAAGAAATATCACTAAGATCTTAAAACGCACTTATCACATAGGTTCCTTCTTTGAACTCATACATCTAAAAACAGATAACTGAAAATTGATTTCACTTCACCGTTTCTATTGCATGTAGGTGAGGATAGATGGCTTTGCACACTTTTGTTAAAAGAAGGTTGGAGAGTTGAATACTGCGCAGAATCGGACGCTTATACATTTGCACCAGAAAGTTTTTATGAGTTTTACAATCAACGTCGACGTTGGTCACCTTCAACCATGGCAAATATATTGGACCTGATCGTCGACTGGAAGAATGTAACGAAGAAAAACGAAAACATCTCTTTCCTGTATATAGCGTACCATGTGTTCCTCTTTATATCTACGCTGTTAACTCCGGGAACAATATTCATGCTTATACTGGGCGCTATAATTGTCGGGTTTGAGGCTATCCCACCATGGCTCTCACTTATTCTGAACCTGGTACCAGTTGGTGTTTTTCTACTTATGTGTCTGTATGCATCGACTCAGAGACAGGTTTGTGCATATAGACTTCGCAATAAGTACTTAATATAGTACATTGAATCTCCTTCTGTATGTTAAACTATACAGGCATGCATGTCATCTTAAAATTACTCGTGCAGAAACGGAGCTTCTGAAAATCAGCTATTTGATGTTGATGCATGTACGAATAGGACTTTCATTTGATAGATAATTTACATTAATTTCATGTTACATGTAAAAAGTACTTAACAATAATGTTGAATTAAATTTTACAATAAAGTAGTAAAAGTCTTTCACATATTTGTAAAAAAAATCTGTAAGCTCTAGTAAAAGCATTGACAAGATCGTGCAACATTTTAAATTTGGTTCACCATTTTACAGCTTCAGTTTGCTGCAATTTTATCCTGCATATATTCCATCGTCATGGCGATTGTTTTGATTGGTGTAATCCGAGACGCTGTAAACGACGGGTTGTGTTCAGTGACTACCATCTTCATAATGTTTGTCGCAAGCGTTTTTGTTATTTCGGCTATTCTGCATCCACAGGTATTTTTTTACTGTCTAGTACTTGTCCGTGTTGCTACATTTTATATAGGCATTGACCTAACATAAAAACGATACACGCAGAAAGACGAGGCTTAGATTTGCACCCGAATCATTAAATCGTTATTTTGTCAAGGTAAAACACTAGTGCTGTCTTCATACAAAAACATATCAACAAATTACAAACTTTATTACGTTAAAGGGTATATTTTCCGCCTGTGAACATTGCCTGTTAGTAAATGATTTATAACTTCTTTTCGTCCAGTGGCGAATATCTCATTCTTACATGACTACTACATATAGAGATGATAATGCAGGTGTACCCTACAATGTAATAGACGGGTAAATTGTTTACCAGATTTTAATGTACCAGTTCACACTGTTATAGTTAGCTTACAGGCGTGTCCTTATTTCTAGACACAGCCAACGACATCATTGTCGGTTCTTCCAAATGTTATTCGAAGACTTATGAGGAAAGAAACACGGAAGCAGTCGAAATTATTAAAATATGGGCACAACATGGTTTAATAGGAACTACAGCAATGAAAGAAGTGTTCACGTCATACGAAAGCTACTCAAAAAGACGGATTGAATAACGAATACAAAGATTAATTGAATATCATTTAGTTCATGTTCTACATTTTGCAAGTCCTATTCTTCTATTTTCAGGAATTTCTTTGTTTAATACCAGGACTACTCTATTTTCTCGCTATACCGTCAATGTGTATGCTAATGTTTCTGTATTCCATTGGGAATCTACATGTGGTATCATGGGGTACCAGAGAAACTAAGCAGGAACCAGATACCAAAAATCAGAAGGCAAAAGAAACTCCAGAAATTGATGAAAAGGGTTATTTCTGTTCGTTAGGTAGTTTTTGTAGGTGAGATTGCAATCACTAGGCACTTAGAGTTCTTCTGTATATGTAATATACTAGAAATTAACTCAAATACTGAGTAAAACTTATCCAGGAAATGTGTGTGCGCCACTGATGTAACTAGTCGGGCGATATTACTGCCTTAAAACTTTCCACAGTTTTACAGTTCACGGCAGTATTTGGTAGTAAGTTCCAGTCGATGATAGTTTGTGGAAAAAATGAATGTCAGTATTTGCTGATAAGAGTTTTATTTGTCTGACGTTTGAAGTTCTGGATGGTCTAGTATTAAATTCTTAACATTAGATGGACTTCACTTGCGATTTGTGAAGCATGAAATGCTAGTGAATCTCCAAAATTGCTTCTTTAACCCTGTAATCAAATAAGCCCTAAAGTACAAATGTATCCGCCCATGCATAGGTCAATGGAATTATCTGGAACTATCGGTCCAACAGCTGGAGTAATAAATAAAATACTGTACTAGATTCGTTGAACTAGTATTATATATTTGTGTAGGGGCCAGCTGAAGGACGCCTCCGGGTGCGGGAATTTCTCGCTGCATTGAACACCTGTTGGTGACCTTCTGCCGTTGTCTGCTCTATGGTCGGGTTGTTGTCTCTTTGACACATTCCCCATTTCCATTCTCAATTTTATTGTTGATTTAATATGATCTAAATTACAGTGCAGACAATACCTGCTACTGCAATTAATAAGGTAAACTTGTAACTTAAAAATTTGATGAGCAATTGCATATTTAGGGTTATCAAATTCAAGATTATATTAGGCAGTCAACAATCCGCCGATCAATGCAATGGAACTATATTTATTGTTTTAAATTAACTTATTGTGGTGTGGTGGGGGAATTTTAGACATGTCAAATTCAATAACAAAATTGTTTGACAATAATTGTGATTTATGTAAGGGTGTAGAATTTTGGGAAAGGGTAGAAGTGGAAGGGGTAGTAGAGGGACTTTTTGTTTTTGTAACTAATGTCCATGAAAACTGCTCCCATTGACCCCTACAAAACATAACATTACGGAAACGTACTCTTAGAGGTGCGATCTCTAAATAAAATAATGAGTTTCAACAGCAAATTTTACGTGCATGTATTCTAAGTTATATTCCATATTTGTTCTCTATATATGATAACTCACAGACGATATCCAACATTGAATTACTGTTATGCGACCTGATGAATATTTTGAACAAGGTACTTTCGGATTTGCATACTTTAATGTGCTAATTTATGCTCTTAAAGAATTTTTATGGTTATTTTTATTCAAACTGCGATGCTGACAATATGGTCCAAGTTGACGCCTATACCAATATAATTAAAAGACTGCGTTTGTTTTTGTTCTAGCTGTATTGTCTGTCCTACCAATAATTATACACAACAAGATTTTCTGTATAACAACATGTTGAACAAGATGAAAAAACTGATGAACATTGAGAATCGTGACAGTGTGTCAGAGGTTAGCCAAGATCAAACTTTTCTAAAACAAACACATAAAGAAACAGATGACATTCAGAATGAAGGGAATGCAGGTAAAACTATACTAGTTTTGTCAGATTTCTAATTTTGATGGTTATATGAATGATTTATTATATATGTACAACTAAATATTTTCTAAAATACAAAATGTATGTGCCATGTATATATTTACATGTAGTCTAAAACTCATTTCTTAAGACGAAAATCTGCAGACAATGCTCTCATCCAAACTTTACTAAATTAAACGGGTACATTCTTTCTTGTTTTTTTTCCATATACTACATATTTAACTTTGATTTTTTTTAAATCAATGTCATTGGAGTAGGGTTTTTTTTCTAATGTCAGTGGCAAGTATTCCAAGAACACGTGCCCCAAATACTGCCTTTCAACCAATTAGAGGCTTTATTAGGTGAATGACTAAATTACACATATTTTAATATTTATACAGATACAGAAAATAAGGGTGAAGAAGTCAAAATACAACCAACAGATGTTAATCAAACCAAGAACAATGGTGAATATTGCCTCGACAAAAAATATCCAGTTATTGAAAAGAAAGAAAGAAAATTTTGGAAAAAGATTATCAAACAATATCTAAAACCTTTAGAGAAAAATCCTCAGAAAGAAAAAGCAATTGAGCAAGATTTAATTGAGTTACGGAACAAAGTTTGCCTTTTCGTATTTTTATTGAATGCCATACTTGTCACTGTAATGTTTGGCTTGACACAAGTCAACACGTTCAAGAATTCCCTCACGATTTACTTCCCCTGCGATGGCAAAAGCGCTACGATCGTTCCGATTGCTGTGTTATTCGCTGTAGTATTTGGATTGCTCTTATTACTTCAGTTTCTCTGTATGCTGTATCATAGATTTTCTACACTAGTTCATATAGCTGCGAGTACGAATATCAAAGACAGCCAAAAAACTAAAAACACAAACTTCCATAATCAAATGGCCGATTTGATGACGAAATCCGTGATCGATCCACAACCGCAACAAGTAATGACGTCAGATAAAGATAGAACTCTCTTGGATAAAAATAGGTCCATGATAATGAGTTTCACCGATCGAAACAAAACAAAATTCGCGCATCTAAGTGATGTAGTCGACGAAAACCAGAAAATATTACGCCAAGTAGTCACGGAAAACCAGAAAAAGTTAAGCCTAGGAATAGATAAAAAGAAGTTTGGGGATTATTATATAAAAAATAAGGACTCCGAGGTTTCACAAAAAGTTCTTAACAGATGGGCAAGCTTTTCAAAATCTAAACCCAAATCTAGGAACGAGACCGAAGCTAGTATCATAAACGAAGAAAGCACTGAACAAATTGACCTTGAAAAACAACAACAAATATCCAATGACAAAATGTTTGAAAAGAGGAGGAGACCTGGAAACAAAGTTACGGCTGGTGTCAGAGAAAAGAGTCTACATGTTGTTTCGGTATCGAGTAGTGATGAAGATAATGTAGACAAACCTTTTAAAAGAAATCACCGCAAAGTGAAAATTCCGAAAGGAACTGATGACAAAGTTTGAAAATCGTTTTAAACATGCTATATTTTTATGCGTTTACTTTTCTACATTAGCTAGAGGTATAGGGGGAGGGTTGAGATCTCATAAACATGTTTAACCCCGCCGCAATTTTGCGCCTGTCCCAATCAGGAGCCTCTGGCCTTTGTTAGTCTTGTATTATTTTTAATTTTAGTTTCTTGTTTATAATTCGGAGTTTAGTATGACGTCCATTATCACTGTACTAGTATACATATTTTTTAAGGGGCCAGCTGAAGGACGCCTACGGGTGCGGGAGTTTCTCGCTACATTGAAGACCCATTGACGGCCTTTGGCTGTTGTCTGCTCTATGGTCGGGTTGTTGTCGCTTTGACACATTTCGCATTTCCTTTCTCAATTTTATAGCACATGTACAACTCTATGGTATCTTGACGCAGTATAATGTATAGAATGTTGAAGTTTATTTTTCAAACAATACTTGTTTAATATATATTATCATGATTATTATCATTATTATAGAAAGACCTTTTGGTATGATTCCAATTGTGTAAGTCTGATGTTAAAGAGTTGCAATTTAAGTTATTTCCCTTATAATGTTTTTTTTTGTGTACTCGTGTATAATTAAGATGTCTTCTAATTGTAAACCTCTTGTGACTCCGCCACTCTCCATCTTAACCGAGTTGTGAAGGATGATTGCTCTTGTCTTTTCATTGCATTTTGAAGAAGTGTTTCAGTTTGAAATATTTGCCTTAGATTGTTTATTGGTTTGTACACATGTACATGTATATAATTAATTTGTTTTAATTAATAATATTGCTTGTTGCCAATTGCAAGTCGGAGTTTGTCAGCAGATTATACCATACATTGGCAATGATCAGCTTTTTTTAATCTTAACAGTTTGGTACAAGATTGTTATTGATAAATACATGTACTTTGCCAGATATATATATATAAAAAATGGGGAGGGGTAATTTTATCTGACAAACTGACAAAATTTATGATTTGGATAGAGATGAATGTTTTAGATAAGTCATATCTGTATGTACATGTAGGATTGTTTGGATCTTTTTTGTGCATTCCTTCATAAAGATTCATTCAGTATTCGGAGAACAAAGTGTGTGCTCGAAATATCAGATCCAATGTTTTGATTGGTTGATTTATGAGTCCGAATACGATAACCGTAAGTGTGTTTATGACTTGCAGGACCGTTACCAACAGCAAGGAAAAATGCATTTCGAATAGTTAAAGCTCATAAACAAGTTAACCTTTGCTTAGATACTGAATTATCATATTGTAACGTATAATTATATTTACTGGATAGAGTGTTATATTTCTTGCATTTGTGAAATTGATCAAATTACAAAATATGCTGTTATTTTCTTGTGTTTTTATACAATTTCAGTTCATGATCATCTTTTTTATAATATATACAATATGATCTACTTGTACTATCGTGTGCTATGTGAATAAAAAGGTAATAAATATCATTGTTAGTTATCTTTATGTTTGCAAAATACATCTGAAGCCGACTAAATGTTGTATGTTTTTATGCCCCACCTACGATAGTAGATGGGCATTATGTTTTCTGGTCTGTGCCTCCGTTCGGCCGTCCGTCCGTCTGTGCCTCCTTTCGTCCGTCCGTCCGTCTGCGCCTCCGTTCGTACGTCCGGTTAAAGTTTTTGGTCGAGGTAGTTTTTATGAAGCTGAAGTTCAATCAACTTGAAACTTAATACACATGTTCCCCATGATATGATCTTTCTAATTTTAATGCCAAATTATAGTTTTTACCCCAATTTCATGGTCCACTGAACATAGAAAATGATAGTGCAAAGTTCAGGTTAAAGTTTTTGGTCAAGGTAGTTTTTGATGAAGTTAAAGTTACATCAACTTGAAACTTAGTACACATGTTCCCTATGATATGATCTTTTTAATTTTAATTCCAAATTAAAGTTTTGACCCCAATTTCACGGTCCACTGAACATAGAAAATGATAGTGGGAGTGGGGCATCCGTGTACTATGGACACATTCTTGTTTATCATTGTAGGAGACCATGTGGTTGCCTATAAATAATTACATCCACTTCATTTTTAATTTTGGTGGATACATGTAGTTGTCTCACTGGCAATCATACCACATCTACTTATATTTTACATACTTTATAGAAGAATTGGCAAAACAAACATTAAATATACAATGGGCATGTTCTGTGAATCCAGATCAATTTCTGTGGTAACGTTCAAATCTAACATATCAACTAAGATCAGGTTACAAGAATAAATTGCAGAAACACATAGAAAGACATTGACTGAGGGTGTGGTCTGTAAATTATCATCTTAGCTGTAATCAAGTCATTTGTTATTATAGAAAACTCGAAACGCAGACAAAAAAATACTAGGCGGCCAATTAAAAAAAAAAGTCTTTACTCATGCATGATTCTTTTTAAAGTTGTTATTGGCTTTGAACTAGCTGACAGTAACTGCGAGTACTCTCAGGTCTGTACTCCGTGTCTTTTTATTATTGGGATGTATAAGTACCCTGCCACAATGAGTTAAGTCCTTTTTCAAAGTTTTTCCTTTTTTGTTGTGTTGTTAAATGATAAGAGTGACGGTTAAGTAATATAATTAGTGTCGAATGGAGACATCTTTGGACCAATTCAAAAAATTGGTACAAACATGGGATCCAAGTAACAGCTCATGCCAGTGCAGTGCATGCATATAGTGTTTATGCCTGTTTTATTTTACTTTTTTTTTTTGTGTGATTATATGATTTGTGCAATCTTATTATTAACTTGTGCTATGTTTTAAGTGTACTATATGCTTTTAACTTATATATGTCATTTATGGTATCTTACTATGCATTATATGTTTAAAATTTTGTTGTTTTCAGGACTTTTGTATGTTTGCATTGTATTGTGTGTGTGCAGGGCGGATTCAGCCATTTTAAAAAGGGGGGTTCCAATTACATGTCCCCATTCAAACGATTGATCGTCCAAAAAAAAGAGGGGGTTCCAACCCCCGGAATCCCCCCCTCTGGATCCGCGCCTGCAGTGTGTATTGTATTTTGTTATTATTAAGTCGATTTGAAAAGCTCACTAGAGCTTGTGTTATGTAGCTTATTGAATATCGACTCTAAATAAAACTTTGAATCTTGAATCTTGAATCTTAACCTCGTAACATGTGCATGTGTCTGTCAGTAGTCGTTATACATTTGTGTGTCATATCTGACTTGACTGGTTTCACTATTTTGAAATTTGGGTGTTGCATGTTATGTCAAATCAATGATTCAATTTGGTAATGTTATATTTATTCGTAATTTTATAGACTTGGGACTATGTGGTGCTTGATATATTACGTACACACCCTGACTATCATGGCAAACTGTATAAGAGCTCGAGGTGAAAGATGTCAGAAGGACATCAAAACTCAAAATTCGACATCAATCTAATGAGCTCGCTATACTACGTAATCATGTAGTAAAATAAAATGACAACACCATGGCTAAAACATAAAAAGGTCAAAACAGACAAAAAATAGTACACAACACACAACATACAAAACTATAGACTGTGCATCAAGAACACCTGTCCACCATAAATGGAAAGAGATCTCAGGTAAGCAGATCCTATGTTTTACTAGGCGTCCGTTGTGTTGCTGTATGCTGTCCAATAGATTTGTTTTGATTATAAGAACGTAAACGATATGGTAACACCCATCTATAATACTAAAATTACGAGGTCCAATTTGTCAGCCGTCATCGGGTAAAAACGACAAATCAAAGAATTCAACTCTGTATATAACTAATATAGGACAATGGTGTAGATTAAAAATTACACCACTCCAGACCCTTTTGTTTTCCACATAATTAATATTGCCAATAATTAACAAGTTCCGGGTCTAATCCGATACCGATACCAATAGTATATTCACCTGTTACCTATTACCTTATCTGTACGTTCCGCATTTGACAGGCGCACCACCAAACGGTGTATTTAGGATTTTGCTATATACACGGGTCATAATCAAAGGGCTGACACTACTAAATTCATTCATTGTCAAATTGTTCCCTATTGTAGCTTTATTCAGCAATCAGCAAGACTTTCTAAGATAACTAATATAGGACAATGCTGTTGATTAAAAAAATGCCCCATTCCTGGATAGCCTGGACCTTTTGTTTTCAAAATAATTAATATTTCCAATAATTGATAAGTTCCAGGTCGACGGGTTCAAACAGAAAGATTTGAAAGCAGAGAAAACTGTGTATCTTATAATCGACATGACTTTATCAGATGACAATACCAATTACTAAAATAAGGTTTAGGCATAGTTATATACTTTAATAAATTCAGTCACGGACCCGCGACATCACGGGTGTGTACTTGTTCCATCTAAACATGGAAGTGTTATGATCTAAACTTTCATGTTCTAACTTTATTGACTTCTTGTTATGCCTGACACACAGATTGGTACTAGCGTCAAATTATAAAATATAAACAATATTGCTTTCGCATTATTCTACTTTTCATCTTATTTTTATTCTCGATTTTTGATTTGATTTCACATGCATTTCTGGCATGTATGTAGCTTTAATTTCATGTGACACGCATGCAAGTTTCCTGGAATATCACATTTAAAATATAGTTTACAGAAACTGCCTATTTTTAAAATAGTAACATTGAGAATGGAAGTGGGGAATGTGTCAAAGAGCCAACAATCTGACCGAAGAGCAGAAAACAGCCCAAGGCCACCAATGGGTCTACAACACAGCGAGAAAATCCCGCACAAGGAAGCGGGATTCAGCTGGCCGCTAAACAAAAAAGTATACTAGTTCAGTAATAATGGACGTCATACTAAACTCCGAAAAATAAAAATGAACAATCTGTCGATACCAGTAACTTGGCATTGCACAAGGTCATATTTTTCTCTGGCTGTTTATGACGTCTTTACACTAAATCCATTGGATGTTGGATGTGTACGGATTGAATGTTTAGTCTTAAATGCATGATTTTTTTATTAGTTGTTAGTGGTTTTGAACTACATGTAGCTGTCAGATTACTGTGATCTGTTCCTAGTGTCTTTTTGTTGTCGGGATGTACAAGTACCCGGCCACGTCCACTTGTATTTTTGTCCATCTGATGAGTTAAGCCTTTTTCAACTGATTTTTATAGTTTGTTCTTATGTTGTACTGTTATACCACTGTCCCAGGTTAGGGGAGGGTTGGGATTCCGCTAACATGTTTAACCCCGCCACATTATTTCAGTATGTGCCTGTCCCAAGTCAGGAGTCTGTAATTCAGTGGTCGTCTTTTGTCACGTTATGTGTTACATATTTGTTTTTCATTCATTTTTTTATATAAATAAGGCCGATAGTTTTCTCGTTTGAATTGTTTTACATTGTCTTATCGGGGGCTTTGCTCGTTGTTGAAGGCCGTACGGTGACCTATAGTTGTTAACGTCTGTGTCATTTTGGTCTCTTGACGACAGTTGTTTCATTGGCAATCATACCACATCTTCTTTTTTTATAAAATTAAAAATCATACAAGACTTATAAATTATTGAGGCTAGAGGCTGCTGACTCGGGACAGGCACAAAAATGCGGCGGGATTAAAATTATACATGTTTTGTAAAATCTCAACCCTCCCCTTAAAATAAGAACAAAAAATAAAAACATAGTTGTTAAAACTTGGAAGATGGACAATGATCTTTTTATACGAGAACATTAAAGTAAAATAAAAACTCATTTGCCATCGAATTGTACATGTAAAATGTATCTGGTTAATATGTAACTTTGTTTATATATATACAAATGTATATAAAAGCTGGTCTAGAGACACATCTTTGGTCAAGGTCAAGGTCAACATTAATAAAGAAACAAGGAAGAATTCTTGAAATACACCCAACATAAGTATGTATACCTCCCACCAAATATTGCCCATAGCACTTATTAATGTATAGTCATATAACAAATATAAACATTATTATGATATTTGTACCTTGTACTTGTGATCACGTGACCGTGTTTGTTATTGATATTTTTGCAATAAACAATAATCGAAGGTGGTAAACATTGTAGTAAAATATTAATTATGATTGATACAAAAAAGGTCTGGAACCAAAATGTAAACAGTTATAACGCCAAACATTTATTTTGTATGACAAGAAATTATTATACGTACACGATAGTTTTACGTAACTATCCGTTGTTGTTTTTATTCTAGTATGTTTGCTTATTTTTACGACTATCATAACTCTAGCTATTTGTTTTTGTTGGGGTTCATGCTGCTTAGTCCTTGGGGTTTTCTATGTTGTAGTTTGTATAACTGTTGTTTGTCTTTTGTCTTTTTTATTTGTTGCCAACAAGAGATAGTTCAAAAATACACTAGACGGTAACATGAATTGCTAACGGAAAAAAATAACAGTACATCAAAGCAACGAAGAAATCATGAGATTAAGAAAAACGAACCCCAACAAAAACTGGGTTTTTAATCTTAATGAAAAAATGGTCAAATGTTTATTTACAATCACAACCGAACAAAAGCAATCTGACTGACCACCTAAATATGCAAGACAACTCCTAGGTGACCATAACCTTGTAAACAAAAACATTTCCTAATTGGTCTTGTTACTTAAGTGAATAATTGCTAACCGCAACAATGCCTTTAGAATGTCAATTTAAAAAATATGGTATTTGGGACAAAACAGCAATACAGCCTTCTATCATAGGGACTACTTGAAGGTTGCTGCATAGTTTCTTGAAGCTGAAACTGAATAACGGAAGTTTTTGCTTGCATGTGTTTTCATATGATTTCTTAATAAATACATGTACATTGTATGTTCATAGTACACAGTTTTGTTAAACACCGATAAAACCGTTATCATTCAAACTATTTGCGAATATATATTAAAAAAAATAAGCTGTAGTATGATTGCCAATAAAACAACTCTCCACAAGAGACCAATATGACACAGAAATGAACAACTGTAAATCACCGTACGGCTTTCAACAATGAGAAAAGCCCATATTGTATTGCTAATGTTTATTCAATTATATGAAGAGAGGAAATGTGGGCTTTATTGTGTACTCGTTAATGAAACAGCAATCTAAATGAATGACAAATAAATCAAATATCGCCAACAAACATTTTCGACCGAATAAAAGTATCTATACATATGCTAGGTTTAAAACCGTCTTTTGTTTTGAAATCGCCAGTGCCAGCAGGCACTGAATTCAAGAAAGTATTTTTTTTTTGGTTGGTAAAATGATTAATCAGACTTTGCCATTCCCCGTGTACCTTAGTACTGTAGTATTTAATTTTAATGCGACAATTCTTTACTTAGAAAAATATATTTTACTGAAATTTACTGATTATCAAAGTCATGTGATTCGCTACGTTGGAGTTGACCAGTGCGTCGCTCTGTCAAATTACAGTAACACAGTGCTTAGGCTGAGTGAGGATGACAATCATGACAACTTCATAACAACAAAGTATTGACTTCTATTTCACCATACCACCAAACAGAAAGTAATACTCTATAGACTCTCACTCCACAGCAAAGGAGTCATCTAACTACGAAAAAAAAAAACCAACGCCTCAGCCTATTTAAATAACATAGCTGAATAATGATCCCTGGGGCAGCCATTTTAAGCTCTAGATAGATTTAAAGTCGTAAGTACGAACCAATGGATTTTAGGAGACAGTCTTAGATATTTGAGAGAGAAAATTTGACTCTGATTTTTGCCGTAATGTCTGA
Organism: Mytilus edulis; assembly: GCF_963676685.1. Classification (NCBI taxonomy): domain Eukaryota; kingdom Metazoa; phylum Mollusca; class Bivalvia; order Mytilida; family Mytilidae; genus Mytilus; species Mytilus edulis. The sequence continues at coordinate 29,492,687 of NC_092357.1, read as the reverse complement.
CCGGAATGTCTGTTTCGGCTGACTGATATATGGAATACTTTTTTCAAGACCAGACTGCAACCTGCCTGCTTGGTGTGGCCTATAACAATTCTGGCAGTATCTCGATTGAAAACAAAAATCTTGTCCACCTTTTTGCTATTAGAAATGAATATTTCCAACAGAATTGTACGGCATTAAATAAACATGATGAATAAAACGGGCATAATTTTTTGTGGCAGGGGTTTTAATGTCTGACCGGAATGTTCTGATATGATAGACAACAAATAGGGAGAATACAGCATCGAAAATGTCCAACCCTAAAACACCTTTACAGCAACTACAAAATATGCCCCACGCCAAGAACGTTATTTTTTTTTAAAAGTGCATATTACTTTATTTTATGTTTTAGCCCCAAAAAGGGCCCAAAATTTTTTTCGCATCGCTCCGCTCGGCGATCTTTAAATATTTCGCCCCCTTTCCAAAATCCTGGATCCGCCCCTGTAGTGAATGAGTGATGTTTAATCAATACAGGAAAAAGTGAAGGATTTGAAATAGAAAAGAAGAAAAGCAATTTATAAAGAATAGGGAATGCTGGGGTTCTCAAATATGAAGACTAGAGGGCAAATGGACAAAAATGAAAGAAATAGAGAAAATAACCCCAAAAAATAAAAACAAAATAGAAAGAATACTCCCCGGCGAATAATCTTCAATAATTGAAGGATCGCTAGAAACCTAAAGAAGAAGAAGAAGAACAAACCCCACCCCACCCCACCCCATTTAGACCCTTTTGACAAACGACAACGTCTACACTTCTCCAACACATTGATTTAAAAACCATGTCTGTTTTTCTGTCGTTAATTGTCATTATTATTTTACTTGTATCTGACCGAATAAACATCGCGTAGATTTACTCTTTCCTAACGTTAACGCTATGTATGTTTGTCTAGTCATATATTTTGACGATAAATACCAACAGAGCATGTTGTATGGTCGGAGTCAGAGTGGGGTCACTTTTCTTTTTCAACATGATGGTTATATTCAGCACTTAAACACACTGCAACAGTACGAAAGCATTAATCATTTATCTTTTTCTATTTTTTTTTTTTTTTAAATAAATTGTTTGAGCATAATTTTCGTGAAGAATACAAAACAGTGCGTTTTCATTGAAAATTTATAGAACAAACAATAGGATATAGATTCTTCCCCAAAGAATGTGCTCCTATATATGGTATTATTACTTTGAAAAAATAGTCTAAATTGAGTGAAGTCAAGAAAATGATTGTTCAGAAAAGAAAACAAACCATAGTATCCTTTACGACAGATTAACGTATTTTATATTATATAGCATAGTTTTAAGCCGGTCTTAAGATATATGTTTTTGGTCAAGATGGAGAGAAAAAAAAACAAGGAAGAGTGATTAAAATACACCCAACATACATTTTGTAATTATGTATACCTCCCACAAAAAGTATTGCCCATTATGATAGCGTTTGTTAATGTTATTTGTACCTTGTAGTTGTCAACACCCTACGATTATTGTTATTAATATGTTTCAAATAAAAAGAAATCGAAGGTGGTAAACATGGTAGTAAAATATTGATAATGATTGATACGAATATACGGGGAATGGAACCAAATCGTAAACAGTTCTTACATCAAACATTCATTTTGTATGACAAGAAATCATTTTACGTAAACGATGCTTTCACGCACCTGCTTTTTGTTTGTTTCGTTTTGCTTTGTCTTAAATTAGTAATCGTCCTGATTTCTCTAATAAAAGAACGTAATTTCATATTACATGGAACAAAAATATCTAACTGGAAAGATTTTATAAAAGAAATGAATCGAAGCAGTGGCAGATCCAGGAGGACTGAGGGTTGGAATCCCTCCCTTTATCCTGGGTTTGAACCCCTTTAAAAATGACTGCATCGCCACTGCCCAGTTTCTAATAAGAAGTTATAGCAAACATGTACGAATTTTCCGGGGTTTTATTAGATTCTAATTTTGATTGATAATTTTTCCATTAGTGTCTTTTTCATTAAACATGCTTGAAATATACTTTTTGAAAATATTTATTCTGAAAATTTAGGAATCTAAGAAACGTGTCATCTGACCGTTGTGAATAAATAACAGACGTAGTAAGAGAGAACAACAAGCTTATTAATTATCATAATATGACGCGAAAACTATTTGTCCACAGGTGACCATAGTATTACCCTCGTAAATAAAAATGTTTTCGATTCTATATGGTCTTGTTGCTCTAGTAAACTATTGTTGACCGCCAAAATGCATTTCGGATGTCAATAGAAAAATAAAATGTTTTTTGTTTTCATTCGGGACATTACTGTAGCTTTCCACCATGCTAAGTAAGGATTCATCAAAGACTTGATTCAATGGTTCTTGTCTTTCTGAGCATGTAACTTTTCCAAAAATAAGACATCCAATTAACAGTCCCCACTTTTAACTGACGTATATGCGTCTAAATGCAGGACGGGAGAATTCCAGGTGATATATATGTCTACATGTATATACAGTCAACTGTTTGGGAGTTACATAAAAAATGTTGAGAAAAACGCATCGATTCCATAGTGTTTTGGTACATGTATCCTTAAATTTGCATACATGCAGTTAACATGGATGATGTTTTAGCCTGCATCTCCATTCATGTCTTGTTGAATATTCAATCCTGTGTCTTTCTAGAAACATTTTTTTTTATTTCGGGAGACATTAGTAAACCACATCTAGAGCATTTGTTTTTAAAATTATTTTGTATCTTATTTTAAGTTTTCCTTTTAAATGATTAACATACACATACATGTAAGAGAGGGGGTTAACTTTTTGCTTGCTGGGATTTGTTCTTCGTCATAAGATATCGAAAAAGTTACACTTTGGTTTTTAAATGGGTATGTTTTGAAAGCCTTAATTCAAAGTAAAGAAAAAAAACAATAACAGTACTGGTATGTTTAGCAGTCAGTTGCTGTGTTGTAAAAGTATATACTGATTTCACCTAAAAATTTAAGAAAATTAATGTTCGCCGACCTTTATCATCCAAAATATTCTATTAAAAATTACATACTAGATATATAGATTTATGACTATTGAACGAGTAATTAGCCTAGCTGCTATCAATATCTATGTAGCAGATTGGCTAGCTACACGTTCAAAAGTCAAAGATGTACGTTGCCCTTTGTACCCGCTAAGATATTGAACGCAATCCTGAATCAAGGGTTGTGACGACAGTTATCTATTATAATTTATCGTTATTTATATATTAAATAATTAATATTTGTAAATATCTAATCTAATTATTAGTAGCTGATTTATGGGTGCCAATGAAACAAGGTGAAACATCTATGAAAGATTGATTGTTGGTTACATACGTCCAGTGGCAAATAGTTCATCATTTTTCAGAATGATCAAGTAAAGATCGTATATCGGAGACAGCTAATTAAAGGTCACCGTATGGGTTTCAACAATGAGCAATGCATCATCGGCACCTGGCATAAGATAGTCCCATACAAAACTTTGTTGGGAATAAACATGTGTTTAAGCGCTCTACCCTCCTCTAACATGGGACAGTGATGTATCATCACATACAAACAAACTGTCAAACTCATCAAATTGGCACGCTGAACATTCTTGATACAGTAAACACATCATAGCTTCCTAATGCTAAAATATCAGTCAGTACACATCATCGAACGGAGTTAAACAAGCCATAAAAAGATTGAGAATAGCATTTACATTCTGCAAGGCCAATTTATAAGTATCGACATGATATAAAACCAGAAGTATTTATCGTAAAATATACTAATATAGACAAAATATAAATTATTAAAATCAATATCTCTGTTAATATATTCTATATAAACGTTACTTTATTCGTCTACACCTGTTTCATGTATGATATGGTCATACTAACAAGGTAATAACAGTAAAACCATTTTATTGTTCATGTCTGTCTTTTTGTCCTTTATTGCCTTTATTGTTCTACTATTATCTGATTGGTGTTTTTCGACTAAACATCGAGTCAATCTATTGTGGTTAAAATTTCGGATCTATTTAAATTGAAACATTATCACTGAAAGACACGATTATATTGAAATACTTATTCACATAAGCTATAATGTTAACTATTATTTACAAAATTTACATTAACAGACACTTAGTTATTAATTAAAATTAATTTTTTAATGTAAAAAATCTAATCAATTCAATTATTGTTCACCATTTTTTGTTACTTATAAATGTACCATCTGTGCATGTTTTGTTTAGAATTGATTTAAATACTTCCCGGATTATGTTTTGCTTCGTTACAACTGTCTTTAGTGAGCGGATTATTTTATTGGTTTCTTGTTGGATGTTTAAAGTCCAGTGGCAAACATTTCATGCGTTGCAGGACGAGAACAGATTAACGTCTCTCATAATTTTTATATGAATGGCTTTTACGTATGTGAATTTTGTTTTAGTCAATGTGTTATGTATTGCTTTGTAAAAGGTGAGACGTTAATAAAATATTGTATTGATTAACAATAAAAACAGCAGAAGTTTACTGATTGGTAAAACTTGAACTGCCACTGGAAATGCCGGTATATTAGATTGGGACGGATATTGCCTCATACGAGAAAAATCTAACTCAACGTTCCCATTATGTCCGGACGTAGCTACATGTAGGTGCTCAGGCCCGTAGCCAGGAATTTCCAAGGGGGGTTCGTTGGACTCACAAACTCGACTTTAACAGTCACAATCGGCGAACAGAACATTGACTTTAAAAGTGCTTATTTGTTTTCAAGGAGGGGGGGGAGGTCGTCCGAACCTCCTGGCTACGGGTATGGTGCTTGTACACCCCGCACTACCAAATGGATGCCCCTCATTGGCAAGGGTTTTACTGCTGGTAAATGATTATGATTCGAACCGCTAGTCAACATTTATGGGCGGAAAAATATTTATCATTTTCAAATATGGCTTTGAAAACTATATGTTTTAAAGTTATGAAAGAAAAGTCGTGGTTAGAGGTCAAATGTTTTTTTGTATGGCACTATATGCATAAAACCAGAGTATTCCGAACAACTTACTCACACGAAGAATGATAGTTTTCTTTCAACATTTAAATCTACTTTTGCCACATGATCCTGCAATGTTTTGCGCTGTTAAACAATAATGATATATTGTTACTGGAACTGCTACCAATTTTTTTCTTGTTTTTTTTTTTTTAACAAATAGATGTGTCAAAGCGACACGAATGGCCCGTTTCAAATTATTGAAAAATATGCAATTTCAGTAACACATGTGGACACAAACATGATGGTAGTCTCACATATAAACAATCAGCTCAAAATCTGGAGGCGTATAGAAAAAAAGTCTGAATAACTGATTTTGAACAATTTTCAAAGTTATAAACCCTTAATTTTGACAAAAATTAGCCGAGCGGAATGAAACTTAAACTTGATCTGTAACTCATCATGATTAGCTCACATAGCAAAAATCAGCTAATATCTGAAAGCATTTAAAACAAAGGTCCGTATAACTGTGATTTAATTTTGTTATTAAAGTCCAAAGCCCTAAATTACAGCAAAAATTATCCGAGCGGAACGAAACTTAAACTTGATCTGTAACTCATCATGAGTAACTTACATACCAAATATCAGCCCAATATCTGAAAGCGTTTAGAAAAAAGTCCGTATGCCTGTGATTTTCAACAATTTATCAAAGTCTATAGCCCGTAATTTCGGCAAAAATTAGCCGAGCGGAACAAAACTTCAGCTTGATCTGTAACTCATCATGGTTAACTCACATACCAAAAAAATCAGTCCAATATCTGAAGGCGTTCAGAAAAAAAACCTCCGTATACTGGTTTGTTGCAGAATGACGGAATTTCGGAATGACGGACAAGGGTAAAACTGTATGGCACCGACAACTTCGATGCGGGGCCATAAAAACAAGATATGGAATACCATTGGTGCCATATGCGAAATGCATTCAGGACGAATACTAAATGATTTCGCTCTTGTAACCCGAACACTGCATAATCATAGAAACGTGGAACATTTTAGTTCAAACCACGTGTCTTTCTCATGTTGTGTTAGCTTGTTGATCTCTGATCCGATATGATTAGTAAAACATAAACTATGTTTGATAGTATCTAATGTACTTGTTAAGATTAAGTTTTGTGCGAGAGACGTGAATCAAAGAGCTATAAATCAACATTGGGCTTCTTTTGATAGATTGTTTACATATAATTGTATACAAAAGGCACGATTTCGTATTGACATTAAAATGATGTAATATTTTACAAGGAAATTTCAGTTAAAAATCTTTTAGAAGTTTATGTAACTTACAAATTAAACCACCTATTATATTTGACAAGATACATACACTTTATTCTGTTTTTATTGTGTTATAATAACGTAAACAAATAAACAATAATCAATGAGTTGTTCCGAATCAAATTTCCTTGACACTACCTTAAATTTATGACTGACAGTCACGCACAGATATTTGAATGACTGCTTCCTTGTTTACTACGTTACGTGGTATAAGGTTGTCTGGCTAGGCATTTAATTCTCCTTAAAAACAAAATTAATAACCGAATGCTTCTTTTTGTACTTTTATTGGGATGTAAAAGCGTTGAACGCAGCACATTTTGTTTGAAGTGCGGAAGCTGAAGAGACTTAAGATGATCAAACCGGTTACAACACTTTACATTTGCACAATGTAGAAAGTATCATAAAGATCTTATGATTACATTTTGATGATTTAACCGCGAAACCATGAGTTGAATCGATTGCTTTCATTTGCATAGCTGTTACGTTATCGCTGGTATAATTTTGAGTGGCATTCCGTTACTCCGACAATCATTGTAAACTATATAGCAAAAGTACCAAAACCCAGTGCCTCGGATGCACGAAATTTATAAAGTATTTTTTTCATTTGCTATCTTGTTAGTTTAAACATGTTCTATTTACTTGAACGTATAAACGGGACGAGAAACAAAATAATAAAACTAATAAAGTTTTAACCAGTATACAATTTGGGGTAAAATTATTATACTGTCTATAAACATGCATAATACATATACGTTACAATATCGCAGATTTAGATATGTAATTATCAAAGTCTATAGCCCGTAATTTCGGCAAAAATTAGCCGAGCGGAACAAAACTTCAGCTTGATCTGTAACTCATCATGGTTAACTCACATACCAAAAAAATCAGTCCAATATCTGAAGGCGTTCAGAAAAAAAACCTCCGTATACTGGTTTGTTGCAGAATGACGGAATTTCGGAATGACGGACAAGGGTAAAACTGTATGGCACCGACAACTTCGATGCGGGGCTATAAAAACAAGATATGGAATACCATTGGTGCCATATGCGAAATGCATTCAGGACGAATACTAAATGATTTCGCTCTTGTAACCCGAACACTGCATAATCATAGAAACGTGGAACATTTTAGTTCAAACCACGTGTCTTTCTCATGTTGTGTTAGCTTGTTGATCTCTGATCCGATATGATTAGTAAAACATAAACTATGTTTGATAGTATCTAATGTACTTGTTAAGATTAAGTTTTGTGCGAGAGACGTGAATCAAAGAGCTATAAATCAACATTGGGCTTCTTTTGATAGATTGTTTACATATAATTGTATACAAAAGGCACGATTTCGTATTGACATTAAAATGATGTAATATTTTACAAGGAAATTTCAGTTAAAAATCTTTTAGAAGTTTATATAACTTACAAATTAAACCACCTATTATATTTGACAAGATACATACACTTTATTCTGTTTTTATTGTGTTATAATAACGTAAACAAATAAACAATAATCAATGAGTTGTTCCGAATCAAATTTCCTTGACACTACCTTAAATTTATGACTGACAGTCACGCACAGATATTTGAATGACTGCTTCCTTGTTTACTACGTTACGTGGTATAAGGTTGTCTGGCTAGGCATTTAATTCTCCTTAAAAACAAAATTAATAACCGAATGCTTCTTTTTGTACTTTTATTGGGATGTAAAAGCGTTGAACGCAGCACATTTTGTTTGAAGTGCGGAAGCTGAAGAGACTTAAGATGATCAAACCGGTTACAACACTTTACATTTGCACAATGTAGAAAGTATCATAAAGATCTTATGATTACATTTTGATGATTTAACCGCGAAACCATGAGTTGAATCGATTGCTTTCATTTGCATAGCTGTTACGTTATCGCTGGTATAATTTTGAGTGGCATTCCGTTACTCCGACAATCATTGTAAACTATATAGCAAAAGTACCAAAACCCAGTGCCTCGGATGCACGAAATTTATAAAGTATTTTTTTCATTTGCTATCTTGTTAGTTTAAACATGTTCTATTTACTTGAACGTATAAACGGGACGAGAAACAAAATAATAAAACTAATAAAGTTTTAACCAGTATACAATTTGGGGTAAAATTATTATACTGTCTATAAACATGCATAATACATATACGTTACAATATCGCAGATTTAGATATGTAATTGAATTGAGATGTCAATTACTGAGTCACGATGTACAAACTGTATGGTCAGTAGTAGCCCATGTTTACATGATAATTAACATGGTAATCATGGTCATTTAATGTCTGTCTATCAGTAATACAACACCTAAACTCCGTGATACATAAATGTACAAATATGTTATGTTGTTATCGAACTGGATGTAATATTTGTTCTACGTATTCGAAATATTTGAAGGCTTTGTTGGTGCCTCAGTAGTCAAATGGTCAAATAAACCATCTACTTTACCACTAATAGCCTGTCAACACTGCGACTACGAGTTCGTACCCTCCATGTGGCAGTTGTGTTGACTCCCAGCCTAATTGATTAGGACTCTTAAATTTCTTACCCAAGGTAAGAAATGGTTCTCTTCGAGTCCACGGCTTCTTCTGACAATATAACATTACCACCATGATGACGCCAATATTGCTGAAAGTGGCATCTACATGTAACACTAACAAGGGAACAACCAATCAAACCTGTGTCTTTTATTTCGATCATGTTAGACAATCAATTTACTGAACACTGCCAAGATACTTCTGGCTTCACGCACTTACTTACAAGTATTTTCTTCATACCTAGTTCAATTTAGCTTTCAGTGCAGATTGTTATTTTTAAAGGCATTATTGCTGACACCATGTGAATGCTGATTTGATTGATTTTTTTTTTTGGCTTATCAGCCAGTGACAACTATTTGAATTAGTTTATTGAGGTCTTGTGCAAGCATGCCAGAAACTTTTGACTTAGACTCTTTTTGAACTGCACGACGTTTACTGTGTGTATTGCAGTGTTTGTTTGTGTATTCTACATCAATTTGGATGGAGTAATAGGGAGTTGAGATCTCACAAAACATGTTTAATCCGCCGCATTTTAGCACCTATCTCTACTGAGTCAGAAGCCTCTATCATTTGTTTGTTTTGTCTACTTTTTTTTAATTTTAGTTCATTTATATGTTCCGGAGTTTAGTTTGACGTGCATTTTCACTGATCTAGTGCACAGTTGTGTTAAAGGGTCAAGCTTAATCCCACCTCCGGGTGCTGGATTGTCTTGCTGTGTTGAATTTCAATTGATGGCCTTGTGCTCTTGTCTATTCTTTTGTCAATTTGCTGTCTCTTTGACACACTCAAATATTCTGAACGACAACAAATTATCAATAAATCAAAAAAATATATTCTGAAAAAGAGGACACGCATTTTTACTGCAAATGGAAACTGAAGGATCGTTGAAGAGGGACAAACATTTAGTCTTAACATACGTCATCTAATTGAGTCTAATGTAAAGAGAGCATGATTAGTTATCAAAAGTACCAGGATTATAATTTAATACATCAGTCGCGCGTTTTGTCTACACCAGTGACGCTCAGATCAAGAGAGTTATAAAACCAAGCAAGTACCAAGTTGAAGAGCATTGAGGGCCCAAAATATCAAAAAGATGTGCAAAATACGGCTTAGGTAATCTATTCATGGGATAAGAAAATCCTTAGTTTTTCAAAAATGTAAAGTTTTGACAACAGGAAATTAATTAAAATGACGATATGTATACATGCACTTAATATTCATGTCTACACCGAAGTGCTGACTACTGGGCTTGTGGTACACTCGGGGACAAAACGTCCACCATCAGTGTCACGACACCTTTTTCACGTTTACTTAGTCATTGAACTTTAACTCTTCATTCTGCAGGTCTTGGCGGTGAATTTATACATCACTGACGTCAAATCTTACTCCCCGTTTTAGCATTGATATAAGCCGGATTGATTAGACGTTGGATGTTTCTATACACGAGTTGATCATTGAGGTATTATGTAAAATTAATGTACATCTGTCAACAGAAAAGGTATTCAATAAAAATTGCTTCAGAAATATTGTGTATAATTATTTTATCATTATTATAGACTCTGCTCTTTCTTGGCTAGTAATTGGATAGGGAAATGACCATACCATCGTATTTAATCCAATTAAGCATAGATTTTGTTTGGCAAGAATATTTTCATTATCTTCCTCAGACATGTGTTATATAAGCTAGACGGTCTGTTGATATCTTTCTCATTCTCCAGCACTCTTGAGATATATAGGAGTATAGATTGTACACAACTTTGCTGATACAAAAATATGAGATGGCTTGGTCATGTTCTACGAAAACCACAGGAAGACATGATAAAGGTAGCCTTTAGATGGGGGAGGGGGGAAGAAAAAAGGAAGACATAAAAAAAAAACACGTAGACGCAACATAAAAAATGAACTAAAGAAATGATGCTTTACATTGGGCACAGTGGAAAGAAAAGCAAACAACCCACAAAAGTGGAGGAAACCTGTTCTTCGAAAAGCCATAAGGCATAGCAGGATTAAGTAGGTAAGTAAGTAGGCATGTCTTGCCAATTTTGATTGAACGACGTTTGCAACAATGTAACGGTTGACGGTGGTAGAAGAGAATTGCATCAGAAACGAAACCGCAGTTCTGGAAAAGGACCACCGTCAATTATGAATTGGACGTTGGCAGCTGTTAAGATACAGTCCTGGTATTACTTAATACTTTGTCATTGACTATTAAAACGTAGACTTAAAATTCGACAAGGCAATATGCTTATGTATACTAAACATGTGAATGTTTCAATTGGCTTAAATGTGAGGGGTCTGGAATGAAATATTTGACATTATTATAATGTCCATACCAACCATACGGAACTGTGTTTTTATAGTCATTTGTTTTTTTGACATTTGGTATAAGTACCTGAGATCATCCTTAGTTTTTAGTGGGGTTAGTGTTGCTCAGTCTTACGTTTGTTATGTAGTGTGTTGTGTACTGTTGTTTGTCTGTTTGTCTTTTTTTTTCAGTCATGGCGTTGCTAGCTTTATTCGACTTACGGGTTTGAATATCTATGGTATCTTTCGCCTCATTTATATAAGTACAACAAGCTATTTATTACGTACAAACATGTATACTGTTTGTTGAATACACCTGATTAACATATGTTTTGCAGTTTTTGTGGGTTTTGTTTTACACGAATGTTTATCCGGTAACATGGCAAGTAAAATGTTGCAAAATTCGACATGATCTTGTTTGTTTGAAAATTAAGAAAAGTCTGTCCTCAAAAAGTCCTCGTGATTTCACCTTCCCATATAATTTAATTCAAACATTCCGCTGTCATACATTACAGAATTAACGGGTATGTAGTCGTGCTACATGTAACAACAGAAAGGACACAGCCAAGACAAGAATACATGTATCACGGCCAGATAAAATCAACAAAAAGACCTTTAGTTTTTCACTATTTTTTAAGGATTATTTTCTCTTATCAACCTCGAGGTTTTTATTTATACAGTGCAATGCATTATTTTTGTGCTTTTATACAACATGTACATGTATATGTATGTCACATGTACATTAACGTGTGGGTTTTTCTTCCTAACATACAATTATTACAACGAATACTCTGTTAGATGTGAGTAACAACTATATTTGACCGAAAGTCTACCATGTTAACATTAACAGAACTGTGTTATATTGGTCATGACTTGTTTGTACCTCGTATATCACCCACGAATAATAATTACATCTTTGGAATTTCGTTGCCTATAGTAATTTGGTCATTTGACAAATGTCATAAGTACAAACAAGTTTATAGGCTTGTACTGTTTGCTGTACAAACAGCATTAAAACTGTGTAGTGCGGTTGTTGAATGTTTTGAACAGGAGGATGCGTATCCGGTTACACAGAAACTCATACGCTGCAATGTTTGACGAAACTGTTACAGTAAACAAATGTTATACAACAAGGTGTAACCCAGTTTTCTTCTCGAAAGATGCATGTACATTTGTATAATCATTGACCATAATTATGCTTGAACAGGGAACCATGTGTTGTTGATACCAGATGCATTTTTTATTCACCTGTCCTCAGTCAGGAGCTTGTTCTTGAGTGGTTGTTGTTTGTTGGTTCGGTTCATAGGTGTTTCTCGTTTCTAGCTTTATATAATAAATAATTTATACCCTTGCCTTTCCCGTTTGAATTGTTTTAAACTTCATATTTAAAATGATCTATCAAAAAAAGAAGAAAACATTGTTGAACATATCCATTTCTTTTCTTTAAAGGTTGGTTTAATGCCTTCAACGATGAATACTTATGTGTTGGTTTATTTATTGTTTTACAAGTAGAATTTGAAAGACTTACTACATGTACACAAAATTTAGTAAAATTCCGTACTGGTCAACAGGAAGCTCTTTATATGCCTACAACAAATTAAAGGAAAATGCAAAATGATTTTATTTTATATTCCTTAGCAGTATTGGTCACAACAAGATGATTTATTATGAAGCAAATTTTTACTTACTGTTTAATGATTTTTCTATCAGGGATATTTTTACCAAACTTCGTATAAGTGACCATGGTCTTGAAATAGATAATGGTCGTTACATTAAAATTCCTCGACAACAAAGACTGTGTAAAACCTGCAAAGACATCGAAGATGAATTTCATTTTATTCTGTATTGCAAGGCAAACGAAAATATCAGACAAAATAAATATATAAATAGATAAATATGTTATATTTCCTATTTTGCAAATTAGAAATTTCAAAATATTTCCAATTTGCAAAATAGAAAATATAACAGATATCCCAGAATAAAAAATCATAAAAGGGGATAATCATGACCATTTTCACAATGAGACAGCAAGCCAAAACACCACACATTCAGCAAAAGACAAGCAAACATACATTGTATATATTTTCTTCCCACTTAATGTGTCTGCCGAAGTTTTGGAATGATACAGTACACGTTTATTAATCACGCTCCAAAACTATAAAATAATTGGCAGCCAAATAAATGTACGCACAACGTTGAAGGTTTTGCTTCATAAACATTTCAAACATGTCAGGTAATTTGCTACAAAGTTAATAATGTATCATATCAAAAGCCCACCCGAGAATAACTTTCATTTACCGCATGCTGTGGTTGTCTCTAGTATCGTATGTTGAAAATCTAATTTACCTCTCACATAGCATGTTTAACCTTGCCGCATCCATGCGCATGTCCCAAATCAACGGATCTTTTTGCCTTCGTTAATTTTGTATGATTTTTAATTTAAGTTTATTTATCATACACTTAGCATTAATATGATCGCTTTTGCATATGTCTAATGAACGGAAGTACACAAGCCATAATTTCCCAACCGGGCTGATAACCCATATCAGAGGCGTCTCGTGCAAAAAACCCATAACAATGTCTCTCGTGCAAGTTACTTCCGGTATTTCCGGTATCGTATGTTTACTTTTCCATTGTGGCGTCAGATATTTTTTATTATGACGTCAAACTTTTATGGAAATTTTTGTGATGTCCAGTTATGGCGGACAAATAGCGATAAGGTTTATCGGATCCAGTGGTAAATCTGTTTGTACAGAACCATTAATTATTGAAAAACAGATGTTAACATGGCTAAATCCAATGATATAGATCATAAAACTGTAAATACTTCCTTCATGCTTCCAGCTTCCAAATTTTCTATGTTTCAAAATGGCTCTATAGGAAATGGTACCATAATATATATGGAGGTAGTGATGTTATTCTTGGGCAATTATAGTGTATTTGTTGGATTCATGATTGAACGTCTTTAAAACGTTTTGACTGTTTTAGTTATTTCGTTTGTTATTTGCCTTACATAAAACAATTGCCGGAAGTATATGATAAAGAGATTACATGTACATGTAATACATGGCCTTTTCCATATCGGCCCGGGTATAATCCCTCGACCCATATCAGCACCTCGACTACGTCTCGGGCTCACGGGATGATACCCGAACCGATATGGAAAAGACCATGTTTTAATCTCTATTTATATATTTCGGAGTTTAGTATGACGTCCATTATCACTGAACTACAAATATAGTAAACTCCGAAACACTGGTGATATCTGGCTTCGTTTCTTTACTTTGTTGAGAAAGGGAAGTATGACCCGAACGATAAAGCTGTATGGAGTTGCAAATGTAGTCCACATTTTTGCTCAAGGGCCATCTAAAGCACGACTCCGGGTGCGGCATTTTCTCGCTGCGTTGGAGACCTATTTGTGGCCTTCGGCTGTTTTCTGCTCTTTGGACGGGTTTTTGTCTCTTTGACACATTCCCAAATCCTTTCTAATTTTTATTTGAGGTAAATTTGGAAGTAATCATTAATAATTAAAATCGGTGGATAGTAAATATCAATAAAAACAGGTCCTCAATGGGAAAAAGCATAAAATAAATCACCGACAAATGTATCATTCTTTATAAAAGATCAATATACAAATATCACTTTCGCAGCTATATACTCTTTTTTCCAAGATAAAAGACCCATGGGTGACCGGAGAATAGAAATAGATAACTCTTAATCTTGTATCAACCGGCAGTTAAAGCCTTGCTCGACGGTTAATTAGGGGCGTCCGTTTGACAGTGCGGGATGTACAAATACGCAGCAACGTCTGGTCAGAAAGGGAACTTTAAATTCGATGCCTCGTGTACATAGAGTGCCATTAAATCTGCTCGTTAAGAAACCTTATATAAACTTGTGGAGGGGTTTGTAGTATTTGATATTTTAGACTCATTTTCCAGTTACTGTAGCAATCCAAATTGCGTGATCTTCATGCCAGACGGCCCTTATTAAAAGACCTTCCTGTTGTATTTAAATTTAATGTTAATTTGTTTTCGTCATAAACATGTCTGTAGCATTTGCCACTGGGCAAAATCAACCTATTATCAATCAATCGATTTATAAATCTCAATATAGGGTTTGACAAGATTTTATAGTCCGTTAAAATATCATGTCATAGTTGTCATACCATTCATCATATAAACAGCCATTTTCTATTATATCCAAATACAGGTCTTCAAATAAAGTTTAACAATTAGACAGTTATACATGTATGCACCGTCTCTTTGGACATTGTTGTGCATCCTGTTTATGTTATAAACAAAAGGATTATATCCAAATCACTGTTTCTTAAAGTTTCTTAGAAAATATGTATGTTCCGATTGAAACTACAAATGTATATACAGTATCCAAGACCAAAGGACAACTATAAGTAACCATTCGGCCTTTAAAAGTGAGTTAAACCCATACAGTATTAAAAAAAAAAACTCAATATGAGAAAATGGTAAATAATTCAAACGAAAAGAAAGAAAGAAAAAAAAGGTCACTGTCTTCACTTAATAATAGGGCTGTTTCCGTGGACTTATATACAATGCTACTGTGAAAATGTTATGAGAAGAGGAACTGAACGACATTCTATACGCCTAACTGTTTAGTGCTGTCACAATATGCTTCAGTTTGGACACCTAAACTGACATAAATGTTACATTTGGATGATAAAAACACTATATCCCAAAAAGTAAGATAAGCGCTTAGTTGCATCATACAGTATTATTTTGCTTAATAAGTAAAACTCATTAGTGTAACAATTTTATTCAAGAAATAAATAAAACAACAAGTCTTTTGTCAGAGATAGTCTCGAAAACGAAAACAAAAAACAAAAGACTGACATAATAATTATATATATTTCGAAATAGTGTCTACAACTTTCTTGAATTATCAAAATCAACATAGTCATCAGAAATTAAGTCATCAATATTATAAAGGTCTATTTTTGATTTTTGTATTCTCAATTTACGCATAACGCGAGAAAATAATCCATTGCCATTTTGAGTCAATTTTTGATGCAAGTCTTTCGTTAACCATTCAGAATCATTTTCTGCATTATATCCATTTCTATAAAGTTTTTGACACATCGACACAGACGGAGCTGAGGATCTGTGGATAGCGAAATATAAAGCACTTTGTCCAAGTCGATCGACCATATTGACGTCACATCCGCTTTTGATCAAATATCTAGACACAACATCATGGCCTTCTTGTAAACCAACCAATAGAGCCGTTTTGCCGGTACAGTCTACTTCATTCAAATTACAATCTGTTAAAACAGAGAAAAACAAAAATTATAAAACTGTTTAACAACATATACAAGTATGTCAACATAACGAACCATTACTAATGGGTATTAATTGATTAATATCAGAGTTTACAATTAATCATGATTTGAAAACAAATATTATAGATGATGATCGAAGTGAACGCGTCTTCCAATACCAATAATTTATTCTTATACCCATTGCAGAGATAAATTGGAAGCTTATTTCTTAGTTGATTTGTAGTGTTCCTCATTTCAAATGGTCTATACAATGACTGATTAAGAGTATTAACTATAAATATATAGAACTGTTGAAGACCTGGCCTCACGGTCATAAAACTTTCGAGCATGATTTTTGTATTCAGACTCGAAAAGCAACCAATAAAATTGCTGGATTTCATGTTTCGAGCATGATTTTTGTGCTCCGAGCACTGAGCAAAGTTTTATGCCTTCAAGGCCAGGTGTTGTCCTCTCAGGCAATTTTATGAATTGTGTTGTGTCTAGTTGACGTAGAGGCCACACCTCTGTATATCTCTCCCCCCTCCCCCCTTACGTCTGTTTAAATCTCGAGTTATATTTAACACAGAAAAAAATATATTGCTCTATGTTACATTCAACTGCTTGAAATGAAAATTTCCTCAATAAATCATATTCATATTTCTTCGGTGAAGAACTATTTAAATCTGCAGAAGATTAATTTGATGAAAACTGAACTCTAAACGAAAAGGCATAATATATTTACCTGATTTAATCAGCACTTTAAGAGCTTCTAAATCATCAAAAAGGGCTGCTCTCATTAATGGAGTCTGTCCTGACAGATTTTGAACATTTACATTGCAACCTGTTAAAAGAAAAAGAAGCGAATTATAAATATGTAGAAAGTATGAGTTTGTTAACTTATTTGGTTTATAAAAATAAAATTTAAAAAAATTGTTTCGTTTACTGTAAATTCAGAAATTATTGCGTGCATTTATTATTGCGATTTTGTCATTTTAGACTTAAACGCGTTTAATTTTCATTAATTCATATAAAATGTTTCAAAATGCGAGTTTAAATTATTGCGTTTACAACTCTCGCATGTTTTGCAATAATAAAAACCTCGAAATAATTTAGGAATTTACAGTATTTTTTTCTGCATTCTTTTGAATGTTTATCATATTTTGTTCGTGTTTTAGTTTTTTTTTTAAATGAATCAACGCTAATCGAAGATTTAATACAAATGTAGTAACTATTTTAATTTATGATGCAATCATTACATTATCATCATTATTATATATAACTTTGAATATAACATTATTTCTTCGAGTATAATGAAATTTTTAAAGCATGCGTACCTTTGTATATCAGTAATTCCAAAACTTCCACATGGCCATTATCCACTGCTTCGTGTATCGGATAATTCGATACTTTATCATGTAAATCTGGATCACCTCCGTTATTCAAAAGATGTCTGACGATTTCAATTTCACCATATTTTGCTGCATAGTACAAAGAAGTTCTTCCTTTATTGTCAGTTGCATTAACATCCTTTGTTTTATCAGCATGAATAGTTGGTGCGGAGTTTGATCTCCGTTTTCCCGCTTTTCTGTGAATTCGAACATTTTCTTTCGTATGCTCCCTGTCCTCTTTCAATGAACGAAAGCTCATATTTGTAAATCCAAGTAAAACTATTTCTTAGAAAATTCAATTAAAATGCGCTGACGCTATTTCCAATTAAGAAAAAGAAAACAATTTATAAAACAAATTAGATCACAATTCTTGTCAAATTGAATGTATGTCCATGTAAGTTTTCTATATAATGTGATCGTCACAAATATATTTGATCATTATATACCTAGACAGTACATAAACCTGTCAATCATTTGATAGATCATTATTACCTCGTTTGTTCCCAATACACAATGTCACATGCCGGAAAACATTGATGTATATCGTTTTTACAAGGAGACATGTTTAAACAATATTAAAATTTTAAAAATATTTCAATGTTTTATTGTTCGTGTTTTGAAATTTAATTTAAAATTGGAATGCGGCTAACAACCAATGAAGTTTTAAAGTTTTCAATAAATATTAATATGTACATTTATATCTTTTCTAACAGTAAACATGTGTTTGAAAATAGACTAGACCAGACAGACATACATGTTTATAAGCATTCCTTTCAAATTGCAATTTATTAAGCCGTTAGAATGTTTTGATTCGAGGGCCAAAGACGAATTGTATGTAGACAAAATTTGCGTCTGCAGGTGCATAAGATTGAGAGTCTGGTATATTGGATGAGTTATTACTTTCACAGTCAGAGGCGGATTTAGAGGGGGGCCCAGGGGGCCCGCCCCCCCCCCCCTTTTGGGGAAAAAAATTGGTTGCTTATATAGGGAATCACTGAAGCGTGACTGGAGTGGGCCCCCTCTTAGCGCAGTCAGTGGGCCCCCATTTATGAAAATTTCTAGATCCGCGCATGATAGTGATGCTTTCTTTAAAAATAAGTTAAAATATACATTATTACTACAGCTCATTTAGGTCTATAAGGCTATGTAAAATAGTTATCACAGGTACCAGGCTTATAATTTAATACGCCAGCCGCGCATTCCGTCTACATAAGACTCGTTAGTGACGCTCAGATCAAAAAAGTTAGAAAGCTAAACAAGTATAAAGTTGAGGACCATTGAGGACCCAAAATTAAAAAAAAGCTGTGCCGAATACGACTGAGATAGCCTGCGAGGCTGTGACAAAATGGATGGTAGTCAGTTAATGCACGTGATCAAAAGGGGATGGTAGTCAGTTAAAAGTTTTAATTTAAATTTTGATTAATTTACCTATTACTCTATCACTAATGATAATTATACATGTACATTTAACATGTCATTTTATTTCCGATACAATTGATTATAAACCTGAAGGCAAAAACATGACTGTTCTTTACAAGTAATTTTTATAAAATACACAATATGTAATCATCAATCGTTAATTGCTAATTCGTTTCCTTTGATGTGAAGTTGTAAAAATATTATTTATATATTTGAAATCATTAAACGTCATTGTCAAACTTTACTAAAACTATCCATTTATCAGTATGTATACCGTCTAGCTTTGTCAATAGGACAATTATTTAATTTAAAAGATGTGTGATTTATTTTTCCTGTACAATCGAAAACCAAACGTTTTGTTTCTTAAGGTTAATTTCTAATCCCCATTTATTACAGTACAGGCATAACTTATCTAAACTATTTTGTAAGCCTTCTGCATTTCAGACAGCAAAACTACATCATCAGCACACAATAAGCAGTTCAACTGAATTAAGTCAAGTTGAACTGGGTCACAAGTTTTATCAAATATTTCAGGGAGGTCATTAATGAATATTTAAAAAGGTTAAGGCTGAGATTATCCCCTTGGCGAACCCCTATATAAGATGAAAAGGAGTCTGTCGCGTGAGATTCGCTAATTCTCACATTCAACCTACACGGCCGACACTCGGCTAACCTTATATATCTTTATTCTCAATAAACCATATACATAGGTATAGAGAAGACATGCAATTATGTACAATATTTACAACAAGTCAGAGCAAACAAAATAGTTGCTAAGAAAATATCTGAAGTCCATTATAGCCAGGAGCACATACACCTGTGTTAACCGAGAGATTGGTCGGTTAATCTATATTGAGTATGCGGCTATATCGGCGGTTGGTCTGTTAATCGGGTTGGCTAAAGTCTGTTAATCAGGTGTTATCGAGAAAATCATTGAAAGTTCAGCATGTTTCATTGTATAACTTTCTAAACATATTTTCATCATAAAAAGTATTCATGTCTAACAAAACAATTCAATGTACTGCATTCAATGGTGTAATTATTATTTTTCTAGCTGCGATGTACGATCTATAAAATGAAAAGGCGGGTTACTCATCAATAAATTTATACACATTTTACACACATAAAATGTACACAAAATGACACATTGGTTAAATTTACTTGCATTCAATATTTTGAACATTGAAAAAAGAAAGGCATTATGTTTGTTAACCATATTGATATCATTGTGTGAAAAATCTACACGAAAATCTGTATTTTGGTGACATAAATTAATCTTTATTTAAAACCTGGTCTGTTAATGGGTCGGATGTATAAAACCCGGTCTGTTAATTGGTCTGTTAAGAGTTATGAATGGCAATAAAAGTATAATTTTATTGCTATATGGGGTGTTATCGGATCAAATGAGTAGGCTCAAGACGAGTGGCTAAAATATACGAAAACAACACACGAGCAATGAAACATAACATATACGGAAACAACACATGAAATGGTTTCAAAAAGTGTAATATTAAAGTAATATTAATAATTTCATCCAAGAATGATCGAATATATCATGTTGATTCTGTTTAATTGTCATGAATGACACAAATTTGTCATCTACATTGGTAACCAGTATATAAATCAGAGATAAATGTCGTAATGTAACTAAACATCAGTAATTAAATATATTAGGATGACAAAATATGAAAAATAAAGAAAGAATAATCATGAGTAAGATAAATAAAATGTAGAAAAAAATGACAGAAATACAGAAATAAACAATACCTCCAATCCGGACCCTCATGGTATACACGAGAATCTGGATGGAAACGCAGAATATAGAATAATACATAAGGACAGTAGAGAGTGATACATTGCTAAAAAGGAGAGAAAAATAATACTTGTTTAAGAATACACACATGAAACACCAATGGCTGTTGAAACAGTAACGGATGGCGATGTACTTATATTGGTGACAAATTATAGAAGTTTACATGCGGACAACTATGGTGGCAGGTTAATGCCATGTTGCGTTTTAGCGCTTTAGCGTTTTCGCCTTACATATTTTATATGGCGAAAACGCGAAATTTCGAAGTCGAAAACGCGAAAACGAAAACGATTTCTCGTTTTCGACTTCGCGTTTTCGCCCTATAGAATATAAAAGGCGAAATCGCGAAAAACGCGAAATGGACTTCACCGGCCACCGTAGACAACTGTAGTTCTCCTCTGCACTTATGTAGAAAGGAACTAAACGGAATAAAATGAATTGAAACTTAAAATAACCAAATGTAGCTGCATTAGCTCCTTTTCGTTTACTTCTTTAGAGTGATTTGTAAACAACATACGTTAAGTAATAGAAGAAAAGAACCAATTAGATGATGCTGACGAATTAGGGTTTAACGTCCAGTGACAAATATCATGTGCATATGTGAACGAGAACACATTATATGTACCCTATGTTGCATTAGAAAGACACTTTCAGTCGGAATTGAAAACGTGCTACTTCGAACAGACACAAAAATTAAGGCTGATTGAAAACGTCATTTAAAAATTCATGCATATTCCAGATGCCAATCCATATCACGCTTTATTGAAGTGACACACTCTTCAATAAAATGCAAAGAAAGTCAAAATAAAAATGCTCTTTCTAGGATACTGTGGCACCGTATTGTCATTTTTGTTAACTCAGGAACATCTCATTCTAAATTTTTCAAGGGGAAAATATAAAGGTAGCAAAATTATTGTCGTAGCTAAATAACTCTTAACTGACACAATTTCAATTGTCCAACCCATTAACAGACTTTATTCCCATAACTTTCACTAAAACGTGGTATTATTCACGTTATTTTACAATTCTGAAATATTTACTAATGTCAATTTATTTTTTAGAACCACAGTACTATTTTTTGTCCTTTAAATGATATCTAAATTTGTTTGTTTCGCCTTTTATTAACACACAAAATTGCTATGCGTATAAGCATAAATACTACATACTTGCGAGACGCCTTTTAGTCTTACTGAAAACTGCGTAGTCTAAGAAATGTTTTTACAAGTGCAAAATGATCTATGATAGATATCATTTTGTCAGACACTTTTCTTTTTTTGATTTGGTTCTTATAAAATGCCAAAAATCTGTATATTTAATAGAGTTTACCATTAAATTTGGCGTTTTACTCTTAACAGACCTATAACCAACCCGATTAACAGACCAATCTCCCATATAGCCGCATACTCAATATAGATTAACCGACCAATCTCTCGGTTAGCCGAGTGTCGGCCGTGACCTAGTAGTCCTTTTATACATGCTTTTAATAACATTATAATATAAATTACTGATGCCATATTGTCTTACTTTATAGAAGAGACCCATTATGCCAAATTGTATCAAATGCCTTTTTGAAATCGACAAAACAAAAAGAGATCTGAAGCTTAGGACCCATTTGAGTATATTTTTCTATTAATGTTTTTGAGAACAAACATATATGGTCACTTGTTCTTTTTTTCTTGCAAAAACCTATCTGTTCTTGGGAATCAGATGTGGATACTTAAAAATTCCAAAGATCTTTTAGAGTACTTACAATCTAACTCTCTTTTATCTTTTAATAGTATTAAAACATTTAACTTTTCTACACTTTACACGGGTATTCCACATTCCAAACTAAAAGACAAATTGAAAGAGTTGGTATTGCTTTGTTTCATAAAAGAGAATGGCCAACGTAGATACAAGAACAAATTGTTTCTTTGTTATTATGAGGCAGACTTCATACAGGAACTTCTTAGGAAGAAAGATAAGTTAGCGATATCCTTTTACTTTACTTTCCGCTTTATAGATGATGTTCTTTCACTAAATAATTCAAAATTTGGTGACTACATGTATGTGGAACGAATCTATACCATGGAACTAGAGATGAGGGATACTACAGATACAGTTAAGTCGGCCTCATATCTTGACTTACATCTAGAAATTGACAATGAGGGTCGGTTGAAAACAAAACTTTACGACAAAAGAGATGATTTCAGCTTTCCAATTGTGAACTTTCCATTTCTAAGTAGCAACATTCCAGCAGCACCTGCATACGGGGTATAGATCTCCCAATTGATACGATATTCCCGTGCTTGCATTTCCTGTCATGATTTTCTTGGTAGAGAGTTGCTGCTCACAAGGAAGCTATTAAATCAAGAGTTCCAAATGATGAAGTTGAAATCATCCCTTCGTAAATTTTACGGACGCCATCACGAGTTGGTTGACCGTTATAGAATAACCGTTTCAAAATTGTTATCGGATATGTTCCTTGCGTCGTAACTGCTATCCCCTTCCCTACTATGAATGTGCTCTACCGAATTAGACTATTTACCGGATTTGTTATTACATAAGCAATACGACGAGTGCCACATGTGGAGCAGGATCTGATTAGCCTTCTGAAGCACAAATTGTTTCTTTGTTATTATGAGGCAGACTTCATACAGGAACTTCTTAGGAAGAAAGATAAGTTAGCGATATCCTTTAACTTTACTTTTCGCTTTATAGATGATGTTCTTTCACTAAATAATTCAAAATGTGGTGACTACATGTATGTGGAACGCATCTATACCATCGAACTAGAGATGAGGGATACTACAGATACAGTTAAGTCGGTCTCATATCTTGACTTACATCTAGAAATTGACAATGAGGGTCGGTTGAAAACAAAACTTTACGACAAAAGAGATGATTTCAGCTTTCCAATTGTGAACTTTCCATTTCTAAGTAGCAACATTCCAGCAGCACCTGCATACGGGGTATAGATCTCCCAATTGATACGATATTCCCGTGCTTGCATTTTCCTGTCATAATTTTCTTGGTAGAGAGTTGCTGCTCACAAGGAAGCTATTAAATCAAGAGTTCCAAATGATGAAGTTGAAATCATCCCTTCGTAAATTTTACGGACGCCATCACGAGTTGGTTGACCGTTATAGAATAACCGTTTTAAAATTGTTATCGGATATGTTCCTTGCGTCGTAACTGCAATCCCCTTCCCTTTCATGAATGTGCTCTACCGAATTAGACTATTTACCGGATTTGTTATTACATAAGCAACACGACGAGTGCCACATGTGGAGCAGGATCTGATTAGCCTTCTGAAGCACTTGGGATCACCCCTAGTTTGTTGTGGGGTTCGTGTTGTTTATTCTTCAGTTTTCTAGTTTGTCTTGTTTACTGTTATTTGTCTGTTTGTCATTTTCATTTTTAGCCATGGCGTTGTCAGTATATTTTCGATTTATGAGTTTGACTGTCCCTCTGGTATAAAAAAATGTATCTTTCGTCCCTCTTTTAAACAAAAAGCCATCTATCTCAATTAATTATTATCAACAAAATGATCAAGTTACAGCAAATGAGCCTTGTCACATACATTAGTAAAAGTTTGCAAACAAAATTGGCTCTTTGAATAGAACTGAAATAACGATATATTCATCTCTTTTATTTTCTTAAATATAATCCTAATTGAAAATGAGCGAACATTTGTATAGAAAGCACATAACATACGCAAAAATCTTCTAAAAAGATTAATGATGAAACCATCAATTTTAAAATCATGAATTTTTCTAAAATAAAATGTGTCACAGTTGTTGAAACATCAATGTCAATCAAAGAGTAACCGACTTTATGTTTACGGTATACATCATTCAAAGTGGTATTTTAGGTAAAACCATAACACAAAACGTTGAGATTATGGATTTTAAATTTGAGAGTTTGTGAGTTTAAGATAAATTGAAGATTATTTTTCAGTGATTTCAATGATTAGTTCTATATTTTAGAAAGTACAATAAAAATAGAAACATAATTTCTTCCTTTTCGGTTATAGACCAACGAGCAAAATAGAAGGTACATTAAGGAAATATTCATTTCTAGTTTTGATTTATCGAAGTCGTTCAGTGTATTTGTCATATGGCCTTTCAACTGCACTCTTTTTTCATTTATTGATCATCGTCTTGCTTTTAATTTCTTATATTGTTAAACGAGGAAACAGTTGGACAGAAATATTAAAACTTATACTAAAAAGTAAAAACACAAAAATACTGAACTCCGAGGAAAATTCAAAAAGGAAAATCAAAAGGCAAAATCAAAAGTCCAAGCACATCAAACGAATGGATAACAACTGTCATATTCCTGACTTGGTACAGGCATTTTCTAATTTCTAATTTTCTAAATTGAGATTTAAAGCCTGTCATATTATATCGCTGCAAATCGTTTATTTTCTATATATTTCTGTTGTAATTGTTGTCTTAAGTTGCAGTTTATAAATTAACTGTTTTTTTTAACCTATCATTGTATTCAGGAAATGCATTTACCAAGTCACGAATACGCATGGAACCGCTATTTTTGGACATTTATTCTTACAATGGCGATTATCGGTTGAACTCGTAGTATCAGGCATTGTTTATTGAAAATCATTTTCTAAAATAAAAGCAAGCGAATTTGAAACTCGGATGATTCATTCCAAATCAAATGTTTCGTAACATTCTGTGTAAACCATATTAATAACTGTTTGGATCATGTGATGTAAATTTAAACAGTGACAATCATCGATTAGATATTTTCAATTTATAAAACACCGAGTGTTTTCCACACAAATGAAGGAGGGAAGAAAAAATAAAATGACAATAGTTTATTGATCAACAAATATCATTTATAAAGAGACAAATTCATGTCACATAACAAAAACTGACGGAGGGGATTGCATGAACCATGAACCATTGTCAGATAAAGTACAACAATTGGTTAAAATGTGACCGAAACAATTTCACTAATATAGAAATCTTTATTTGGACGAATTTACACTTTGTAACAAGGATACAATAGTTCTGTCTGATAATGCGATACTTCAACATATACATATTTTAAGGGAACTTGACACACATGAATATTCCTGGACGAATTTAGTTTCAAACAGAGTTTCCGTGTTGAAGGCCGTACATTGACCTATCTGTTTGTGTTGTTTTCGCAGAGTGATCGTTTTCTCTTTTTGCGATGACCCAATGGTAGCTGCTAAAAAAAATAACAGCAAGTTTTGGAGATAGGAAGAAGGACATCTCAAATTAATATAGTTAAAGTTGTAATTGTCTTTATCCACATGTTGAATAATGCCGAACCACTCTTCTGAGAACAATATAACAACATGTACATACGCATATATCCCATGTAGTAGGGTGCCCAATCAACAAATATTATCGTTTTGCCTTAACGGAATAACATACGACTATATTTTATATCATTGGAAAGAGGAGAACAATCCTCATCGAAATAGCGTTGTCGTCGCTGTCTACCGTGGTCACGATTTTTTTTAATCAGGGTCAAAGGTCAGAGCAAAAATTCAAGGAAAATGCACATTTAGATAGCTTGATTCTCCTAGATCTATGCGTTTGGAGCAAAATAAAAACAATTAATTTATAGAAAAATATCTTTTGTGTCTACATTTAGAACTTATTTTATATTTTTATCCCCAAAAATGACTTTAGATTGACTTTTTGGCATGTAGGGTGCAAATTTGAAATTTTCAAACAGCTGTTAAATAACAGTGACCTTGACCTATTTCAATTTCTAAATTTGTTATTTTTGTATTCAATTCGTTACAAGTAATATCTAAAGACGTTTTTATCTTAACTTTAATCTTTTGTTGAAAACAAAACGTGTTTTTCACGTCTTTTAATAGTAAGGTGTTCGCCAATTTCAAGGTAAATATCAAATTTTTGTTATTGGGTGCGAAATAGTATATATAAATGATTTGTTCCGAAATTAACGTCGAACTTGATTGAATTTAAAGCTCTGTGTATAACTTTGCTTTGAAGAAGTAAAAATTAATGCAAACAGAGAAAAAGAGGGGGGGGGGCAAAAGTTATGAAAACAAAACGTCTATTAGAACAGGTAAAACACCCCTTCTTACATATACTAAATGAGCAACAATTGGCTATAATGTTTAAAAGTATTCCAAAAATGTAACAAGGGAGAGGGTTATGTACAGCACCGATGTTTTTACAAACAAATGCAAACAAAAAAGGCGTAAGAAACCAAAGGAACATTAAAAACTTATAAAATGAAAACAAGCAGACAACAGTATTGCTAAAACACACACACAAAAAATATCAAATGCAAATAGAAAATTATGATCGAGGCTAGAATTACCTACTACGTTCTATGGTCTCCTGTAGTTTTAGCCCATCAACCATGCCAAGGTCAGAAAACATATGGCAGGTTTTTTTTTTTTTTTTTTTTTTTAATTTACATATCTTTCGGAATCCCCATTAGAAAGATTATTACTATATTTCCAACGATATCAAGATTCATTATATGTTTTATTTATTGTTTAGAAAATATTATGGACTTCTTAATTTTCATTCGATAACTAACAATGATTTATAAGGTACATACAGAAAAATGAAATCTTATGCATCGTCATCTTCGTCGTCATCAATGTTTCTTACTGCAACCAGATGAGTATTTACATTTTGACATATGTCATTTGCCTGACATGGGCATACATCTGTACAGGATAGATTTTGTCGACGCAAATGCAACCCTTGGAAAACACAGATTCCCCCTCACAAGTACAAACTAATCTTACAGAAATTCGGATGACATCTGACCTTTGAGATAGACAAGTCATTTTTCTTTTCCCATTCGAACTGAAGAGGAGAATGCTAGGTTAGTTTTGCTATTTTGGAAGATATCTTTACGTCTGGATCGCATGGAGTGAAGCGCTTATTTCATATTGTTTAAAAGTAGATTCACAAGTAGGAAATTTGACAAGGGAGAAATTTAAAATTGTAGCCAATTTTACGCTCAATTTGTTTAAGCATAATGATCTATTTTTAGTTTTTACTTGAGATCATCCAACCTAACAACAAGATCTCGAGCTGCATTAATCGATTCACCGATGTCACAATAAGAAAGGTTTGACAAATCGGTGAAATCATCTTGGTTGTCCTTTAAGACTTATAAACAGTGCGCCTATCGATCCTAAACAGGACCGATTACATTGTATCGCATCATGTAACATCATGTGCGGCTGGTACCATGTTACAGGTGGCAAACCCGATACTTTTACATGTGTCATGGACAGGTAAATAGCGGAGCAAATCTTGTGTGCAAGCTATATTGCCAGTTTGAAACCATAGCTCATGCAAATCACAAAATACTGAACTCCGAAGAAAATTCAATCAGGCAGTCCCTAATCACATGGCAAAATCAAATTACAAAACTCATCAAAAACGAATGGACAACAACTGTCATATTCCTGACATGGTACAGACATTTTCAAATGTAGAAAATGGTGGATTGAACCTGGTTTCATAGCGCTAAACCTCTCACTTGTACTTATGAACCCATAAGATAACAACATCTGTATCTTGTGACTTTTTTACTAATAGCCTTCTCTTGATTCCTTTCACACCGAACTCTTTTCTACATGTATAGCATGTACAATTATGCGAATATCTACTTCATCGGGCGTACAAAATAATTCTTCAAACCTGAATACTCCGTCTGAGCTGATTTAGGGTCCTTGGAAGTGTTAAATAGAATATGACTTCTTCATGTGTTATAGTAACTGTTGATATACAATGATGCCGAACAATCAATTCACCAAGAAATCTGATTAAGGCCTGCTGGTTCTCACTGACCAAAAGAAATTTTATACAGTCAGGAATTTGACGACCTTCTATATATGCCCTGGAACACTTTACAGACGAACAAGAACTTGATTAAGCTTTAAAATAACTGCAGTTGTGTCTGCTAGTGTAAGATTTATAGCAAGAATGATGGTACAACATTTTGTAATCATCAGTACGAAGATAGTCTAGGTCTGAAGCATCGTGCAATATACTAAAATATACATGATCTTTCCGTCCTCCCATAGCCTCGATAAAGCTTTAGTGTCAATTCCTCGCATATTAATAGGCAATTCAGTAGAAGAACCATGACATATAAGTTATAACACATTTATCCCATTGTATTTCAGTCCTACTTAGCTTAGGGTTTGATTAGCATAGTTTAGGTAACAGGACTGTGAATGTGTGCCATATTCCGTGTCCGAAACGTGACCGAAGGATTTGTTTTGTATATTACAATTATAACACAACTATCAATTAAAAGAAAACAATTAAAGTTATAAAAACCAACAAAATGATATTTCAAGTTACAAAACAACGATCTTCAAACAAACTGGACTATCAAAAACAAACAAATTGGCCATACAACAAGCAAAAAAAAAAGAAATGAAGTTAGTGACAATTGTCCTAGTTAATGACCTAATAGTGTAAGCTACAAAACGATAAACGGCACGAGAAAAGGCGTGTTTGAATCAAGAAAAAATTATCACTAAATTTGTGTTTTTAATTGCTATTTTCTTTTCACCGATTAACATTACACGAAATATATTTGGCACACATATGAACCATGTCTTATTGATGTAATCAGAGTAAAAATCCCGTGAAAGTAACACGTAATAAAATTGCTTTCGTTAAAAATGTTGTTAATTTCAGCTATAAAAATAGACCTACTAAAATCATGAAATACTTATACTTAAATTATATAAATATTTTTTAGCTTTCTTTATATGAATAATTTGATATTTAAGCTAAATGATAAGTACAATTTGAACAAATAAAACAAAGAGGAATAATTTTATTTTTTGTGTTGAAGATGACCTGTACAGTACAGTATCTTTGGGTACCATAAGAAACAACGAAATTTTGAAAAACGTGACCACGGCAGCATACGACGACATTCATGATTGGAAAATATAATGATTTTTCAACAGTTTGCATCTAAATTTAGCCGTATGTTCTCCGTTAACTTAAACTCGTTAACTAGACGTCTTTTTCGATACTGGGCACCCTACTAATGTAGAATAGTCGTTTTAGCTTATAGATCTACTTCCTACAACATGTACAATAACAAACTAAATGTGCTCTTTTCAATCCATTATGAGGTATTCATAGACAGTGGAAGGACTTTAAGATCTATTGTTTCATTATATATTGTCATTTAATTTTGATAGATTGCATTTTTTGTAGACCATTAAAAGCGAAGACTCGTCCGATCTGAAGCAAGGCCTCTAAATCCTGGACTTTCGCGCACTCCAGTTGTCTTTATGATCCGTGGCATATTATCGTAGTCTTCCGTAACCGTCCTCAAATTAGACACTCGTGAGTGTCCATTACTGATAGCAGTTAGTGATAACATCTTTTGTGACATTGCTCTTCTGACTGGTGGATGTTCATTTCCTTCAGCACCTGCATGATGAAAAAAAGTGATGTAACATTTTAATTGAATAAGAAAGTGTCTTACGTAATTTAAAACTTCAAAATCTGAGTTTCTTGTAACAATGACTCCCATTTTATTTATAAGGCATTTTCACCGTCAATACAAAAATGTCCGGCCTTCACAATGTCAGACGATGTACATAAAATAATGGTATTTCTTAAATGGGGGTTTATTCATTTATTTTTATTTTTTTGTGTTTTTAATGCCTCTTTGAATCACCGCTTTTTAGACTATTTCGTGGCGGTCAGTTTTTATTGGCGGAGGTAGCCATGAAAACCATCGACCTTCGATAGGAAACTGACAATCCTAGTTTATTAAGATTGGAGTTGAGTGCACGAGCGGGGTTCAGGTGACTGACTAGTGATTACAGTGGTAACTACATAGACCACTCGGCCACAGATGTCCCTTTTAATAGAAGTAACGTCTAGAGTAAAACCATGGGAAAAAGTTAAGAAAAAAGAGGAATAACATTTTCTAATCAATATTGCTGTCCTAAAAGAGAAGATAATCAACGAATAACAAATACTAATCCTATTTGGTATTCACATCTATATTCTCTAAATTGTTTGAAATTTTTCTCTATATTTCTTTATCCACTATCCAATACGATATAATATTCCTTATAATTTAGCACCCCGTTATTCAATTATCGTTATTTTGAGTTTTTTTTTCTCACCATTCTTTGATTTCTCCAAAGTCTCTATTTGTTTGTCGATATTCTCATTTATGTGAATACTATCGAGATCACAATTCATTGTTTCGTTACTTGAAAACTACTGGCTGTGTTCGGTTTGCCATACATATTTTGTAAGCGACCAATATTATTATGTAAATTATGGATTCTCTACGACTGGTTGGTGGTATAATTTATAGTGTTAGTTGCCAATTCTCAATTTGGGTTTTAATGGTTCTGTGTTTTGTTTACTATTATTTGGCGTTTGTTTTGCTATGTTGTTGTTAGTTTGTTTCATTCTAATGAAGTTGAAGGCATTACTTTAGCCCTTTAATTCCTATAATTTATTTACACATTGTAACTTGGAGGGAGAGTTGTCTTTTTTGGCACTCATACCATATATTCCTATTTATAAAATTTTTCAATGCCCCTTTTACATATATCGCTTCTACTTTATTATTTATTAAAAAAAAAACGGATATAATAATGACCTCATATATAAATTTTCTGTCAATAATATATTTAAGTGTTCAATATTTCAAGTATAGGAGAAAAGTCTAGTGATTTCCATCAGCTTGCATTGAAACCGACGCTATGTATACGTCATCGTTAACACTCCTGTTGGCTATACTACCATATTGAACACACCTTATAGATTCTGTTCTTAATTTACCTTGATTCCAAAAATCGTTGTCTCTCATTGAAGATGATTTCACCCTGTGTAACTTTGGAAGTGGTTTTGGTGTTCTGAAATAAATAGTACAATCTTATGTTTTACAAGTTGAAAAAGGCAACAGTAGTGCATGTATACTGATTTTCAAAAGTCATAAATCGATTGAGAGTAATAAATCCGGGTTTCAAACAGAAAACCGTGAGAAACACATCAACATAAACAGAGTGTATAATACTCAACCGTGATTATTATTAACATCCCCCTGCGTTTTGGGAAATGTAAAAATAGATAAATCGGAGGAACATTACCATAACATTAATGATAACAATGTTACTGCACAAGATTAACATTGTGAAAAGCAATATCTCTTCAGTTAAGCCTCACCTTAAAATATTTAAATATTCAAAACCTATTAGAAAAAAGGTTGTAGAGTTAATCAAAACTAAAATGCAATACAATAGCCGGAGAAGGAATCAAAGATTTATAAATTGGAACAAGAATTTGTTCATAGTACACGGATGCCACATTCGTACTTTAATTTTCTATGTTCAGGAGACCATGAAATAGGGGTCAGCACTATAATTTGACCTTTAAGTTAGAAAGAACATATCATAGGGAACACTTGTACTAAGTTTCAAGTTGATTGGACTTTAATTTGATCAAAAACTACATAGACCAAAAACTTTAATTTGAAGCGGGACAGACAGACGAACGAACGAACAAACAAACGGATGCAAAGACTGAAAAATTAATGCGGCTCAGTGGGGGATACAAAAGTACAGGCAGCTTCAAATTAAACAGTTGTTAGAAAGGATTAGTATACGCGCCGTATCACACTAGTTAATTTTTAGAATTTATTGATTTTCGTTGATCATCTCAACGAGATTGATTTTCTCGCTTGAGACGGGACGGCGAAAGCGAGAAAAGCAATCGAGTTGAGATGACCAATGATAATCTGTTAATCGCTATTTTACCTATGACGACGATGTTAATTTCATGACAACGGGCACGTGCGTCCTTAGCGATAGTTTTCATATCATTAGACTCCACTGAGAAAGAAAACTATCAGTCAGTTAGATCAAATGAACATTTCGTAAAATAGCAATAATACGTATACAACATTTTTCATTAGAGTTGTCTGGTGAACAAGTTGTAAATGATAAATGTATATTTTTTTCATCTTAATACACAATGAACAAAATAGTAATTTGATTTAGTTTTATCTTATATTGATATAGGAAGATGTGGTGTGAGACAATGAGACAACTCTCCATCCAAATAACAATTTAAAAAAAAAAGTAAACCATTATAGGTCAATGTACTGCATGATGAATTATTGTACTGAAACTTACTGTTGTTTTTGCGGGATTTCCTGGTATTTTTGGTCATTAGACCGACTCCGACACTGATGAAATTGACAAGCAATTAAAATCAATAACAACACTGCACCAACAACAGAAACAACAACAAGAATGGTCCATTCGGTTGTATTTGTAAAGTTTTGAGGATTCCCTGTTTCAGTTGCACTAGCTATCAAATTGTTTTGGTAGGAAACATTTGTTTGCTGTGATATTGGCTGTGATGTATTTGGACTTGCTACAATAACTGTGACCGTTACTTCTGCTGAGAGGCTCGGTAAACCGTCATCCTCAGCAATGACTTTAAAAGTTAGGATAGAATTGGCAGGCAAAGTTGAAAACGAGGTCAGTGATACAATTAATCCATCGTTAGAGACAATAAAAGAACTATTTAGTGATGAGGTCGGATCTACTCGATACGAAATCATTGAGTTACTTCCTTCATCAATGTCTGTTGCAACTGTACTCCCAATCGAAGAACCGAAAGGCGTATTCGAATCAACTGTAAACACATATGCAGTACTACTGAACACTGGGGCGTTGTCATTTATATCGTGTATGTATATAGTTACAAAACACGTGTCGGTTAAGCCGCCATTGTCTTCAATATCTATATTTATATTGATTTCAGATGGCATACTCGATTGGTCGGAATCATAATCTAAATGAAAGGAAAGAATTCCAGTTGACTCATTCACTGAAACATATCCTACTCCGCTTCCATTGGTCATTCGATACAATATGCTATCGCCAATGTCCTGGTCTACATATGGTGGCAGCTGTCCAATTATTGTGTGCGCCTTAGTAAAAACAAACATAGCGTGTTAAAATTAGTAAAAAGCGAGCATACTTTCTTAAGAATATTCTAAACATTACCATTAATGTTATTCTTGATGCAAGTTGCACTATAATCTTTTATTCTGCTATTTGATAAATACTAAATATAAATAGATAACCAACTAAATCGTTTATAGAATTGTAGCTTGTCCTTAGTAAGCCAGGAATATATCAGTTATTATCCATTCGAATGATATGTTTGAGCTTTTTATTTTGCCATTTGCGTAGGGATTTTCAGTATTTTTTTTAACGTTAATTTTGTTGTATACAGTTACGTTACCATATAACGTGATACTTCAATCATTTTACATTTGTCTGTGTTTTTTTTCTGTTGAAAAGTGTCTTTTATTTCTTCTAATGGTAATTACTCTTATATTGTTATTTTTGGTATTTCATATAAGTAATCCCATATTTCAATACACCTTATCGCTACTTAGTCCAATCCGGGAAAAACAGTCATTTACACAACTTCCTGTTTGGGTCATGCCGCCGAAAATAGAGGTCATCAGTAGTGAGCTGTGGGAGGAAAAACTTAAGAAAGCGACCATTAAGAAACATTGATAGAGTATGATCCACCTTTCGAAATTAAAATTGAAGTAAAAAAATATTTTGTTTGAAGTATTTACGGTAGTTTTAACAGCTCATTAAAACGTATCGTGCATGGTGCATTGTTTAAACAGGGTCCAAGATAGCGTCAACTGGATGAAAAAGTTGGGTTATTTTAGAACTTATCCGGAATGGAATAAATAGCGATTAGGTGTATTTCTAAAACAGTTTAACTATATAGTATAGTTTATATTTGAAATTATTTTTTTGTGAGTTAAGTGACTTACCTGTGATTCATTTACCCATAGATATAGCGCCGACGCTTGAAATACAGGAGCATCGTTGACATCCTGAATTGTGATTACAACCGACCCATAGACGGTATCAGTGTTATCAGATACTGTGAATGTGATGTTATATGTTTTGTCATTTAACAACTCATAATCCAATATTGCACCATGTTTGATGTAAAGTGTTAATGCTGAAATAATAAATATGCATTACGCCGTAATGATATATGGTTTAGATTTCAGCTGTATGAACACTAAATTGCGCGTCTGGCGTACTAAATTAAAATCCTGGTACCTTTAATAACTATTTGCTATATTATTGTATTTTTTTTTAATTATTGTAGTCAATCTTATTTGTGAGACATAACATCTCTTTCGAGATCTGGGAACATTTATGTAAGAACTTAACGAGTCGAAAATATTTTTTTATAAATTATTTAAATACATGTTGTTCATAATTTACGAGAGTTCTACCTAAGGTCGATTTCATCTGTCGCTCACATGTTAAAGTATAATAATTTCTTGTTTTGAAATTTTCCAGATTTTCGGAATTCTCTGGTTTTATCCATGTATTGCCATTCAAAACATTTTTAGTTTCTTTATTTATCTACTATCATTTTAGAACAGGTTTTGTTAAAAAGTTTGTTATTTTGAAACAGAGTAGCAAATATCCTAAATATATTTATACGAGTAAAACGTCAATCTAAATTAAACTCACATGTGGAATTGAAAGTGAACAGGGAATAACCACTGGTTGGTTGTACGTCAATTAAACAACTCAAACTATCGATGACGTCACTGTCTGTAACCATGAAACTGAAAATCGATGTCATTGGTGACGTGTCTTCCGGAAGTAAAAGTGAACTTGGCAGATTGTTAATTACAGGAGGATTATTCCGATCTGAAATACACGTTTTTACATTTAAATAAATGAAGGGAAAAGGTGATACACATACCGATGATGGAATGTATTCATTTTTACCTAAGTAAATGGTTTGGTTTGATTAATATTGTTCAAACTGAAGAAATTAGAAAGTACCATGTAAAACAGTAAGAACGAATTGCCTCTTAACTTACATAGGATATTCGCAGATGATTGCTTACTAAAGAGAAAGATATGAAAAGAGGTAGATACAATCTTACTCCAGTAATTGGCAGACAAATATCTCCTGCAATAGAAGTAATAAAGAACTCAAACTACCTTAACATCGGCCACAACTTATTACATGCGTATAGTAACCATGTAGGCATACATCATTAGTTATTTACTGTCCAAATCACACTCAGGAACAATGTTATACCACACAAGTGAACCCTTTATGGAGTATGCTTGTATCAGTTGGGAGTTGGGACCAAATGATTAAAAAAAAAACAACAGCAGAAATTTAAAAATGTTACAGGGAAGAGAAGCAAGTGTTGCAAATGGCGACTACAAAACTATCAGTGGTAAAACCCAGATGCTAAACGTTCTGCCATGAGTCAAATAACAAGAACGCTGGAAGAGTGAAAACCATCATGCTCAATCATATAGTACACCATATTGTTGCAATACCACCATTCTTAATACTTAGCGGTGTTGCATTAGAAACAAGAGTACATGATGACCGATTCCTACTACCCTACTCGGGAATACAAAACCAGCTTCTTTTTTACATCTTGAATTCGTCTATGGATTACCATCGACTATCGTCACAGCCTTCACATTGGACAGTTAAATTTGCAAACAAGCAATTGTGCAATATTCCTTGGAATACCAGCATATTAAAATTAGATTATGTGGAGGACATAGCGTTACAACTTTTCTGTGATCTAATGAAATAAACGTTACATTCTAAATTTTTTAATTTATTTGTGTATTCATTATACTTTTATCATGTTTTCCGTGCAAACTTCTGACGAATACAAGAACAAAATAGTTTATGTCCTACAACATCGTTCCTTTGAAACAAGTTTAATCATTAGTAACTTCTGCTTGCCTTGAGCAGTGACATACACTACTGAGTGTTCAATTTCAATCGGTATATAAATTTGCTACAAGCTATTCAATCAAACAAATGAACGATTACTTATATTAACTTTCAGTTGTTAAATTGACCGAAAAATATCAGTCATGTTTTATAAAAAAAAAACGCATCAAAAATATCAGGTTTATACGTCTTTTCGCGAGATGTGCGATACTGTGTAACAAGACAGTACAATAGTATTATCTTTAATAATACTCGATCTCAGTCCACAATTACATTTGGTTCAGTATATGCTGAATTAAATAAAGGCAACAGTAGTATACCGCTGTTCAAAACTCATAAATCCATGGACAAAAACAAAATCGGGGTAACAAACTAAAACTAAGGGAAACGCATTAAATATAAGAGGAGAACAACGACACAACATTAAAATGTAACACACACAGAAACGGACTAAGCATTAGAAAAAATCCTGAGAATAACAAATATAACATCAAAACCAAATACATGACTTTGGGATAGATAAGTACCGTGACACGTTTTATAGTAATGTGAATTCACACTCAAAAATAAGAGAAAACAAACGACACAACGGAAACACAACGTTAAAATGTAACACACACAGAAACGAACTATAATATAATAAAGTCTTTCACATATTCAAATTGAATGAAGTATGAAAAACAAAGATTACTGAATTTAAGAGAATCTAAGAATCTTAAGCGTGAATAAGTGAAAGATGTGGTTGCATGTGGTTGTATGTAGTTGCATGATGTCCGACAGTTAGACCCATGCGAAGTGCCGTCCGTTTGGATGGAAAAATGACGAAAAAACAATACTGACACATCCAATAAATTTGCACACCAAACATTTCTATACCAAACAAACGTTTATTCTGAATGTGGATAAATTAAAATCAAAACAAGTTACTCTCTACGTACTAAGCAAAATATTTGTTTTTAAAGTGCAATTTTAAAAACCTATGCCACTGCAGTGTGATATAAATAGAAATCATGTGTTCTTTCTTCGCTAAAAAGGATCTGAGAATACTCTGTTCTACAATCTGCTATGATAACGTTTATATTAACCAGGAAAAAATTGTGCCTCAAAACTATTGAATGCGTGCTTTATTACAAGAAGGGATAAATTGATAGAAAATAGACGTTAAACAAAATCCAGATAAGATCGTTTTCAGAACCGTATAAAGGTAACGTGTGGACATACAAAAATGTAGGATCTGTATTGAAACAAGATTGATGTTGCCTACTA
This sequence comes from Mytilus edulis, assembly GCF_963676685.1. Taxonomy (NCBI): domain Eukaryota; kingdom Metazoa; phylum Mollusca; class Bivalvia; order Mytilida; family Mytilidae; genus Mytilus; species Mytilus edulis. The sequence continues at coordinate 29,454,546 of NC_092357.1, read as the reverse complement.
GTACAAATAACTTACCGATGTTTATTACAAACATTGATAAAGTGTAACTTATAGATAAAAATGAAGAATACACCATGCATATTCTTGGAAACTTCAGACAATATTGAACAATAAATGTCTTAGTAAATGGACATATTCAAACATTGTTTTATGTTTATATTGTTAAAATAGAAAAATTATCTTTAGCATTCCATAAAGGTAGATCTGTGCGATCCCCATCTTAAGTACATGAGATAAAACAAGATTTTATATTTATTAAAAGGAAGGCAAAGGATACCAAAGTTGCTTTGAAACTCATAATTGACAGTAAACGGACAACACCATGGCTAAATAGAAAAGTAATATCAGAAACACCACAGGCCAAAACACACACCAATCAAAAACCGATGACTGAACATCACGAATCCACCAAAAACTGGGACTGCTCCAGAATGGTAAGCAAATCCTCCTCAATTGTGGCACCCTTAGTATTGCTCGTGTAAGTACAAACACGGTGTTAAGCCAAATTCGATAGATGATTTCAGAGAAAATGGGACTCTATCTGAAGTCACAACAATTAAAACATATCCGTTGTCATTTATGAAACAAATAATTATTAGGTCTACCAACTGGTGATGGTATCCGTAAAATTAGAATTTTTAAGGGATTGAAGATACAACATCTTGTTTTTTCAGAATCTAAAGGACGGAGGGTAATCTCATTGTTCGTACACCAAAATGAAAAGAACGTCACGTCATTGGATGGATTTTCATTGTTTAGAACATTTTAAACCAATCACAACGTTCTGGTGAACGTTTTTAAAAATATGACAAAATGCATTACATTCTGAAACGGCGAATTGGAAGATATTCCCGTTGCCATTTATGACATGAATACTTAATAACAGTCATCCAACTCGTGATGGTGTTCGTATAATTTACGAAGAGATCATTTGAACTTGATCACTTCGACATTTTTGTTTAGTAGCTTCATTGTGAGCAGCAACCCTCAATCAAAGTAACCAGGATAGGGAATACAAACCCCAGCATATCATATCAATTGGGAGATATACACTTTATATGCAGGCGCAGCTGGAATTTTGCTACATATCAATGGAACTTCACTATTTCGTCGTAATGATTTGTTTTCAACCGACCAACATTGTGAATTTCTAGATGTAAGTCAAATTTTGAGCATATTTCGCAATAGCCTATTTCTGTATGCTTTGAAATACTACTTAATAAGTTAAATGTTTAACATACTAGACCATGTAATTTTCAATGGTACTACAGTTCAAAATGTATACGCCGTAATACGTCAGATTGTGTAGTATATAATTAACATATAATATGATGTGTCTTCCATCACTTGACTTTTAATCTTTAAATTTTCCATACCTTTTATTTGTATGCTTAAAAGTTGAGGTCCAACGTTGTGTTTCCCGTCTGTTACATATACTTTAATGTCATATACAAGAAACTCTGAATCAAGTAAAGATGATGTGGAAAACACCTTACCTCCTATGATAAAATAAATAAAGGAAAACCTCAGAGCATACCTTATAGTGTTCTGTATATAAGACTTTACAATAGACTTTAATCTCATCATTTAATATTACAATAATAAAACTTCGTGGCCTTAACTGGTTTTTTTTCTCATAAAAACTAACAGTTTCGCCTTCGCCAAGCATTAAAATTGTACGGAAAAACACAGAACATTTTAATAAATCTTACAACCCAAGTCAAAACACATGGTTAAAACAAGTGGGAACTAAGAATACTTATTACACATGAAAAAACACTTTTTATAAATGTACAGAAACTACTAATTGGCTGAACAAAATTGATTATGGTAGAGATTGTCTTCCTTAAAATTGAATGAGACGTTTACCCTCATGTTTACTATTTTATCTTAAATTGTACGTTAAGACGACTTTACGAGTTTTGAAAATCGGTAAATTAGTGTTGTCTCTCATTTAATTATAACCTTACAACTCTATATTGACACTTTGGAAAGTAACACAAATTTGTATATCAGAAATGTGGACAAGTTACCGAAGGTAATTGTAATGGTCACACTTTACAAGGACTTGGGGTACAGGACATTTCCTATATCTAGGACAATATGTTGCCCACATATCGTCTTTTTATTTGTTTGTTTTCTTGCAATATTGATGGTGTTTACTACACTTCTACTTTCACCTTAAGGTGGTACCTAACACTACAGGGAGATAACTCTGTAAAGTCGGCTAAACGTTTTAATTACGTTGTGTTGTAAAAGGAATATTAAGCTTCTCAATGATCAAAATTGGTGTTGGTCAAACTGCTATATATAACCAGTGTAATTTTTCTGACAAAACGCTTGGTTCAAAATTTTTGAAATTTTTATATTTTTGTTAAAGGGTCAAAGTAAATACTTTGACAAAATTTTATGAAAATTAAACGAGCCAAATTAATTTTAGTGAAAGTGTTGGGTACCACCTTAAGTAAGTTAAAGGGAAAAGGCAGTGCGTCAGTACCGTCATGACTTATAACAAAACCTTTGTTAAGTCTTTTGAGCATTGAAAAATTAAGAAATAATTAAGAAATAAGATATCATCTCCATCAGACAGCGTTGACCATAGGTCTTTGAATTTGACTTTTATTTATTTGCCCTTTTTGGTCGTATAATTCTCCAAATATTTTGGATTCATTTTGTACATGTATACATCAATGGTTATAACATGATTACGTTTTGATCATACGATTGATAAAAGTTTATCAAGAAAAGTGCGTTGTTGAAATCTAAATTATATCATACTATTTTCATAATTTTATTATATGGTTGATGTATATTCCAGTTTTATGTTCAACTCTAGTTAAACTCCAACTTCAGCTGACACATATATCGTATGTGTATTCATTATATATAATAAATATATTTTATATTAATTGATGTAGTGATATTTGTACAATTTTAGTTGTTTAACAAAATAATCTCACCGCTTGAAATAGAAAATGGGCATGATGATGATCCACAAGTCATTGTATATATCAAATACGTATCCTCTGCATCTGAAGCAACCACGTCGAAGAACGGTGTTCCTGTAGCTAGGAGGGCAGATACTGTTGTATTTCCTACAAAGGAGGAATATAATAATTATTCTCATGTTTGTGAAGAAATTTAACTTCAAGAAAATAATATTCAATAATATCATTTTTGTACGTACACAATACGCGAGTTGTTCATGTAAACTGTTATTAACGATCAGAGCTACTTTAAAATTCCACATTAAAGCATCTCATCGTGTATTTATGTTTTGTTTTACTAACACATGATGACTTAAATTCAGAATTAAGAAAAAAAATGATAATGAATTAACAAGCCAGACTATGATCACGTGCACATTAAAGGAATTCTTGCATTGTGTCTTGCCATTTGAAACATATGTTCAGTGAGTCTTATCTTGTCGTCAAAGATTTTCTGGTCTTACATCTTTCTAAAATCAACGAGGAAACTTAGTTAAAATACATTGCCCTGGAAAACAGCTAACAACATCAGAATACTTCCTTATGAACTAGACTTAGTCTACGATATTTATATCATAGAAAAAATTGCACCTTTTAATGGAACGACAATTTAACTCGAAAGAAAGGGTGTGTATTTTTCCTAACAAAATATTCTGATCCTATATTTAATGAAAACAAAAATTGTGATCAAGCAGATGAATAAATAAAAAAATATTCTGAATCCATATTTTCCTTCTGCCTTATAGTGTTGAATTTTGAAGAAAACAAAACTGGTTGAAAGCATCGAAAAATTAAAAAAAGGTTCTGACTAGGACAAAAACTAGATGCTCTCAAGCGTCTGTATCGCTCAACTGACTCTTCTTTGGTTTTGAAAATCATGTAAAAATAGATAAAGATCATAACAGATACCCAAATAATGATTGAGGCAAAATTTGGTTTAAAAGAGGGACGAAGTATATTGGCCCCGTAATTTAATAAAAATATAATCCTTGTTGCCATCTTGAACAGTAAATGAACAAGAAAATAGCAACACTTCATCAGCATCTCATGAGAAACATTTATGACATGTTTGGTTTCATTCCATTCAGTGGTTCTGACAAGAAGACATTTGTATGTATTTCCTATAGGTTACAATGTTCAACTAAGTATCCCCCGGGCGGCAATCTTGAATGCTAAATCAGCATCATAGTAACAACACTTGGTAAACACCTTGTAAAGAACATTGAGAATGGAAATGGGGAATGTGCCAAAGAGACAACAACCCAACCATAAAAAAAAACAACAGCAGAAGGTCACCAACAGGTCTTCAATGTAGCGAGAAACTCCCGCACCCGGAGGCGTCCTTCAGCTGGCCCCTAAACAAATATATACTAGTTCAGTGATAATGAACGCCATACTAATTTCCAAATTGTACACAAGAAACTAAAAGAACATTTATGTTATGATTGGTTGCATCCCTTCCATTCCGTGGTTCTCTAAAAGAAGAAGACATTTGTATTTATTTCCCATAGGGTCCTATGTTGAACTAAGTCCACACTGGCAGCAATCTTGGAAGATGGATTAGTGTCAAAGTAACAACACTTGGTAAGCACCTCATAAGGAACATTCGTCCCATGTTAAACTGAATTCCATTCATTGGTTCTTTAAAAGAAGACATTTGTATGCATTTCACATAGGGTCCTATGTAATACTAAGTCCCCTCTTGTGGCCATTTTGGATGATGGATCGGCTTATAAGTAACAACACTTGGTCAGCACGTCATAAGGAACATTCATGCAATGTTTTGTTTCATTCCATTTTGTGGATCTCTAAAAGAAGACATTTGTATGCATTTTCCGTAGGGTTCTATTTAGATACTTAGTCCACCACTGGCAGTCATCTTGGATGATGGATCGGCTTCAAAGTAACAGCACTTAGTAAGCACCTCACAAGGAACATGCATGCTATGATTGGTTTTATTCCCTTCAGTGGTTCTCTAAACGAAGACATTTGTATGTATTTCCCATAGGGTCCTATGTTAAACTAAGTCCGCCGCTGGCGGCCATCTTAAGTTTGGATGATGGATCAGCGTGAAAGTTATAACATTTGGTCAGCACATCATAAGGAACATTCATGTCATGTTTGGCTCTATTCCCTTCAATGGAGATGTTCAAAATGTAAAAAGTTAATGACGATGACGGCGGATGCCAAGTGATGAGAATAGCTCACTTGGAGCTTCGGGCCCGGTGAGCTAAAAACCTATCCCCACCTCTTGAAGTTAAATTGTTACTACCTAACGTTACCTGGTAAGTTAGTAAATACTGGAGGACTGTTTGGTTGTACATAAACATAAACTACGCCCCAAGACCATAACGTACTGTCGTCACACGTGATGTTCAATTCGTACGAGTTTTGTAAACTGTATGAGAGATTGGCTCCACCTTGCAGGTAAATGCCATATTCTGTAAAACAATTCAAAGTTATCATAACAGCATGTAATAATATTTAATTATTGTTTAATCTTGATCATATTCATTCCATATGTGCTGCTACTTTACTTGGATTGCAAATTAAAATTATCTGTATTTAGTGGTTTAAAAGAATAAATTATGCTTATTGATTATATTCCATTATGAGCAGAGTATTTACATGCATACATGCATAGCTATGATTTTATATTATCTTTTATTTTTGTGGAACGTGGGACATCTTCGGAAAATGTTCATGTATTTGAAATAAGAAAAATTCATGTACGTAAGACAAAATACTCGCAAGAAGGAGCATTGTAAAGATTCAAAATGCAAAGTAACAGATTTTTTTTTCATAAAAAAAAACTTGAGAGAAAGATCCACACACTAACAATTGAACTACGATGATATATATTTGATCAATCAATGAAAATATAGGATTGGTGAATAAATTGATGTAAACAATACATAAGATAGAAAATACATTAGTGTCGTATATGAAGTCAAACAGGCATTATTAGTCAGTGCAATTGTGCAACATGTGTATAAAGACAAAACTCTGTAGAAATCCACACATGATTATTGCAATAGTTTAGAATCCACGCTTATAAAGCAGTTATTGAAGCTTGGAATCACTTACCATAAGTGTACTGGGTTGTTGAGTTTATTACCACTATAAACATATGATTTCAAATAAAGCAAGTGCAGTAAATTCAAGATAACAGCCATTTTATATAACATAACAAAAATACCCGATACAAGTCTCCCTCCCTAGAAAAACAAAACTTCTTGTTGTTACCCTGTTATAACCTTCCAGAATATACGGAACGCCATCAACATGATCAGATTTGGTTTTTCTAAATGGGTTAAATCTTTGTGTCACAGACGAAAATAGACTTCTCTATGTTTACATATTAACCAGATGATATTCATCATTGAATGTGTATCTGAAACGAGCAATGCGGTTGTTGTCACATGTTAATCGGTACTTTCTTTTATAGTCTTTAGATGTTCATGTACATACGGTGTTTGGTTTTATCCCGTCGTTTGCCGTAATGTCGTTGTCGGGTTTTCTTCTATTTTCCTTTTGTTATCTTCTGTCTCCTTCTTATCTTTTATCAATTTCAGGAAATTTTTGAAACATCCACATTAAAACATTTCCACATGAGAACAAACATAGGGTAAAAAAGGGACGAAAGATACCAGAGGGACAGTCAAACTCATAAATCGAAAATAAACTGACAACGCCATAGCTAAAAATTAAAAGACAAAAAAGACAATCAATAATACACATGAAATAACATAGAAAACTAAAGAAAACAACTCGAACCCCACCAAAAACTAGGGGTGATCTCAGGTGCTCCGGAAAGGTAAGCAGAATCTGCTTCACACAATTCTGGTGTAAATGGTTCAATTTCATACGAAACATTCCCTCAGTGATTATATTAATCAGTATCTTTGGAATTAGAGACCTAATTAAAACCTATATCCCGTCCGTTTTTTTAATCACCCTTAATCAACGTATAACTTCTTCCTCTCGAAATGTTGTGTTTCGAGTAGACATGGCAAATTACGACTTCTATAATATCAACTGGAGTTAGATGTGAATTATACGTAAATGTACCCGTGTTTGCGCCTGTTTTAATCAATGAGCCTCTTGCCTTTGTTAGTCTTGTTTGTTTTTTAAATCTTAGTTTATTTATATGTTTCGGAGTTTAATGTGACGTGACGTCCATTTTAACTGAACTGGTACACACTTTTGTTAGGGAACAGCTTACACCCGCCTCCATGTGAGGGATTTATCACTGTGTTAAAGACCAATTGGTGGCCAATGACTGTTTTCTGGCCTTTGGTCGGGTTGTTGTCTCGTTGACACATTCCCAATTTGCATTCGAAATTTCAGTAATAAAACAAAAATGCCTTTGTTTTACATGTAAACAAATTTTCGAACATAGATAAGTTTGAAGAATGTATTTTGCTATTTCGTCATTTCTTCATTTAAAAAAGGGGATAGCAAATAAACATTTTGATTCCAGCAGTGTCCTACCTGACGCTGTACCATGTATCTTGAATAGAAAGGGTGCATTGCTTGGAACTGTATCAGTAATTGAACAAGTGATAGGATCGCTATCAGTAACGGTCAGATTATATACTAGTGTTTCTATAACCGCATCCTCCACCACGTGGGCTATGCCTGGCATGTTTTCAAGTGTTGGAGCCTATTAGAAATAAAAATTGTAAATTACTGTCAATTAACAAGGATTCAATATGTTAGCATGCATAATATTGTTTATTTTTCAATCTTAGTAAGAACTGTCAATGTAATATTCAACAAAAGGATAAATGTGTTGATGCTATTCCCTCGATAGGTAGTAGTACGTTCTTTAGCCATTTAGCAGTCAGAATACGTAAATTCACCGACTACATGTAAGTCTTAAAATTCTTATTTGGTCTCGCTTTGTTATGTTTCGCACAAACTTTCTTTTTGTAAGTTTTTGTGAGTTCATTTTTACCTGAAGGCTATTAATCGTCAAATTATTCGCAGTAACTAAACTACAATAATGATTTATATTTTTTTTTTGGGGGGGGGGGGGAGGAGGGAGATTTATTAATTATTATATTACTTACATGGTTAGGGCCTATTACTGTTACAGTTAATTGTTGTATATCTTCCAGTCCACATACATCAGTTACAACCATATATATATTAAAAGTTGCTGGTACCAACGCCTTCGCCACTTTCACGACACCTTTAAAAAGAATGAAATTACCCAGACTATTTTTTTAAGAAGAACAATCAATTTTAATGGCAATTGATTAAATCATTTTTACAGGCGTCATCAAGTAACTTTCTTTACGCATTTATTTTCATGACACATGTTGTGATTAAAATTTATAAAAAGAGGATAACAAATAGAAAAACAAGACATAAAACAGAGACATCGCAATGATGTACAAAATAGGATGAAACGACTAAAATTGGACAGACGACCAGAGGGTCGAATAGTAAAGAAATAACACAATAAGCTCTAATAGCCAACTGACTTAAAATAAAAGCGTCCTTTTGTTTCATCAATGTATTCATTCAGTAATTTTCTTATCCAACTATTTCACACACTTATGTGTTTTGAATTGGTTTTTTTACCTGATGTTGGATCGATGGAAAAGTAAGTCGACAAACTTCCGGCATGCGTGTAATTATGCGTATCACCAACATTAACATCAGACACTGTTGGGACGAACACGGTAGCTCCAGGAAAGACCGCGTCTGTGATTGAGAGTGATGCTGGCAGATTAGTGAACTGCGGAGGTGTTCCTGAAATTTGTTCAAATACATTTAGTACTTCAAATTTACAAGCATATTTAGATCTTACATGTACCTGTAAATATATATAATATATATGAATTGATTAATTAGAACAAAACGGCTAAAGCAAATATAATATAGTTTACATACATGTATCAATGACATCAATGCATCTGCATCTTCACGATATATTTGTAAATGTTTTATTGCATTATTATATGAATATCACAACCACGTAGCTGTAAGGGTGACAGATCAGATTGTCAACCGGAGAGATCATTGTCATTCGAGGCGAAGTCCAGTGGCGGATCCAGAAATTTTCATAAGTGGGAGCCCACTGACTGACCTAAGAGGGGCCCGCTCCAGTCACGCTTCAGTGATTCCCTATATAAGCAACCAAATGTTTTCCAAAAAAGGGGGCCCCCTGCCCCCCCCCCTAAATCCTCCTCTAAAGTCAAGTTTTTTTCATGGGTAACAATTTGCTTTAACACACTCTCAGCTATGTGATTTTTAATTTATACTAAATATTCTGTTATCGTTGTATTTTGAATTGAAAATAACAATATATCATGTCATGTACATAACAATTCATATTTGATTAAATGTACAATAGTTAGCCGGCAAAAAAAATAAAACCATTGCAATCCGAGGCGAAGTCAACGTTGACACGGTTTTTTTTTTCATTGGTAACAATCTGCTTTATCACACTCTCAGCTGTGTGATTTTTAACGTATACTAAATATTCTGTTATCGTTATATTTTGAATTGAAAGTAATAATCTAATCATTTCATGTACAACAACAATTCATATTTGATTTAAGTGTACAATGGTTAGCCGGCAATAAAGTCAAGCGACCAATCGTCGGCACGAAGGCGAAGTCATGGCAATTTGGATAGGGGTAGAGTAAAAAGTCTCTCCCACTTTGACAAATCAAAATATTCCATTTAACGTCAAGTATGTTTAATATAAAAATAAGGAGATGTGATTTGCCAATGAGAGAACTATCCACCGATCGAAGTTCAAATTGACATGGATGTGAGCAATTATAGGCAACAGTGCGACCTTCAACAATGAGAATAATCCATGCCGTATGGTCGGCCATACAAGCATATGCATCTTTCAGTGATATGTGTTTTTTGTTCTTGTCTGACATGCTGCGTAGCATTAGATGCATGTAATTCTACCCGGATTTTTTTTTCTGTTTTACAATTTTTCAGTTGTGTTTTTTATGTTTAAAGGGAGATAACCCAAATTGAATACTGTTTCAAATCAAAATTACTTTAAATTTATTACATTTCGTGAGACCGAAGCAGTTACACAACTTATAGCCGACGGCTGCAGGGGCGCAACTTTTTCATGAGGTAAAATTATCCAAATATTCTTTTAATACTAAGCTGAGGACAACCAATGCTTTACAAATTTTAGGGCAATGGGTGCATGCCCACCAAGCCCCCGCCTGAATCTGTGCCTGATCCGGATTTCTAAATTCTCCATTATCATAATTTTATATTCATGTACTTGTATTTTTAGATATAACTAAAGCCTAAAACTTCTGTGTTAAGACTAACTAATGGTACAGATACAGTTTGCCATTGTATATATACATAGATGCCAGTAAATATACTGTTCTCATGCAGGCGGAGTCTGACAGACTCTAAAGCATTATATTACTACATCTACAGCAGCTAATACATGATTACAATGTTGTAGTGATTTTAATCAGTTCATATTTCAATCGTAATTAAAAGATGTGTTTTCCTCTTTACATTACCTGCTGATAGATAAGCCTTGACAGCGTACATTCTTTTTCTCAAAGAATTTTTAGGGAACATATGTTTCCCAGGAACTGGAACATCAGGCATGGATTCATCGTGCCAAATCATTTCATCTGGTGTTTCTGTGTCTTCATATGTTAACACTTCTACTCCTGCTGTCTGCCTGGTGAGAACATATATTAAATATATATAAATGCGGATCCAGGATTTTTAAGAAAGGAAAAGGGGACGGGGAACCTAAACTATTCAAAGTTTGGAGTTGATATGTCTGGATTAAGCATAAATGTAGTTCCATAAGGGGGACATCCCGCCCCTAGACTCACCTCTAATATAGACAGAAAATGCTTTTCAAAACCAACAATGCATAGTTAATTTACTTCTGATGCCCATAGAAGGACGTGCGCTGTGATCACATATTACAAGTAGTGTGTTTGTTATCACGTACAACTTCTCTAAATGCTATACTTTATTGCATAACTTTTTCTTATTTTTTTTAATTCAACTGCCTAACATTTGTAGCTTAATGTATATATTAAACATCATAATAAACTGATCACATCTTTCAAGACACAGCGCAAATTATATTTAATCAAATAACCTTTGTGAGCTCACATACCCCATTTCCCCACATAAATGCAATTGGGCATTACTATAAATTGAATCATAATTTTCTGTAGATATGTACATGTACATCTGCTTAGTATGTCCTTATTGTCTATAAAGAATCATGAACATTTGTTATGTGGTTTGAGGGTAGTTGCGATTACCAGAACAGGACTGGTATACTGACGGACGGACAGACAGGCGGTTAAAAATTATTATAACCGATGCAAAATACGATGCAAAAATCTAAAAGTTTTTAAAAGAAAAAGTGCCAATGTAAAATATGTTTGAAAATTTAAGAGATAATGATTTCCCGCCAATTTTTCAATTAATAATAATTCAAGAACAAGGCAACGGACCTTTCATTTTCATGCTTTTTAAGTACCTCTTTTTTCTTCCAATTTATTAAAGTCTTTTTAAAAGCCTATTAATTTCAAAAAGAGAAGTGAACATCATTAAGTTTCGTTACATACCAACCAATAGCATCTCCTGGTACTACAGTTATTTGTTCTGGAACAGCAATATTGAACAATAATTCGTTGGCAGTAGAACCTGTTAATTATATCAATATAATTACATTAGATGTAGGTATCCTTATATGAACCCTTACACTTTACAAAAATTACAAAATATACATGCCCCACGCCAGTAACCGTTTAAAAAGTGCATATTACACTTATTTTATGTTTTTAGCCCCAAAAAGGTCCCAAAAATTTTTCAAAACTTCGCCCCCCTTTCCAAAATCCTGGATCCGCCCCTGCATATTAAGTATCAAATGTACATTTTTCGCTGTATTGAAACCCCATTGGTGGCTTTCGACTATTGTTTGAAGTGTGCTCGGGTTGCTGTCTCTTTCACACATTCCCCTTTTACATTCTCAATTCTATCGTAGCTGAAAACCTCAAACAGTTCTTCCTAATTAATGATATTGCTTGGATATTTTGCAACAAAGATGAAGTAATTGTTTTGTATAATAAAGAATGAATACATAATCATCATTGGTGTAAATTGAATAATATTTCGATACATTTAGTTTACGAACAGTCCATCATACAGTTAATATACTGGTAATGCTTCTTTCAATAATCCGACAAAACAGAGGAAACAATAAAAGCAACTGCTACGATACAACATACATGCATGGTTAGAACAATTTAAAACGCAGAAAGTTGAACAAACAACACTATATTTTGGCATATTTCTAAATTCTATACAAGCAGTAGTTTTGAACCATTGAAAGTCCATCAGCTAACTAAAAATCACACGTTACTTCAATGTAACTTATTCCTACGAATTCATATTTGACATGGTTGAACTACTGCTGCCGCGAAACAATTAACCAGTGACATACATGGTGAATCAGTTTCGGAAATTTGAAATTTGCATCGCAAATTCGGTGATTTTTAATCAAAGGGTGAAGTTTCAATGGTATATTTAAATTCTTTGTACATGTACATAAGGAAGGATAAACTACTGCAGGTGTGTCACTGTAAGCAGATAAGGTTGAATCCACTTTGTAATATTTTCCAAATGAATGTTCTAAAATGTATACCACTAAATTGTCAATTGCATTAGTTAATTGAATTTTAATGGTATTCCAGAAAACCGTCTAATTCCACTAATTGATATGTATTATTTTTTTAAGCAAATAATCAGTGGCGGATCCAGAACTTTTTGTAAGGGTGGAGGGGCGCTCCAGTCACGCTTCAGTGATTCCATATATAATCAATAATCAATCGATTTTTTTTTCACGTAAGGGGCGCCCCCCCCCCCCCCCCCTTCCCTGGATCCGCCTATGAAATTGCAGCCGACCAATCTGTGCAGTGTGTTTTTGTTACCTTGGATTTGTTCTACTGTATAGGCACAGCAGTGAATTTTTCGAGACACATCGTTATAGGAAAATCCTTTTGATTTTAACACATTTCTTTTGATAAGATAGTATTATGGAATACGCATTAAGCTAGCGGAGAACTCGAATCTTTGCATAAAATGTAGAGATGTGAAATGAATGTCAATGAGACAGCTATCCAACATAGTCAAAATGAATGTTCGAATCTTTTTTTTTTACACGGGAGTTACTTTCATCTTACAATAAAAATAAATATGCAAAGATCTCGACGTATTCTAATTTCTAACATACAATGTATATTATAGTATGTACTAAGAAGCAATGAAAATATATTTGGAATTGCATTTAACCTACATAATCTACACTCGGCTGATGTTGAGCAAACACATGTTCCTGTATTAAAAAATATTACAGTCTTCATACAGCTGTTATTTTGAACATCATATAAGACTGAACCATGAAAAAAGCTGAAACGACTAGACATGCAGATACAAATTTTGTAAAGTTATCAACTGCATGTACATGTTGCTGCAAATCTTTTCTTACAAATTGAAATAAAACATCTTAAAACTAAATTTGCGAGTCTTGAAAACGTAAAACAATGCTGATGTTAAAAATGCCAAAATACATGTCCTCACTAAAAGATGGTTATTGCAAACTAAAACATAATACAGATGAATAGACAATTGATAATGAATTTAAACACGAAGTTCTCCCTCCATCTGACCAAATTACCATTTGAATCAGCATTACACGCGAATTGAATGTCTATAATTATATGTACACGAATGTATGCAAATATGATGTCAAAATAGAAACGTAAGTTTTAAATTATCTTATTTTTAAAGTTTGAAGTTTTTATTCATTAAATGCTATAAGCCTATATTGAAATTAATCCAATGTCCTATTAAGCAATCACTAGTAGCTCAACCGATTGAAAGAGCTTATTTACCAAGATTTACATATTCCACGAAAAATGATGACATATTTTCTTTCTGGGCGATATATGTATATTTTTTTTTAAACTTTGTTAACGCTTTTGATAACCATTATATCAAGAACTAGTGTATTCCAGATACCGTATTATACGTGAATAATACATACCTATTGTAGCAGCTAGCACATTCTCTCCAATTAGCTGTTCTTGTGAACCGGAAGTACGCCATACTTGCATCTGCAGATCACCCGCATCTTCGACGAAAACTTCCCAGTTTTCAACAACTCCACAACAAGGAAATACAAAATCTGGCAGACGTATCACATAGCCCCAGCCTTTCAACGTTATAGAAGAGTTAGAATAAAACGTATAAAAGCTTTAAAAAATTGAAATTCAGACCTCTAAAAACGTGCTCGTAAATACATATGGGTACATGTATAACAAATTCAGAGAACTATATTTTAATTAGATTGAAGCAGAAATAGAAAGTGTTAGACACAAAATAGACTTTCATCTGTTCGTTTCATTCTAATTATTATTTTTTTGTGTAGTATGAATGTTACAGAAATGCAAATTTGCATACACATTTGGGCATATCTCAATTCTTTATTATTGAATCTTAGTTCCATTGTCAGTCCTGGTAGAAGAAATGAATATCGTCATACAAATAACACGGACACACATATATGTGTGTCTTGTGTCTTCAGTGCTCTTCATATTCATGCTTTTTTAGCCTTTTTTACTGTTTTTTTATTCGAGCTAGTCGATTAGTTCTTTTTGTAGACAAAACGCGAGTGTGTCAAAATTTTATGCCTGGTATACATGTACATGATGGATTTAATATGCATCGTTCCCAACCCTTTTTTCTGCTACAATGTACAAAAAAAATGTATATGAAGTGATAACGTTGAATTATGTTTTTTTTTTTTGTTTCTTACATGTACGTGTAGTTTCACCATATGCACCACTTATCCGTGTTTTATAAATAACAAACTGCTGTTCAAAAGTCATAAATCGATTGCATGAGAGAAAACAAAACTGGGTAACAAATAAAAACTGAGAGAAACACGTCATCTATACGAGAAAATCAACGACATTACAGAACCTCTGAGGTGCCTAAACACTTAAAAATGCAAATAAACATACACAGAAACGGACTTTTTGGTAACAACTGCAATATTCCTGACTTGGTACAGGATAAGAAAATAATGGTAGATTGAACCTCCCGCTTGTATGGAATTTTTGGTACAATGATCGTCAGCTTCCTACTGTATTTAACCTTTCAGTTTTTTTTATTCAAGCGTCAAGGATGAGTTTTTGTTGACAAAATACACACCCGGTGTACAAGATTACATATCTATTATCTTTGGTGAGCCCTTGTTATGTTCCACCGGTACTGCAGCGGAGGATACATTACGTTTAACCCTTGTTCGCCTGTTTGTTCGTACGTCCCAATATCAGTGTCCATTCTCATACTGTAGGTAGTTGCCTCAGCCAATTTTTTGACACACAATTTGTACTATAGTAATACAGAACATGATCAAACATAAAACACAGATCAAGTTCTAATTCAGATGTCCTCACTTACAAAAAGTACTAGTATACAGTTATGCCCCTTTATAACATTACATGCAACCGGGAGCATCATCTGTATACCACAAATTTAAAGCTTTCACCATTTAGTTGAAACTTAACATACCAATCTTGTCATTGTATTTTTGTGTCCTACTTGCAGGGTCACCAACACCCGCATAATCAGTACTTGTACACTGTGTGTAACCTAAATTAAAAAATCATAGAAATAAAAATAAAATTGAGAATGGAAAGAGGAATATATCAAAGAGAAAAAAAATCCGACTAAAGATCAGAATACAACAAGACTTAGCTAAATTATATCGAGTCAACACGAGTCTCGTAACACCGCGACCCAACTACGCTTCTACTACGACTATACCACGTTTACACCACGCTGTAACCATTCAAGACCATAGTACGATTCTTGTACGCCATTGCCGTCCTCATCACGCGCTGCTTACGACCTGACTGCGTTCATACCACGACCATCATTCTTATTGTCATTTTCACATAAAATATATTATATATCTCCAGGTTTTGTTTGTCTGCGCAAAGAGCACAGCTACAGTGTATACAAAAATTATACATTCAAGTCGAAATTTCATATGATACCTGATTATAATAAACTTTCTGAGGTGAAACATTCTGTGGAATTAAACAATTATATCATGCTTACAAGGGGTATTTGCCAAAAATACCGGTTGAGAGGTACACATTTCCAGAGCGGTGTTAATGTGATGGTCATAGTGAGGTCGTAATAACGTCGCTGTAAGATCGTAGTGCAGTCTCACCGAATAGAATCACGCTTTCGCTACGATGATACATCGACCTTTGCGATCTTACTGCGACCTCAGTACGCTCTCACTACGCTTTTACTACAACCTAACGGCTCTGGAAATTTGTACCTCTCAACCGGTATTTTTGGCAAATACCCCCTGTAAGCATGATATATTTGTATAAAATTCCATCGGAAACTACAATAGACGGTATTAAATTATTGTTTATTCGAAATCAGGGACCTTGATCTCAGTTTACCTGATTTACTGATAGCCAGTTATAGACTATAACAGGGAACTAGTTGCTGACTTCTGTGTCATTTCGTGTCTGGTTGAAAATTGTCTCATTGGCAATCATACCATATCTTCCAATTTATATATATGATTTATTATAATAATTATGTTATATTTCTGATACTTTCAATTTGTTTCAAGTTGACAGCGTCTTGATATCACTCTTTTAGTAAGACATCAGAGATGTAGTTATATTGCTGGCACCTTTTAAGGGACCTTGGTAGCAGAGTGATCTAAGTATTCCAACTACTGTAGCATTGGCCTGTCAACACTGAAGTTTTAAGTTTAAACTTCGCACATAGTAAAGGCGCTTTAAATGACTCAATTTTGATACCTTCGAGTACCCGGGTATTTCTGTCAGAGATCAGGGGTTGTCTCCGCGCACTTTTCCTGTATCTTCACACAAAAAAAAAGAACTGACCACCACGCAATAGCCATAAGTGACGTTTAATACCGCAGTCCCACTAGGCTACGATCGCACTACGATCTGTGAAAAAAATGCAAATTTTGATTATCGTAGTACGATCGTGTAGATTACAGTAAGGTCGTATCACGTTCGTAGTGGGGTCTTCAACATCGTGATGAGCGTGGCCAACTTTGAACATGTTCAAAACAGTCGTGGTGCGGTCTTGGCGAAATCAGGTTGTAGTAAAAGCGTAGTGAGAGCAAAATAAGGTCGCAGTAAGATCGTAAAGGTCGCTGGCTGTACCATCGTAGCGAAAGCGTGATTCTATTCGGAGAGACTGCACTACGATCTCACAGCTACGTTATTACGACCTCACTAGAACCATCACGTTCTCACCGCGACCCAACTACTCTTCCGCTACGACTATACCATGTTTTCACCACGCTGTGCAAGACCATAGTACATAGTACGATTCTAGTACGCCATTGCCGTCCTCGTCACGCTCTTCTTACGACCTGACTGCGTTCAAACCACGACCATTATTCTTATTGTCATTTTCACATAAAATATATTATATATCTCCAGGTTTTGTTTGTCTGTACATGTATGTAGTTCTTGTCCATTTTCTCAACCACGCTTCTCGTTTATATAGATTAGACCGTTGGTTTTCCCGTTTGACTGGTTTTACAGTAGTAATTTTGGGGCCCTTTATAGTTTGCTGTTCGGTGTGAGCCAAGGCTCCGTGTTGAAGGCCGCACCTTGGTCTATGATGGTTTATTTTTAGAAATTGTTACTTTGATGGAGATTTGTCTTATTGGCACTCATACCACATCTTACTAAATCTATTGACACATTTGTGTCATCTCTTCTATCGTTCATAAAAATATTGTCATCTGAGCTTTATGGACCAGCAAAAGGTTGTAATTTGATTGGACTGGTCGGTCCGCAATCTCTGTTTGATCAGGATTCGTTACAAGCAAAGATCCCTCTGCCTTTACCTCAACCCCTACCACCACGCCCACGTGTTATAGAAGATTTTGATGGCATGACTGTATTGTTATATGAGAAACCTATGTATCAATCAGAAATAGAAGAAATGGAATTGTATTGATATGTAACACGATATTGACGTTATTACTGACAACGTAGTAATATCATTTGAAGATCGCGGTATGAACGTACAAATGAGTATAATCGTGGTAAGAGCATACTATAATCGCAGTAAAAGCGTGGTAAGATCGTGTTGCAATCGGATAACTCTTGGTAAACGTGATGAGCGTCGAAAGATCTTGATAAGCGTAGTGAGGTCGTAGAATAAGCGCGGTGAGAACATGGTATAATCGTAGAGGGTACGTTGTAGAAGCGTAATGAGGACGTAGTAGCAACGTGAAAGCAACGAAAATTTACATTATTATGCCGCTCATACCGCGAGCTCACCACGATCTGAATTTATTTCAGATATCGGTGAGCGTAGTGCAATCGTGGTCTAGTGGGACTGGGGCTGAACACCAAATCAATCAATAAATTAATTTACACTTTACTTTTAACAACTATCGGTTTTCATAAGACATATTTTTAAGTTAAAATTGAAATCAATTATTTTGAATGTGAACAAAAACTGTGTAACCATTGTTGTAGTAAATATTGAAATTCAATTTATACTGCACTCGTTTTATTTGAGCAGTCAAAATGCGTTGACCGTATATTTCTATGTCATATACAGTCACTGACCTGATATCACTTTTCCGCATGAATATTTTAAAAATAGAAATTGTCGAAATTATATTTATTTACTCATACGACCTCTACAACCTGTTCTTGTTTCCAATGTAAACAACGATGCGTTTAACGACTTACACTTGTTTCTTTTACAATTTTTGAAAAAAAACATATTTTACGTGTTAGTATTTTTTGTTTGCAACCTATAAATCATTATGTTTTATGTTTATTGTTGATATTTTTGTCTATAAACAAACGAATTCGTTCACCATTGATTGCGGTTTTCAGCAGGTAATGATGTACATTTCATCGTGTTGTATATTTCTCCGGCTGTGTGATAAGAGGCCTTTTTAAAGGGGGATTTCCCCCAATATTTAAATCAAATAAATAACATTAACGCACTAAACAACAATTGGAAATTTTTAGATTGTAGTATAAAGACAATAATAGTGCATTGACTTGACATATCAACGATATAAGGATTCGGCCCGAAACGGGGAAAAAGCTCGGCACAGCCTCGCATTTCCCCGTTTCTAAGCCTCATCCTTATATCGTTGATATGTCAAGTCAATGCACTATTATTGTTTATATATTTAGGAGATAACTGTATTGTATTTTAAGCTCCGACGGCATCAATTGGGGATTTGATGGTCGCAAATTAAGTTTACTGGCGACGCGTTAGCGGAGACAGTAAACGGGTATTTGCGACCATCAAATCCCAAATTGATGCCGTCGGAGCTTAAAATACAATATTGTTATCTCCATTCTAATGAAACTGACAGAAAACAACGTTAAAACATGTATTTAAAATCTGTCATATTCCGTCTGCGCTTGCGCGTACGTCCAATAGCATCAAATTGTCAATTGATGCCATGTAAGAAAGTGACGTTATCCAATCAAAATGAACGTTACAAACGTTGTTGCATTAGAATTTGTCATGATACTCATCTAAACTTCGTAGTACTGCTATAAATTTTTCGATGTAAATATACACGGTGATATACATATATTTGTGTTTCAAGATCATCATACGTGAACACGGCTTTGAATAATCATTTAAGTTTTCAAATAATATACTAATTAATGATAAGAAAAAAAAACTAAAGAAAATAACTAGATAGGAATACACGTTAAAATCTTAGATTTAAATTTAATTGATACGAATAAAATGAGTTTTTGGTTATGTGTCAAAGAGACAGCAAACCATCAATGCAAATAACCGAAGTGCATAAGAGTTCAAAGAACTATATAGTCTGCAACAACCGGCAACTGGCGATACAATATGGTCAGCTCAAGATGAGTTATAATAGATCGTCCAGATAGTGCCAGATAGTGCTTTATATGTTACATCTACAGCGATCTCTGGCCTATCAAATAATGTAAAACATATATAACATGTCAGTGGTACGTACGTGCGTTCAATTTCGATATTTATTGACTGGGATTGCTAGTTTTCTTGCTGTAGGTCGGTGGTTAGATCCGGGTGCTCCGGTTTTCTCAACATATAAACAACTTACCACGATAATATAGACAAGACAGGAGAAGGTGGCGCCGAACACATACAATTAATCAATCAATCCATGTATAGATATAAGGAGATGTAGTATGAGTGTCAATGAAACAACTCTCAATCCAAGTCACAAAATTAAACCATTATAGGTCAAAGTACGGTATTTAACATGGAGTACAGGGCCCTAAAAATTACTATTCCCGGCCTTTCATTTAAAGAACAAATGTAACAAATCATAAAAAAATATCAATGCAGGATTTAACATCAATAGAAGATATTCCGACCCCCCTTTACGCAAAATATATGGTATGTTATTGTGATGAGAAAGACACGATTCTAGACCGTCATTTGTCCTCTTACAAACGTGAAGCAGTCCTCGATTTTATGGTAGCCAGAAAAATTGCAAAAGCCATTTTCCAGTGTCACTTTATTCTCGGTTCTTAGATTTTCCTCTATCAGTTCTGGGCAAGATGAAGGCAGCAACAATCTATGTGCAGGTGACAACAGTTATATACATGTACATGTACATGATATAATTAACAGTTCATAACATATGAACAACTGGCTAACAGAAGAGATTTGTATAATATTTGATAAATAAAAAGTAACATTCAATTGTAATTTAACTGTGAAAAATCGGCGCAAATGAAAGATCGAATCTTTTTAACATTGACGCAAATGTCATACGCTCAAATATGTAGTTAAAACAAACAAAAAACATACAACCAATCTAAAGAAAATGAAAAACAATAAAATCTCTCTCGGAAATTTGGCGGGAACTATTTTTCCTCTGATTTTTCTTATATTTAGCATTGACACCTTTTTTCCCTTCTAAAACTATGTTCAAATAACAAGGTTTATTTAAGATTTTCAAACATGTCCTTTTAACAATATGTAACAAAAATTATGAAAAGAAAAGTAAGGGTTAGTGGGTAAAATTGTATTTATACTATTAACATGGACTAATCTAGAGGATATACAAAAAGTCAAATCTTGAGTATAAAAAAACCTTAAAAATTGAATAAATCTAACAATTTTCGGCCGCACGCAAACTTTGTGTACTGACACCTACGTTTATTAATTACTGTAATGTACCTACCGTCGACAAATTGTAAATGAAATGTGAAAATAATTCCCAAATATATTTTCATTTTCACCGCTGTTATATTTTCCCTACAAGCATGATGCCCGTTCTCAAATCTATCTTCTCACGAAAAACTTGGCGACTTGTGGTAATCGACTTATGGGAGAAAAATTAATTATGAATTTTTCATCTTTAAATTAAAATGTTAGAAATTTGAGTTCATGTCTGGATGTTTACCCCTTCTAGGGTGTCAAAATAATAATCGACTGTCATCAAAAAATAATATGATTAACCATATCATTTAAATCTTATTTTAGTTTAATAAAGAATACGTCATCTTTTTAATTATCTATACCTTTAACACGAAAAGTAGTAAAATTGAGCTCTTTGAAACAAAATGTTTTCTTAATCGGATCGTTTATAATTGGAATATAAAATGAAAAATGACTTAATAAGATTTATAATGACTTTTCATTTACAGGAAAATTACATGTAGCTTTTTTTTGTGTTTAGAGATACGAGCATATGCACTTAGGTCGTTCTAATTTTTGACAGTTTAGAACAATGGGATATACTCTACTGTTGGAACTGACCGCTAGACGAACCTGAATGATAAAAGTTAGTGTACTTCTCTCTTATTGTACACATTTTTGGAATATACAGATTATTTAGTGCATAATTTTATTAAAAGATTTGACTGACCATGTCCAATTATTTAATTATAGTTGGGTTAAAGTTACAATGTCCATTCATTGACCTATCAGATAGAAGAAATCTTTACAAAAAGATATTTTATCCTAATAACTGACCGCTAATTGAACTATTGACATCTTTGATTATAGAGTGTCTTGATTCTTTTTGAATTAGTCAAGATTTCATAAATGCGCAAATTAAAATTATTTATGTTTAAATGGTATAAGTCAACAGATACACTGGATGTCTCAGAAATCCGTACTTTGATATTTTACAAATATTGTCATTATTTTCTTTAGTTGCAACAAACTACAACGCCTGTATTTTCAGATCCAAATGAAAAAATGCATTTTATTCAATTTATATTTAAAGGACATTTAGATGTTCATAAAACGCAGGTTAATTGTCGTTGCAAAACGTAAGAATTTAACCTGAAGTTTGTTTTACAAAACTAATCTTGACCAGTAATCGCCTTTCGAATTCGGCGAACGACTGATAATTAATAAAGGGTACATTTTGAAAAGGTCTCTCTTGATACCCACTTTCCCACCGAAAGTTTCCAAAGTGCAGGCATCGAACATGATTTATCTGTCTGAAAATATCGAATCTCTAGCAGTGAGCGCCATTTCAAATGGGCGGTATACCTCAATACACATCAGCATGGGTAAAACAAAGGGATATCATTTGTTTGAAAAGTGCCTAGATAATTGCATGTTTTAGAAACCTAACATCAACGCCTTTAAAGTATTCATATGTGCTTGTGTAGAAACTTTCTGTATGTACAATGTATGTACATTTTATCTGTCTAAATCAGGTGCCTGTAATTCAGTGGTTGTCGTTAGGTGATGTGTTACATATTTGTCTTTTCGTTCTATTTTAATTTATTTTTGTATATAATTATATGAGGCCGTTAGTTTTCTTGTTTAAATTATTTTGAATTTGTCCTTTTATAGTTGACTATGCAGTTTGGGCACTCGTTAAAAAAAAAGACAGTTGTGCCATTAAGAGATGCACGAAAGGATATGCTACCGTAAAAGTTTCTCAGAAAGCTTTCAAGAATTTCAAAATAGATTTTTTTTGGTAGGTATCTCATGAAAAATTTAATTTTGAAAGAAGAAATGGACTATTTATTTGAATTGGTTCCTTCGACTATCACTTACTACCTTACCTTCAAGCCAACTTCTTTTTTCCACATTCCTGTCACGCTTTTATTTTATTTTTTAATCTGACTGTTCTTTTGATATAAATTTTATCCTCTTTTGTAAAGGGTTTGGAATTTTTATAAATTTTGTTCTTTTTTACAAGCAGCTTCAGTGGTACAGTATATAAACAAATGTCACACTTAAAGAATCAGTTAGAAATCTAGTTAAAAAAGTAAACAATACTCCCATTTCTAGAATACAGAATTTACTTTAGTAACCCATAAAGATTGATTGTTGATTGAACGTTTATTGACAACTATTTCAAACATTTTCAAGACTAGAACAAATTAATAATAAATACAATATGTACATGTACATGTTAGCCCTGTAAAGAGACAGTCCGAGAAAAGGGTCAATTTGGCCTGCTACTGCAAAACGAGAGTTCTATATTGGACATAAAATAATACACCTTGTGTTTGTACCGAAGAAGCACTTACTACATAATAATTTTGAAATAAAGCATGCGATGATAGAATAATGATTTTTTAAAACGTTTCAAAGTCTTTGAAAAGTTTAGGTGAGAAATAACCGGAATTATGGTGGTCCTCTTGGTTCAATTTACAGATGACGTTATTACTTTTCGACTCTTCCACAAAGTTTTATCAAACAACATTTATTCATTATTTTTGAATGAATGGTACTTTGAGAAATTTGATAGAAAATCTATTTGATACAACTCAAATACAGAATTTGTCTGTAATACACAATATATGGAAATAAGCTAAATACATTTACGGGTGGTATGATAATGAATAAGATGATTAGATAGAGCTTTAAAATACTACTCTACAACTTCTTCTCTATAGTTCCGTTTATACTTTTTTTTGGCTTGCCATTTTAACGTTATCACTTATGACTTGAGCATTGTCACTCACATTTCTCTTCGAAAAATGTGATATCCAAAAGACCCAAAATATCGTTGGTTTGAATCCATAAACTGATAACACGACTTTAAAATACTAGTGTATCATGTCGATGATTAAACTAGGCAATGAGCTTAATATAAATGGTATACATGCTTGGGCCTATAGCGTATGGGGTTTTCTCATTTTTTAAGGCCACAGGTCTGTAATTTCTTTAA